>NC_091638.1:10817773-11120803 GCF_027580195.1 Bos mutus
ACCTCCCTTTGAGGAGGTGCCTTTCAGGGACCCTGTCTGGGGGAGACTCTTATTTAGGGGAGCTCCTGGGCACCTCTGGACCCTTCCCAGGCCCCAGTGGATGGTGTTTCAGGCTCTCCACTGGTTTGTCTTGCCTTTCAGAGGGGTGGGAGGAGGAACAGAGGCCATTAATCTGCATCTAAAATGTTACAGGGTCCTAGGTAGCTCAGCGGTAAAGAACCCACCTACCACGCAGGAGACATGGGTTTGATCCTTGGGTCGGGAAATTCCACAGAGAGTAGCATGGAGGGCTACAGTTCAGGGGGTTGCAAAAATTGGACACAACTTAGCAAATGAAGAGCAGCAGCAGCAAAATATTACAGAGGGGCCTGGGAAGGGATGTGGAGTGGAGCCCGCCTGGGCTGACCTTTGTTCTAGGGCTGTCGTGGGGTGGGGGTGGGGCTGTGCCCTCCTTGGGGCTGCTCCCACTTCACAACCATCCGTAGCTCCCAGGTGCTCTGAGGGAGAGTGGGAAGCCCAAATACCAGGACTGTGGCAGTAGCTGGGCCGCCTGGATTTAGCACAGATCCTGAGTCAAGACTTCTGAGCAGCCTGTGCGTGCCCCTATGGAACACCCTCTTTGGTCTTCAGGCAGAGTCCGGAATGCCAACTTTTCAGGGTCACTGTTTTGGGCATTCGATTTTCATTTTCAAAGCCACCCTTTCTGTTTTCCCCAGTCCCCTGACCCTTTCTTCACTTAACCTCTCAGGGTGTTGTGAACACAGATTTTGGTATCAGACTTAGGTTTGTGCCTTGTTTAGAGACGTCCCTTTTCTTCGATTAAACCCGTTTCCGGACCTGTAAAACTGGGATCATAATTATACCTCCCTCACTGGCACTGTTAGGAACAATTTGATGATAGAATGTCTGAGAAGGGCTTAGCACAGGGCCTGGCGTGGAATAAGTGCTTGGTGAATTTTACCTGTTATCATGCAGCTACCCAGGACTGCCCTCATCCAGATAGTACAGTGCAAACAGGCCAGTCTGTGGCACACACAGGAGAAACTGCCCACCCCTGGCCACCACAGGGAGGGGGGTCTCCTTATGGCCTTCCTCTTTGGGGGTCAAGTGATTAAGACTCCACTTCTGAGCCAGGAGTTGAGATGTATCCTTCTCGGCCCTTCAGCAATATTTCCAGTGCCCTGGTGGTTTTAGAGACTTGGAACATTTGCCTTTCATTTCACCTGCACACTATCCAATACTAAAATGTGCCCAAAAGCTCTTAGCTTGTCCTTCCTTAGAGAATGAACTTCTTTAATCTGAGTTTACATTCTTTCTTGTCTTTTTTTTTTTTTTTTGGAGTTAAAAGATTCCATCTCTTGTGAAATTATGCAGACAGCAGATGGCACACATTTATTTATTTTTTAAGATGGTACACTTAAAAAAAATTCTGATTTGGCAAATCAAGGAGTTGGCAACCTTATTTAGGCTCCCTTTGATTTCTTTCCTGTGTGTGCAAATGTTACTGTTTGTCAAAAAAAAAAAAAAAACTAGGAGTCACTGATTTATAGGATTATTCTTTGCTGTTAGCATTTTTCAGTGCCTGGCACTGTCATATCACAGGTGACATGTGGCCCTGTTTGCTGACTTTTGGATTTTCAACAGGTGCTTATAAATTTGGGTCAACATCTTTCTCCTTGGTTTTCCCCCAATAACCAACAGCTTTGGCAGTATGATCTTGGTTGTTTTTGATTTGTACTTTGTGTGGCTGGCTTTTCTTAACATTTGTGTCTTGTTGTAAAATTTAGTTTGTGCCTTAAGAGTTCAGTCTATGGGGGAGAGCAGAAAAACAGTGGCTAGCATGGAGCTTTTGAGACCTAGCACAAGGCCTGAAATACTGAGACTGTGGGGGAAATATATTTAATATGTTGAAAACTGGTTAGGTCCTAACTCAGGGCCCTAAGCAGTTTTAAAAGCTACACACACAGGGCCTGGGCAGAAATGTTCACAGCAGCAGGGCTGACTTTAGCTGGGGTGAGCCCGGCAGGTGACAGGTTTGCTGGGGTTCAGAGTGTCAGTCGGGGAGGAGGACCACAGGTCTGAAAGTCCTTTGGAACTTTTATGGAAATTGTGCTTGAGAGGAGGTGGGGGTGGGGCCTCAAGACCCTGGAGGGCTTTTGTAACCAGGGCACAGCCTGTGATCTGATGGATCCAGGGATGTCTCACTGATGGTGATAAAGAAGTTGAGCAGGAGCTGGGTGACTCTGAGGTGTGTGTGTGTGTGCTCAGTCACTCAGTCGTGTCCAACTCTTTTGCAACCCCATGGGGTGTAGCCCCTAGGCTCCTCCGTCCATGGGATTTCCCAGGCAAGAATACTGGAGTGGGTTGCCATTTCCTTCTCTAGGGGATCTTTCTGACCCAGGGATTGAACCTCAGTCTCCTGTGTCTCCTGCATTGGCAAGTGGGTTCTTTACCACTGCTCCACCTGGGAAGCCCCTTAGTCTGGGGCAAGGAGAGCTAATAACAAAGATGGGGAGGATGTGTCCAGAGGGTATGTGTGAACCCAGCTTGGGGATGGCTGTTCTGGGACCTGCATGCCTCTTAGGGGATACAGAGCTGAGGGTGAGGTGGGGAACAGGTGACTTCCACTGGGCTGCTATAGGGCACTTTGAGTGTTCATGCTTGGATGCACAGATTCATTCTGGCTCAAGTCTTTGTTATGCAAACAGAATGGCACACAGGACTCATCTGGGGTGTGAATGTGTGGCCACCTAGAAAGAATGATGCCGAAATCATTCTGAAGCCTCATCAGGCCCTGCAGGAAGGAATACTGTGATCAGAGGGCTGGGTGGGTGGGTGGGGGGAGGCAGAACCCCTGATAGGGAGCTGTGTCTAATGTGAAGTTGTAGAGAGGGGGGGAATAGGCACTAGTCAATGAAAGAAAAATTGCCAAGGACTTGGGCAAAGGTGGAAGGTTCTGGAAGGCTGCTACTGTCTTTGGCAACCAGGGAAGGGGCAAGGAGCTTGTGGGCCTCAGAGGCAGGGAAATGTGGGGTTGTAGGGCCCCAGAAGGCCCTCCTTCTGCCCCTCCTTTCTCTGGGTAAAGGTACCGTTATTTCTCACCGAGAGGGTTTTCTTTTCAGGGTTGGGGTGGGGGATAAGGCTTCGCCCTCTGGAGCTGCCTACTTGAGTGGGGAACTTTTCCCAAAGTTCCAGTCCAAAACCCCAGGGAAGGGGACTCTCGGGCCTGCAGGTCTGGCACCCAGAGCCCACGTGAGATCCTGGACCCCGCTGCACGCACCTTGGCCTTCCATTCAGAGGAACAATTGCAGGAGAGAAGGATTTGGGTCCATTTTCATACTTGACAGCACTGACCCCTTCCACTCTTCATTCAAGGCCTTGAATCACAGATTTTTCTCAGCTGCTTAACTGACTGGCAATTTCAGAGAACCCCTGTGAAAACGGATCTGAGGGCTATGGTCTTTTCTTCCCTCCCCTCAGAGCTATTTTTTTTTTTTTAATTCTTATTGGCGTATAGTTGATGCACAATATTGTTAGCTTTCGGTGTACAGCATAGTGAATCAGTTATACACATACGTGTATCCACTCTTTTTTTTAGTCTTTTCCCGTATCGGTCATTACAGTGTGTTGAGTCGAGTTCCCTGTGCTATACAGAAGGTCATTATTAGTTATCTGTTTTATGTGTGTGCGCGTGC
Source organism: Bos mutus (assembly GCF_027580195.1). NCBI lineage: Eukaryota > Metazoa > Chordata > Mammalia > Artiodactyla > Bovidae > Bos > Bos mutus. Next base: position 10,821,469 of record NC_091638.1, read on the forward strand.
TCAGTCACTTCAGTCGTGTCCAGCTCTTTGTGGACCCTGTGGACTGTAGCCCACCAGGCTCCTCTGTCCATGGGATTCTCCAGGCAAGAATACTGGAGTGTGTTGCCATGCCCTCCTCCAGGAGATCTTCCCAACCCAGGGATCAAACCCAGGTCTCCTGCATCTCCTGCATAGCAGGTGGATTCTTTATTGATAAGCCCCTGGGGAAGCCCCATTTTGTGTATAGTAGTCTGTATATGTTAATCCCTATCTCCCAATTTATCCCTCTCCCTCCTTTCCCCCCTGGTGACCATAAGATTATTCTACATCTGTAACTCTGTTTCTGTTTTGTAAATAAATTCATTTGTACCATTTTTAAAAATTCCACACGTAAGCGACACCATACAATATTTGTGCTTCTGTGTCTGACTTACTTCACTCTGTATAACCTCAGGGCTGTGTTTTTTAACAAAATATTTTCTCTTTGCTGGGTAAACAAAACAAAGGTTCTGTAAATGTTACAAGGATCACACAGAAATAATGGAGATCTCCATGGCCTGTACCACTAACCTGAACCTTCCTGGATTTTGGGCAACAGTGGGTTCTAGTCCTGGCTTCCCTGCCCACCCACAGGTGCTATAGACCAGGATGCTGGGTGGAGACAGGTATCAGCCTGGATCTCAGCCCTGATACTCACCCCGGTGTGACCGTGGTCGGGCCCCCCAAATCTCTGAGCCTGGGGAGATTTGGCTTAGAGCATTTCCCTTGCTCTGATAATTTTAGCCCAACCATCTCACTTTCTGAAATCCTTTCTATTTTAGTAATTCTGAGAACATATTCAGAGAGGTATTACCTTCCTAGGTCTGCAGTAAGAAATTGTATGACCACAAACTGGGTGATTTAACAGAAAGCTATTTTCCCATGGTTGAGGAGCATCCTCTCCATTTTTTTCCAGATCTCCCCAGAGATCTCCACTTATTCCTCTCTTAAGTGTCTCTCTAGTGTCTTCTCCCAATAGATCAAATCAGATATATACAAGTACACTAACCTGTCCTCAGACTCTCCAAGTTGTTCTACAGATTGTTCTCCAACTGGCTTTATTCACCTTCGTTGCGTATTTTGACATCTCTTCATTTGGATCTGCCCTATTTATTCTTAACAATGATAGTGTTCTATTCTGAGTGGTACATTCTTTGTATAAATGTCTCCACTTGTTGGGCTCTTGGATTTGTATCCTTTTTGCTTTGACAGACAATGAGGCAATTAATATCCTCATGTCCTTGAATGAAATATGTCTGTAGAATAAATTCCTAGCAGCTGTGTGAAAAGCTTGTGTATTTCTGTAGAGAGAAGCTGTACTACTTAAGTCTTGTCATCAGCTGTGTGTGAGACTGATTCTCCATCCATAATCTTGCTGCTTAGGGTGTTATTAAACTACTTTCTGAGGTTTCTGATGTACAGAAGTTTTAAACGTTTAATGAATTCATGGCTATCACTGTGTGGTTTCTGCTTTTGGTATCATTAGAATGGCCTTCTTAAATGTGAAGATACTTACAATTTTTTATCGCATTAAAGCCTCTCCAAATTTATGTAATTTGAGAATCAAAAATACAGAAAGGTTACAATGAAAAGGTGGGATTAGGTCTCCCTCCTCCACCCCGTACCCCAATAAAGGTAATTTTATTTCTCATGCATCCTTCCAGAATTTCTTTATTCATATATAAGCAAATGCAGATCTATATATTCTTATTTAGCTCTCCCCTCTGTCTTTTAAAATTTTGCACAAAATGGAGTGTAATGTATACACTATCCTGCATTTGCTTTGTGCAAAAATATTTTGCAGATTATCCCAGATCAGGAAATACAAAGCATCTTCACCTTTTTTTTCATCTTCACCCTTTTTTTTTTCTTTGTTTTTAAAGAAAGTGCATACTTCATTGTGGGGGCAGCTGCACTCTAATTTATTAAACCAGTCCTCTGTTGATGGCCATTCAAGCTCGTCCCAGTCTTTTATTATTATAAACAATTAGACAGTGAATAATGTCATACCATTTCCTGTGTGTGCAATCGGTTTGCAACATTGATTCCCAGAAGTAGAACTACTGGGGCAAAGGCCCTGTGTGTGTGGCACTTGATTAGATCTGACCAGGTTTCCTCCTAGAGCAGTTGAAGATAATCTGAAACCTGTAGCTGTATTTTCTCTTAGGGCTTTTTTTTTTTTCCTCAACGCTTTTTAAAAAATGAGAGATTTGCATCTAAGCAAAGGCACAGATTTTAAGGATCCTGTTCAGTGAGCTTTGATGAGTGTACATACCTGTGTGACCCCACCCCAGTCACCGAAGAGAACATTCCATCTCGCAGAAAGTGCTCTTATCCCCCTTTCCAGTCAGTAACCCTGTCTCCTTCCCTGGGTAACCGCTCTTCTGCTTTCTTAGATTTGCCAGTTCTAGAGCATCAGCCAAATAGAATCCCACAGCCTACAGTCTTCTGAGTCGGGCTTAGCATAATATTCTTGAGGTTCTTCACATTGCTGCGTGTGCCAGCCATTGCTTTTCACTGCCCTGGTGTCTTTTTGACACTAGCATTTTTTTTTTCCATCGACTTAGAAGGAATTTTGGTGTATGATGTGTATTCGTTTTCTTTAGCTGCCGTAACAAATGCCCACAAACAGTGGCTTAAAACCATGCAGACGGATAATCTCACAGTCTGTCGGTGAGAAGTCTGGTTCCTGTGGCAGGTTTCACGAGGCTGAAATCAAGATGTTGGCGGCTAGGAGGGTCTGCCCAGAATCCTTTTCTAAGCTCATTCGTGTTGTTGGCAAGATCCAGTTGCTTGCAGCTGTGGGACTGAGGTTCCTGTTACCCGACTATCACCCAGGAGCCTCTCTCTCTTTCCAAGGCCACCTACATCCCTTCCTGTTGCTTCCCCTCCATCTTCGAGGCACGAAGCGATGGGGTTAGTCTTTTTCAGGTTTCACGTCTGCTTCTGCATCTCTCTTGCCTTCCGCTTCTCCAGCATCTTTCTGACTCTAGCCAGATAAGTTTTTCTGCTTTAGAGGGTTAATATAATTAGATTGGGCTCACCTAGATAAGGGCTTCTCTGGAGAAGGAAGTGACAACCCACTCCAGTGTTCTTGCCTGGAAAATCCCATGGACAGAGGAGCCTGATGGGCTACAGTCCATGGGGTCACAAAGAGTCAGACATGACTTAGTGAATGAACACGCACCAGTGTTGTTAGTAGTAAGGAATCTGCCTGCCAATGCAGAAGATGTTAAGAGACGCAGGTTTGATCCCTGCATGGGGAGGATCCCTTGGAGGAGGAAAATACAACCCGTAACAGTATTCTTGCCTGGGAAATCCCAATCCATGGAGTCCCAAAAGAGTCAAACACGACTGGGCGACTAAACAATGACGACAACAAAACAGCCTGGATTCTGTCTATTTACAAAGGCCCTTTAGCCACGTCACGTAATGCATTCAGAGGTTCTGGTGGTTGGGGCATGGGCATCTTTGGAGTGTGTGTATGTGTGTCTGTTGTTTGGCCTACCAAATACTATGAATTAGAAATTTAACTTCCAGGACTTCCCTGGCAGTCCAGTGGTTAAGACTCCTCACTGCCATTGCAGAGGGCGCAGGTTCAATTCCTGGCCAGGGAACTAAGATCCTGCATGCCAGGCATTGCAGCCAAAAAGAAAAATTAACATCCTTTCCAGATATTGTGCCAGTTTTACCAACGATTCATTCTTTCCCTGTCTATTTTAAGAGCTACCTTTTTCATACATGGAATTCTTTTATATGTCTACTACTGGATATTTTGTTTTGTTCCACTGATCTGCTTGTTTTCATGTTAATATCATACTTTTAAAACTTAGTTGAGTTTTATAAATACATTTAAAAATGTCAGAAAAGATTTTCTCTTTATACTTCTTTTATTAAGAATATTTTGGCTAGTCTGTCCTGTTTATTCTAAGATGAACTTGAGAATTCTTGCATTAATTTCTTTAAATATCATGTTTTTTAATTGGAATTTTTTTGGAAAGTACATTAATTAATTTAGAGAGGATTTGATATTTTGTAATAGTGAATTTTCCCAAACAGAAACATGTTATGGGGAGAGAGGTGGATTGGGAGTTTGGGATTGACATGCACACACTGCTGTGTTTAAAATAGATAACCAACAAGGATCTACTATATATAGCACAGGGAACTCTGCTCAATATTCTGTAATAACCTAAATGGGAAAAGAATTTGAAAAGGAATAGATACATGTATATGTATAAATGAATCGCTTTGCTATATACCTGAAAGTAACATAACATTGTTAATTAACTACCTGTGCTTAGTCGTGTCCGACTTTTTGCAGCCTCATGGACTGTAGCCCACCAGGCTCCTTTGTCCATGGGGATTCTCTAGGCAAGAACAGTGGAGTGGGTTGCCATTCCCTATGCGTCAATATAAAATAAAACTAAAAAAAGAAACATGTTGTGTATTAAAGTTTAAAATTCAAGACTATCTTTTGAGTAAAGTTTTGTTTGTTTTTTCCACATCAGTCTTGCAATTTTACAAGTGCCAGTGGCTGTTTTTTTTTTTATTTTTTTATTTTAGGGAGGTGGACTGGACCACAGATTTATAGCACGGTATCACCAACCCCTTCTCTGCCTCCGCACTGCCGTGTGTGCAGCTGCTCTGCCAGGCCCAGTGGCTGTTTTTAAAGAGATTAAAAAAAAAAAATCCCCCCTGCCCAACCAGGAATTGAACCCTGGCCCTAGCAATAAAAACAGCAAATTCTAACCACTGAACTGTCAGAGAATCCCCAAATAAAAGTTTCCATGAGAATTATGTATAGACTTGCATATTTGCTTAATTAAAATTTTTCTTATTACTCTGGTTTTTCTTTGAAAGTCTATGTCTCGTCTCTCAGGTTGGACAGATACAAGGTTGTTGTTTTTAACTGAAGCATAGTTGATTTACATTGTGTTAATTTCTGCTATACAGCAAAGTGACTAAGTTATATATATATGTATATTCTTTTTCTATTCTTTTCCATTATGGTTTATCACAGGGTATTGAATACAATTCCCTGTGCTATACAGTAGGACCCTGTTGTTTAGGGTTTTCTGTCCTGTGTTAATTTTTAGCCCATAAACATCAAATTGTAAAGCAATATGAACATAACTCGGAGAAGGCGATGGCACCCCACTCCAGTACTCTTGCCTGGAAAATCCCATGGATGGAGGAGCCTGGTAGGCTGCAGTCCATGGGATCGTAAAGAGTCAGACACAGCTGAGAGACTTCACTTTCACTTTTCACTTTCATGCATTGGAGAAGGAAATGGCAACCCACTCCAGTGTTCTTGCCTGGAGAATCCCAGGGACAGGGGAGCCTGGTGGGCTGCCGTCTATGGGGTCGCACAGAGTCAGACACAACTGAAGTGACTTAGCAGCAGCAGCATGAACTTATGACCTTCCCAGGAGTCCTATTTCTGCTTTTCTCCTCACAGAGAAACGTTCCATTAAGAATTTAACAAAAAGCATACTTTGAAGTACTGGTTAGTTGCAGGACAAGAGTGAGTCAATCTGAGATGAGTCCAGTCTTAATATGAGCATCAGGGGAAACAGGACTTTCAGTTGGCTGTATCGGCAATTCTGAACAGCAGGGATCAATTGTGGACTGAAACTTCCCTGTCCCCCTCAGACAGAAACCAAGCTGCTTCATAAAATCACGTCAGAACATTTTCTTCATGCTTGCTTTGCAAGGTCAGGAGCAGTTTTGTACACTTGGGTCTTGCTTTTGTGCGTCTTTGCTCTATTTGTTAGGGGAGTGAGTAGGGTGGAAACTTAAGGTTCTGTATTTATGGGAAGTTATGGAGCCATGAGATCATTTTTTAGTCGTACTCCTGTGGGCACTGAACGGAGGATTTGTGGCAACCTGTAAGCCCATGTTCTATGTCAAGATATTGTGTGGAAGTAATTACATGAGGATTGAGCTCCTGATGGCAGGTACTGCTCATCTGTGTATAGTAGATGTTGGATGGGATAGAAAGACAACACAGTGCTCAGAGGTGGGAATAAGACAGCGCAGGAAGTGTGGAAATTGCACCCTTTCCCCCAAGACAAAAAGAAGGAACAGCAAAGAAAGCAAATCGTAGTCCTCAGAATGAGTCCTGACTTTGCATTCTTATCCCGTGCTGTCTGTGCCCACCTTTCTGTGGGAGCAGGAAGGAGTCGGTTTTAAGAATTACTGTCTCTGCCCTCTGTTTTTGCAGTTGTCTGTACCCCCAGCTTTCCAGAGTTGATCTTGGATTGTTCACTACTTTGAGGATGTTTTGAAAGGGTTTCAATTAAAAAACAAAAACAACAAAACCCCACCACCAAGAAACAAAAAAAGTAAACAAATTTGCTGTTAAGTTGTTATGTCGTACCCAGATAAGGGACAGAGGAAAAGCCTCTCTCTCTGCCCCTTTCAGCTGCCTGGAGCCCATCTTGTTTGCAGTCTGGCGCCTGTAAGTCAGTTATAGAACTCTTCATGTGTATACACACAATGCAACTATAATGGAGAAGAATTTTTTTTTAAAGAATATAGATATGTGCATGTATAACCGAATCACTCTGCAGTATACCCGAAACTAATGCAGCACTGTAACAATCAAATATCCTTCAATAAAAGACAAAACAGAATAAAGACACACACACAAAGTGACAGCAGCCCACGCCTGCTTTGTTTTCAACTTGCTAGTTTCAGAACCTCGCCAGTGCATTTGCATTTTTCTTACTTCTGCTTCCTCTGCCAAGCAGCCCTGGCCACCTCCCAACAACTGGACCTTGAATCCTCCTGGGGATATAGTGAAACTGAGCAAAAGCAGACTCTGCCCCTGTGAAACTGTCTTTACCTTCTGATCGTTTAGCTTCAGCCCCGCTGACAAAGCTGAAAGTGCAGGAGCCTTTCCCGGCAGTCCAGTGGTCAACTTCACCTTCCAGGGTAGGGGTGCTGGTTTGATCCCTGGTCAGGGAGCTAGGGGGTACTAGTGGTTTAATCTGCCTGCCAGTGCAGGAGAAATAAGAGGTGCAGGTTCGATCCCTGGTCCGGGAAGATCCCCTGGAGGAGGGAATGGCAACCCACTCCAGTAGTCTCGCTTGGGAAGTCCCATAGACAGAGGAATCTGGAGGTTTATGGTCCATAGGGTAGCAAAGGGTTGGACAGGACTTAGCATGCTTCGCAGCCAAAAACAAAACATAAACCAAAAGCAATATTGTCACAAATTGAATAAAAAAAAAAACGGTCCACATCAAAACAAACAAACTGAAAGTGCGGACTGTGATGGATCCATGTGTGGCCCGCCAGTGCCGCTCACGGTGGGGTCTGACTGCCGCTCACTGTTTAGCCTCCGCCTGGTTTCTTCAGAGTGGAGTCTCGCCCCCGAAGCCAGTCCACCTAGGCTTGGATTCCAGCACCACCCCTATCCCTGGGGCTATGGCAAGGCCCTGAGTGCTCCTCGCCTCAGTTTGCCTATTTGTCAAATGGGGACACAATCCAGCCTACCTCCTGGGGCTTCTGGTAAGAATGAAATGACATGATGAGATTCGTTCTCAGGAGTACTGTCATTACGGTAGGTAATTACCACTGTGTTTAACAGTTTCATCCTATAAATAGACTGCTCACTTGTTAAAAAAAAGACTCGACAGCAGAGCTCTAAGCATTCTAAGGCAGCCATGTAAAGCATTCTTCCCTGTAATGAAGGTGTAACTGTCAATAAATCCTGTTGAGAAGCAAAAAACTTTCATTGTGGTTGGCAATCCCCCTTTCCCTTGTCGTGTGACTGTACCAAGAAAAAGCCAAGATGTAAGGGGATGAAAACATTGGATGTCTACTCATAACATTTAGAGCTCACTTAATTTCTAGAGAAAAATCAGATGTGAATCGTTTTTATTGTAAGTACAGTGGAAACATTTTGTGTTTGAATTCTTTAAGTAAGCCCTTAAAGAGTCTCATTTTAATAACATTTATGGTCTGATTATGAAGGTGGCACATTTTCTGGCAATTGGAAATTCAGAAGAGCTCAAGGAGGAAAATTAAAACCCTACCTAATTCCAGTGGTGAGGCTGTTAACATTCTGGCATGTCTTCAGTACATTAGATGTGTTTAAAATTTAATTTGGGATTATGTGCCTTTTTATGTAGCCTCTATCTTTCATTTACTAACGTAGCCTATCATTAAATGTTCTTTTACAACATGACTTTAAAAATAACTGTGTGGTATTCTACCATATGGGTGCTTTATAACTGATTCAAATCCGTTACACATTATGGAATATTTACGGTTATTTCTGGTTTTTCACTGTGGTGAACGTCTATGAGGCTAAGTATATCAGTGATCTAGTATATTTCTCCTGTAAGCCGGATGTGACAGCTCCCACCATTGGGGGTCACTCTTTTAAGTATTTCCTAGTGACCCTTTGCTGTTTTAATTTTTCATTCTTTTGCCTACTAGTGATGGTGATCCTGGATATCCACTCACTGTCCATGTATTTAGCAACTACTTGTATCCCTTTGTGAATTTTCTGACTGTGGCCTTACACATTTTGATCAAGTTGATCCTTTCTTGCAGTGAAAAGGTTTTTATAAAAGAGGGGTACCAGAAATTCCCTAGTGGTCCAGTGGCTAAACCCCTGTGCTTTCACGGCCGTGGGCCTGGGTTCGATCCGTGGTTGAGGAACTAAGATCCCACAAGCTACGTGGTGCAGCCAAAAGGAAAAAAAAAAGGGGGGGAGGGATATTAACCCTTTGTCAGTTGTTACAGACATTTCCTATTTCTAGCTGTCCAAAAATGGCCACTTTAAAATTATTTATTTGACGCCTGGCTGGCAATATTTGAAGGAGAAACATATGTTTTCATTCTCTAATCAATTGTATAAACTTTTTCTCATGGTCTCCTCTGTCATCTCTGTATAAATGTGAGTCATAGAATCTAGAGATTATTTAATGCGAAGTCTAGGTGGAATTTTTAATTTTGACTTGTTTAGCAATAACATGCCTCATTCTGGAATAGCTCTGCGTGGTGAATGCAGGAATGCAGTTCAAAAGTCCAGTTAACTCATGGGCTTAAAATAAGCCACCGGGACTTCCCCTTCCCTGTTGGCCCAGTGGCTAAGACTCGGTGCTCCCAATGCAGCAGGCCCGGTTTTGATCCCTGGTTGGAGATACTAGATCCCACACGACAGAACCAAGACCTAGCACAGACAAATAAATATTTTAAAAGGAAAATAAGCCACCACTTTTGTCTGCTTGGCTTGGCTTCCCTGCCTCCCAAACCCCTTGCCAAGGTTTGAAATGATATAAACAACAGGGATTATTCTTTGTACAATGATTGTGCTGGTCAAGAAGGCTTTCGATAGACTGTACTGCCCCCACAGGTGCAGGACCTATGCAGCCACCTGAAGTGTCCTCATTTTTAAGACTTTCCCCACTGCCTTACCTCTCCTTCTGCTATCTTGAGAGGAGAAAATTCTATGGGACATCTATTCTGATCCCCACTTTTCTTTTGGCAATAGCGTGTGGCATGCAGAATCGTAGTTCCCTGAACAGGGATCAAACCCATGCCTCCTGCAGTGGAAGCAGTCTTAACCACCGGACCGCCAAGGAAGTCCCTGACCCCCACCTTTTCCCTGCCTGCTTGGCAGCTGCTTCTCGAGGCTCTGCGAGGCCTCTCCTGTCCACTACCTTGGTGTAGCAAACACTTCCTGAAGCCCCATCAGGTGGGCAGGGCTCCAGGCCACACCAGAGAGAATCGGTAACAAGCAGCCTCTCTGGGTCTGGCATTCTAATTCATTACACAGCAAATATTTAAGTACCCATTCTGTGCTAGGGCTACCAAATGAATGAAATAGGAGTCATGAAAGAGGTAAGGGCTTCCCAGGGGATGCAGACAGGTAAGTGGACAATAGCAATCTCAGGGACAAATACTTCGAGGCTTTTAGGACCTTTGGAGACAGTGGAAGGACTCTAAACTCCTTGAGTGAGTAGGCGATGCAGTACAGGGTCAAGGGCAGAAACTTGGAACTGGGGTCAGAACTGGGGACACCCATTAGCCCATCCTTAAGCAAGTGACTTGAATTTCTTGAGCCTGAGTTTCCTCATCTGAACAGTGAAAATGGTGCCTCCTTCTGAGATGCTGCAATGGGTAAATGAGAGAGAAATGCTTGTGGCGGTTGTGGGAAGAGCTGCCACTTATCTAGTGCACACCACCTGCCAGCTTCATGTCATCTTTTTAAAAAGTTTTTGTTTATTCTTTATTTTGGCTGCCTTTGGTCTTCGTTGCTGCACTGGTCTTCACTGCTGCGCATGCGGGGTAGGGGTGGGGGCGCTGCTCTAGTTGCGGTGCACGGGTTCCGCATCGAAAGGGCTTTTTTCGTTGCACAGCACGTGGGCTCTAGGTACTTGGGCTTCAGTAGTTGTGGTGCATAGGCTTAGTTGCCCCACAGCTTGTGGAATCTTCCTGGCCCAGGGATCGAACCCACGTCTCCTGCATTGGCAGGCGGATTCTTAACCACTGGACCACCAGGGAGGTCCTTCAGATCCTCTTGGGCATGGAAGCTGCCTCCTTCCTTACAGCCTACCTGGTCATTAACACAGAATAAATGGAATCGTTCTGGCCGCTGCTCCAGAGGTCAGAAAAGAACTGAGAAAGAAACCGTCTGCGATCAGACACTCAGTCTGGTCCCTGGGTGGGGAGGGGTGTGGGCAGGGTGTGCCTTCAGCTGGTGGGAGGGGCCAGGATGAACAACCTGCCCCTTCAGACTCCGAGCGATGCAGATGGGGAGAGGACGGAAGCCCGTGCGCCAGCCTTCCCTCGTCTCCTCACAGGATGGACCCCACAGCTTACGCCGAGCTGCTGAAAGAATCTGGCAACCAGGGTTTTAAGAGTGGGAACTTCTCTTTGGCCATCAGAAAGTACGATGAAGCCATCCAGATTCTCCTGCAGTTGTACCAGTGGGGGTAAGTGTTTGGATTTTCTCCCTGCCTCACTCTCTTGCTTTTGTTTTTTTCTCACTTTTTATCACACCAGCTAGTTTCAGTTTCTTTTCTCCTCCCACTTTCTGTTTATCTTCTCTGCAGAGTCAGTCTCAGTGAAGCTAGAGGAATTCAGGAAACAGAAACTGAAACCCAGGGGGCTGTTGATCAACCTTGCAAAACTTTCCCTTTTGTCTGGTTCCAGCAGAGTTCCTGGAATGACCGACTCTGTCTCCAAGCCTCTGCACTTGCCATTCATTCCATCTTGTTTATCTGTGCTGTTAACCCACTGGCCTGGCCACAGGGCAAGCCACCAGGAACTAAGGCTCACCTCTTCCCCTGCCCCTTCCGCTTCTAGCAGACCTGTTCCCAAACATTTCAGGATCACAGCCTGCTTACAAATTATGGAGGATCCCAGAGAGCTTTTGTTGGTGTAGTTATCAATAAAGGCTGTATTAGAACTCAAAACTGAGAAACATTTAAAATATGTATTTATTCGTTATTTTAAAATATCAGTAATAAACCCGTGACATGCTGACACAAGCAGTGTTTTTATGAGGAATTACTTTTCAAAACCAAAAATGTAGTGAGAAGAGTTTCACATTTTACATATTTGCAAGTCTCTTTAATGTCTGTCTCAGTGGAAGACATCTGGCTTCTCACATCTGTTTCTGCATTGAGTCTGTTGTGACATCACACTCCAGGTAGCCTTTGGAAAATTCCCCATCCACATGTGAGAGAAGGATTGTGAAAAAGGCACCTAAGTCTCGGTATTATTGTATTAGTTTCCTGTTGCTGCTGTAAGAAATGACCACCAACTTTGTGGATGAAAACAATACACATTTATGATCTTGTGTTTCTGGAGGTCAGGGGTCCAAAATGAGTCTTGTGAGGCTAAAAAGCAAGGTGTTGGCAGGGCTGGTTCCTTGGGGAAAGTGAAAGTGAAGTCGCTCAGTTGTGTCCGACTCTTTGCGACCCCATGGACTGTAGCCTACCAGGCTACATCCATGGGATTTTCCAGCAAGAATACTCAAGTGGGTTGCCATTTCCTTCTCCAGGAGACCTTCCCGACCCAGGGATTGAACCCCAGTCTCCTGCATTGTAGGCAGACACTTTACCATCTGAGCCACCAGGAAAGCCCGGTTCCTTGGGGAGGAGCCTCTATTTCCTTGTCTCTTTCACCCTTGAGTGGCTGCCTGTATCCTTGGCTTGTGGTCCCTTCCTGCATCCTCCTCAAAGCACATCATTCCAGTTGCTGCTTCTGTCATCACATCTCCTCCTCCTCTGCCTGTGGCCGATTCTCTCAGTTTCCCACTTACAAGGACACTTTTGATCGTATCCTCTTCCAGATCCTAATCTCAAGATCCTAAATTAATCCCATCTCCCAAGTTCCTTTTGCCATAAAAGAAAACATTATTTGGAACCCATTATTCAGCTAACTGCAATTGTGAAGATAGTTTGACCTTGGGGACTACCTGAAGTGGTCTTGGGGGTCCCCAGAGGTTACCACATCATTCTTTGGGCACAGCTGTAATAGAGGAAGCAGAGGTTGACATTTGTAGGGAGTATACAGCGTAAACTTGTACCTAGAAGTGGCACTGAGTTGAGTTCCTGACACATGGCTCCCACCTCCTCCCTCCTATTTCCTGTGTCTACGCTGGGTTGGAATTGACTGTAACTGACCTGGGCTTGTAGTTCTGTCATTCTGCCCCCTCTTAGTTCAGATCAGAGCTGGTAGAGTGCCTCATTCATCGGGGGAAATTTGACTTCCCCTTCTGTCTTGCAAAGAAAAAGGTAGTGTCAGATTGTGGTGGTAGACTGACCACATGGTGAGTACTCACATCTCAACGCCACCACATAGCAGATGCATGACAGCTAAAGGGACACCTGCCTGCACCCTCGTGTCCTGCCTTTCATGGGACCTTCCTGATACAGATCCTGGAGCCTATCACCTGTCACCTGCCTTCCTGCTGCTGCCAGCTGATACAGGGCTTGTGGTCCACGAGCAGGTGTCCTGGGGAGAAGGGGACGGATGGAAGCAGGATCGGGTAGGGATGGTGTCTCCACTGGAGTCAGCTCTGGACCCTGAGTTGTACTGCAGAACTGTCTCTTTAAGACAAGGAGTCTGACCTTTCTGATACCTGATACCTGTTGCTTCTTCACTCACTAGCTGGTAGGCTGTCTGGCCCCTAGGAATTGTCCAAGAGAGTGGGGTGATTAGTCAGCTCAGGCTGCAATAACTAACTGCCATTGACTGGGTGGAGTAAACAACAGGAATTTGTTCCTCACAGTTCTGGAGACTGGGAAGTCCAAGGTCCGGGTGGCGGCCAGTTCAGTTCCTGGTAAGTGCTCCCTTCCTGGTTTGCAGATGGCCACATTCTCACTGTGTCCTCCTATGGTGGAGAGAACAGGAACACTCTGATGTCTCTGCTTATAAAGGCACTAATTCTATCATGAGGGCCCCCATCTCCTGGCTTCATTTAAACCTAATCACCTTCCTGAAGGCCCCTGCTCCAAATACCATCACTCTAGGGGTTGGGGATTCAACAAATGTATTTGGTGGGAACACAATCCATAACAGGGGTATAACTTCCTGGAGAGAAGGCAGCTCCCATAAGGCTGAGGATAAATGGGGCTCAAGGAGATCCTAGCTGCAGCCCGCACTCATTCCTGCTAGGATTGGCTGCACTGGCCATGGTGTCTGGGCTGGACACTTGGTGTCTACTACACTGTGGTCACAGCTCCCTTGTCAGTTACCCTCTGACAGACTCAGCACCTCTTCTGAGCTTCTGGGCCCTCATACTTCACGGAGAAAAACTAGATACAGAAAGCCCTGCGGGTGGGGACATAGTAGAGGAGATTTTTACTTTGCTTTATTTTTTGGTGGGTATCTGTATTACCTACCTTTCCTGTTTGTATTATTTTTACACGAAAGTAGTTCAAAAAAAGGAAGTATAAGCCTTGCTTTTCCATTTTGTGTGTCTTGAATTAAACAGCACTTGGACTTCTGTTGACTTTTTATGGTATATTTTGTGTTTTGCTTCTTCCAACTTGGTTTCAGCAATAACCTTGCAGCAGTATGACCCCTAGACCCAGGCCAGTACTTTGACCCCCTGATGTGAAAAGCTGACTTATTGGGAAAGACCCTGATGTTGGAAAAGATTGAGGGCAAGAGGAGAAGGTGGCAGCAGGGATGAGATGGTTAGATAGCATCACTGCCTCAATGGGCATGAATCTGAGCAAACTCTGAGACATAGATAGTAAAGGACAAGGGAGTCTGTCATGCTGCAGTTCATGGGGTCAGAAAGAGTCAGACATGACTTAGCAACTGAACAACAAAGAACCAGGCAGGAGGGGCCCTGACCTGCTGTGCTTTTGAGGCCCGATTTTGCCTTTCTCCAGCTGTACCCTCCCTTTGGAGGGAGTCTGGGGCAGGGGCTTTACCCACTCAGAGCCTTGCTTCCTTCCACCAGGACCCCAGAATTCCTGTCCACGGTCCCTGCTCCTAGCATCTGCATGGGCCTCTTACCTGCAGGCAGTTTTCAGAGTGCCTTCCAAGGTTAGGGGTGAGGACTGAGCTTGGACATCACATCTCCTGCAATGCAGGATGAAGGCTGAGATGGAAAGAGAAGAGAGAGTGGTGAGGGGCACCGGCCTGGCTCACTGGCCCTGAAAGAGTGCCTGTAGTTCTAAATTTGAAGCTTGCCTTTCTGATTTAATTAAATTTACATGGCTGTATGTGGTCTGTGGCCACTGTATTGGACAGGGAAGATTGGCCACATGGTATGGGTGCCTCTTTTTGCACTCTGGCCCTGGGTGCCCTCCCATTTGGGTGGCCCTGCCTATGTTCTAGAACAGTGCTCACCGAGCATCTTTCACAGGCTCCGTGGGGACAGTGTGGTCATGTGTTTTGAGGAGCTCTGGCTCCATTCAGCATGCACGTGTATGTGCGGTGGCTCCCGCGGTGTCTGGACTTTGTGAAGGCTCAGTGAGAACTCCCAACCTCTCCACCCTGAGGACCAGTTGTCCTTTTTACAGCATCTTCACCAGTGGACTCTAAGGGGTAAAAGTCCTGTGGAGGTCAAGAGGAGGTGGACTCGAGGTGCTGAGAACATTTGTCATGAAAAGGTGGGAGGAGAGGATTTGGGAGTGAGGAAAGGCGCCTGGGACATTGCAGATGACCTCACCTTTGTAGGCTGTGAGGGTCAGATGTCATAGGTATAATTAGGACATTTCCTGCTGAAACCCCATCACCATGGCGAAAATAATCAGTATCAGAACTGTGGCCTTCAAGGACTGGGTTCTGTATTTGCAGGACAATACAACTATTTACCGACTACCGGTTGGTCCTTTCCCACAGGGTTCCCCCCAGGGACTTGGCTGTGCTGCTGTGCAACAAATCCAATGCATTTTACAGCCTTGGGAAATGGAACGAGGCCTACGTGGCTGCCAAGGAGTGTCTCCAGTGGGATCCGACCTACGTAAAGGTAGGCTGACTGGACGCCGAAGCTGCTGCCTCCTTCCCTTCCTTGTTGTTTGTTTTGTCTTTACTCTTCCATCTCCCATGTTTATTTTTGTTGTTGTTGGCTGCAAGGTCCATGGGGGACCTTGGTTCCCCGACAAGGGATCAAACCCACACTCCTTGCATTGAGAGCTGGGAGCCCTAAGGTGGATTGCCAGGGAAGTCCCTGTGTCTTTAGGAGTGCTTCTTATTCAGCTCTCTTTGCACTGTAGTCAGATGTGCACAGCATCTGGAGGCGAGTAGGAAGGATGGTGGCCAAGTGTTGAAAGACGTTTGCAGGGGAGAGTGGAGCCAGGCTTATTGGTGGATTCAGTCCAGAGGTGGTCTCGATGGAGCTCATTTTGTTTTGATGTATTTACACCAAAATTCATAGTCTCTGCATGTTCTTTGCTGTTTGCAAGTTTCAGTTTGTCTCCTTCCTGGTCATAAGAATTCCCCGTGAGAGGGGTTTTATGGCGATCCTTCTTGGAGTTTCTGCTTCTAATCAAAGAAGGGAGGCTCCGGGAAGGCTTCTTTCTGCGTCTGTTGAATCTCAGATGCCTTCATCTCAAAAGAATCCTTGTACCAAAGTGTCACATTTTGGGGTGATGTATTCTGATCCCCTTCACCTCCCTCCAAAATAAAAGGCGAAACTTAGACCTGAGAAAGGCAAAGAAATGGGAAATTCTGTACTAGCTTACTTGGCTGCTTGCTTCCTTTTTCTGATTATCATCTAAGGTTTTAGACTTGTTAAAATGCAAACAAATCAGTAAATAATGTGAGGTTTGGTGAAGTTGAATTTCACCAAAATTTAAGTTGAATTTCAGGTGCTTGCTTTTTTAAGTGTTTATTTATTTGACTGCCTTGGGTCTTCGTTGTGGCAATTGGGATCATCCTTGCGTCATACAGGATCTTTTGTTGCCGCACACGGACTTCCTAGCTGCAGAGCAAGGGCTTAGTTGCCCTGTGGCATGTGGGATCTTAGTTCCCTGACCAGGGATCGAACCTGCTTCCCCTGCACTGCAAGGCAGGTTCTTAACCAGTGGACCATCAGGGACGTCACAGGCACTTGCTTTTTTTTTTTTTTAATGAACCCAGTTGGTGAACACCTTGTATTATTTTAGACAGAAAATTGTTTTGGTAGCCCCTGATACTGATTCATTTCAGTGGTCAAAGTGGGGAAGGCAATATGGATCATTTTGTTCCTTCTCAAGAGCTTAACAGTTTGCACACAGGCAAAACTAGACCATTTCCCTCTATTAATCATTGCGATTTTCCTCTCCCTACAGAAACCAAAAGAAATTTTGGCCTCTGGTGTATACTGCTTGTAATATGAGCTGAGTGACCCTCAGTGCTTGCCATTTCCATGGGAAATCGTGTTTACTTCGATTGAAAGGAGCAGGGAACAGCTCCTGTGTTGACATGACAATCTCATTCTTTTCCAGAACACTGTTGTTGTAGGACTACATGGTTTAATTTCTGCCTTCTTGCTCAGGCTGTGTTTTAAGGCACAAATACATAAACCACATACACCATTGGAACCAGGCCCGCTCCTTTCTCTCTGGTTCTTATGTTGTGTGCTCAGCCAGTTAGTCATGTCTGACTGCAACACCATGGACCATAGCCCACCAGGCTCCTCTGTCCATGGGATTTCTCAGGCAAGAATGCTGGAGTGGGTTGCCATTTTCTCCTCCAGAGGATCTTCCCGACCCAGGGATCAAACCTGCGTCTCTTCTGTATCTCCTGCATTGGCAGGCGATTCTTCATCACTGAGTCACCTGGGAACAGAGGACACCAGCTGGCTCCAATGTTAGATGCTGTATGTGTCATGGACTTGAAAGGGATTCTTTTCTTGCCAGTTACCACTTGATAGGAGCATTGTGACATAGAATCCAATGTGGAAAGTCTATATCCAGAGCTTGTTAGAAATCTGTGTTTACTTGGAAATCAGTGTTTACTTGTAGTCTGTTGCCTCTGATCCTCAATCTTGCCTTGACTTCAGCAGCAGTTTGGAAGAGATGGGCACGTTAACAATTCTGTTTTTTCTCGTTGCAGGGGTACTACCGAGCTGGTTATTCCTTGCTGGGGTTGTGCCAGCCTTATGAAGCCGCTCGCATGTTTTTTGAGGGTCTGCGGCTTGTGAGGAGCAGCCAGGACAAGACCCAGATTGCTGATTTCTTGGTGGCAGTCTTCACCACGATGGGCAGTAAGTCGGCACTGGGGGAGGCCTGCCCTCTCTTTCTTTTAAAGGCCTTGTGATTGTCTTTGAATGGCTCCTTGGGGACTCAGGTTTCTGGGGATAATTACAGGGTGTTTTTCTTTGTGGCTTCTTCATGCAGTTTGAATGAAACTTTACAGTGGAAAACACATGGGAAGCTTTGATGGCCCAGGCCTTTGCGAAAACAACTTCATCTTTTTGCATAAATCACTTAAAGCTGTCCCAGTTTTCCAGTTTTGTTGCAGACCTAAGCTTTCTGTGTTGCTATCCATAGGGCTGTCCCTACTTATACTAATGTTTTACGTGATTTTTGCATGTATTTCTCCAGTATGTCAAGAAGTGTTCCTGTTTGCCATGAAAACAATTTGAAGGGACTGAGGGAGGGTCCTATGGAAGCTGACAGTCTGCTAGGAACACACCCGGGTGGGGGTGGGCATGTGGGGGGAGGTGGTGATTTGCATTGGTCATTAGGTTATTAGTCTGACGACCTGGCCTATGATACGGCTTTGTCCGTGTCCTTGAGTTACCAAAAACAGACAAGTATGAAACATAATATGAAAAATTCCCTGCCAGGGACAAAGGAGTTCTTTCCCTGGGTATCAGCACGGTCTAAAGTTCTACCAACGACCAGGCTGTTGTTTTCCAATACTGTTTTTGATCAAATTTAAGATTGCATTAATTTAAGATGTGCCACTATTTTAAAATTTTATTATTATGATTTTATCTTTTGGCCACACCACACAGCAGGTGGTATCTTAGTTCCCCGACCAGGGATTGAACCTGTGCCCCTTGCAGTGGAGGGGGCGGCTGTGGGGGTTCTTAATCCCTGGATTGCCAGGGACGTCCCTGTGCCACTAATTTATGTTCTGCTGTTGAGACAGCATCAAGAGCAACACACGTCCCGATTCTAGAGATGGTAGAATGTGAGCAATGGCATATGTTAGAATTGCTGGAAAATGGTCCTGGCTTTCAGAAACAGGTGAATTACTGCTGATGATACATCTGACTGACACGGATCCAACCGTTCCTGATTTGATTGTGGAAAAGCAACTTCTGTGATCTGTGGAGGGGATCCTACAGACTTTTGGCAAGCTTGGCACAGAGAGGGGTTGAGAGCAGTGTCAGGTGGTAGGTGGGAAGTAGTTAGAGGTGGGCTTAGCCGTGTCTCCCAGCAGAGACGTCAGTGTCCAGACAGGTGCTAATGAATCACAGCTCTCCCATCTGCCTTTTGCTGACAGTGACTAAAGCCTGCTTCCCTTTCCTCTGAGCCTGTTGGTTTGTCCCATTCTCTACATGTCCTCATTATTCTCTATGTCTTTATTTAAAACTTAATTTAATTATTTGTTTATTGTGGTTGCGCTGAGTCTTCGATGCTGCATGCGGGCTTTTTCTCGTTTCGCCGAGTTGGGGCTGCTTTTTGTTGCGGGGCTGGGCTTCTCACTGTGGTGGCTTCTCTTGTTGCGGAGCACAGGTTCTAGGTGTGCGGGCTTCAGTAGTTGAAGCACAGGGGCACAGTAATTACGGCATTCGGGCTTAGTTGCTCTGCAGCATTGGAATCTTCCCGGACCAAGAGTCAAACCCATGTCCCCTGCATTGGCAGCCAGATTCCCATCCACTGTACCACCAGGGAAGTCCTCCCTTTGTGTCTTTTAAAGGCCACTGTTCTGGGGCTTCTGTGGCAGTCCACTAGTTAAGACTCTGCACTTCCAGCACAGGGGGTGCAGGCTGGATCCCTGGTTGGGGAACTAAGATCCTACATGCCATGTGGCACGGCCAGAAAATAAAAAAGTGTACAATCCAACGGTTAAGAAAAACTAACAGCACTGCTCTGTCAGAAGCCAGACCAGAGTTTGGGAATTCCAGACAACTGACTCTTCGGTGTGGCTGCCCCTCTAAGAAATCTGGATCCTCAGGGGGCAGTTAACAGGACTTCTTAAAACAGTGCAATCCTGACTTTTCTACCTGTTTGGAGGATGACTGTTTGCCCATGGCCCAGTTTCTGAATTTTGAAAAATATATTTATGAAAATTGTGTATCCTGTTTGTACACTGTATGTTTGTTTTGCTATTTGGCTACTCATTTGTGGAAATTGATAACCTTGGAAGAGGGACCCTGTTATACTGGCCCCTGACCTGTCCCACTTGGATACTGTCATCCACAAGTTTGCAGGGTCATGAGACGCAAAATGTTGATGGGCCTCTAGGCTGAAAGAATGCAAACTGACTAAAAGAACTGCTCAGTCTGGGTTCCGTCTTGGTTTTGTCATGAACTAGCTGCATGATAAGCCACAATGCTTGACCTCATTTATCACAGCTTCTCACTGTTGGATGAAAATAATATTTGTCACATTTTTCTTAAAGGAAGTGAGTTTAATAACTTCCCTTAAGTGCCCACTTCCTCCTCCATAAATGGAACTAATAGGCACTGCCTTATTGGTTGGTTTGAGGGATTAATACAGCATATATCACTGGGCTCAGCAAATAGAGAAGCTATTATGTAACAGCTCACAATAAACTGCCTTAAGGGACTGACTTTCGCCTGAACTTAAAATGATTGCCACTTCAATTATACAGGACTTTATGCTTTGAAAAGGCCCTTCTTTGTTATTTTAATTTTTAAAATTTTTATGCCCTTCTTGGAGGTTACTTTCCATTTACAGTCATTACCAAATGACTGTATTCCCCATGTTGTACAAAACATCCTTGAGTCAGTCTTATACCCAGCTGTTCATGCCGCCCACTCCCATAATCCTCTATGGCCCCTCTTTTTTTTTTTTTGGCTGCTTGGGATGGAACCCTTGCCTCCTGCATTGAATGCTCAGAATCTTAACCACTGAACTACCAAGGAAGTTGCTCTCTTTTCTTTTTGATATTTTTAAATTTATCATTTGTCTATGTGTGCTCTTAATTGGAGGACCTTTTCCTAGATGTTCTAGACTTGCCCCAAGTTAAAATTTCTAAACTCTGGAACTTTCTTTCAGGTGACTCCATTGTTTTGCAGAGTTTCTTGCCCTGCTTTGATCGTATTTTCACTACTGGATTCTCCAATGAAGTGTGGCAATCTGTAATAGAAAAGTTGGCAAAGAAAGGATTATGGCATGTAAGTAAAAGGAGATAGCTCTCTTGTGAGGAAAGGCAAATTGAATTTCTTTAATTTGATTAAATTTCTTTCCCTCTGCTAGCACTGGGGAATTATAATTCAGTACTTGTTTATCTTGATGCGAAAGTAACTTTTTCACTGTCATGCCATTAATGAAAAGCCACTGAGATAATATTAGTTCACCAGTTTCCGTTTTTTAAGCTTGGAAAACAGTTTGTGGCAACTCTGTGCTCCCTGTCTCCATTGCCATCAAAGAAGTGTAAAGTCCAGATGCTAATGGTGACATGGAATGAGGAAAATAAGTGATTGTCTATTCATCTTTGTAATTGTCTTTATACGGCAGCATGTGCTAGCTTGGGCCTGATGACCTGCTTGTGCTTCTTGATGTATGACATCAAGAGACTGTACCCTCGGGTAGCAGCGAGACTGCAGGACCTGAACCCACAGCCAGGAATCCACAGGATGAAGGAGCCCAGTGGCTTCCATGCCACACAGGTGCCTCCCTGAATCCGAGTCCTTCACTGTTCTGAGCTAATTCTTTCCTCTCTGGGCCTCACTTCCTCACTTGTAGGTTGCAGGATATAAACCTATTCCCTCCTGGTTGTGGGGGAGGATTAGAAATCAGGGACCAATAGCACCTGATAATAATATCATTATATTATTTTATCCTCATTATCACGGTAAGCCCTTGGTGATAATAATGTTCACTGAGGGCTTGCAGTGTGCCAGACACTGAGCCCCAGGGGTTTTGTAACACCTGGCACCAGTGTGCTCAGTACCCAATGAGCAGTGGCTGTCACTGACCATAATGACAATTATAGGTGGCCTATAATCGCTCCTGAGAGTGGGCTGGCCCAGAGAGGGAGTTTGGTTAGAAAAGGCCGGCAGGCTTTTTAAAGCTGTGCAGACCAGAAAAATCTATGTGCAGCCTGAAGGGACTCTGGACCCAGGAAGGCAGGGTGACTTTAGGATACAGGATTCTTCAGTTTTTTAGGTCATGGATGCTTCTGGGAATCTAATGAGATCACTGGGACTCTCTTTTCATGCGTACTCGTGCACACATGCACACACACATACACAATTATGTGTGTAGCTTCAGGGAGTTCATAGGGACTCCCTAAAGTCCAGCCACAGGCTCCCGGAAGCTCACCCCCATATTATAGTCTTGAGGATGAGACAGTGATGGGGAGGAAAGCAAGCTAGACTCTTGGGAAATCAGCAATCAGAAATCCAGGGCCCCGGTAACAAGAGATCTAGGATCTTTTTTCTGATAAGATGGGTAAACTAAGAGCTCTTTCTAGTTTTATTTTTATAAGTTCTGAAATTCAGTAATTTAGGGTAGATCTGTGAGTGGGAAGCTCTTGGCATCATTAGCAGGAAAGTAGTTCTGTCTACTACTCCCCTCTTCCCCATGTGGGATGAACGTGGATAGAGCCCCGGAGCCTGGGTGAGAAAGGAGGGAGTGGGAGCCCAGCAGCTCCTGGCAGGCTGTCACCCAGCCAGCCAAGGCCCAGGAGTCCAGCCCAAGTGGTGGCCCCATATCCTACCAGCAGTGGGGCCCAGGCCACTTCCAAACACTGTAGGGAAAAACATCTTATAAAAACCAAGCCAGCCATCAGGATTGTCAGAGCTCTGAACCGATCATCTGGGTGAGTCTGGGCTGTGGGGCCTGCTTATGGTGAGTAGTTAGGAGTGGGCATCACCCACTGGTGGTCTAGGGGCTTAGACTTGAGCTCCCAATGCAGGGGGCTGGGTTGGATCCCTGGTCAGGGACTAGACCCCACATGCCACAACTAAGGATTTGCATGCCATAACTAAAGATCCTGCGTGCGGCAACAAAGATGGAAAACCCCGCACGCCACAGCTAAGACCTGGTGCAGCCAAATAAATAAACTTAAAAAATTAAAAAGAAAATAATAATGTGGGTATCAAACCGAAAGAAGTTGGAAGCAAGATGTAGCCACAGGCTGAGTTCCAGTCCCATGCCCACTTGCAAGAGCATACATGAGGGAAGTGGATCCTGAGTCTGGATCACCAGTCAAGGTCATGCCAAGCCTAGAATTCCTGGACCAGCCAGCGTACCTGGATGATCCCAGTAGGGACCTCTCAGGATGTGCTAACTGTCTGAAAAGGAAAATTTGCTTAACTTCTCTCAGATTTAGTTTAGGGTCAGTGACTTAACAATAGGGTTTTCGAGGGAAAAAAAAAAAATCCTAATTTGTGGCATTTGCCACTTCAAGAAAGGCAATGCCAAAGAATGCTCAAACTACCACACAATTGCACTCATCTCACACGCTAGTAAAGTAATGCTCCAAATTCTCCAAGCCAGGCTTCAGCAATACATGAACCGTGAACTTCCAGATGTTCAAGCTGGTTTTAGAAAAGGCAGAGGAACCAGAGATCAAATTGCCAACATCCGCTGGATCATGGAAAAAGCAAGAGAGTTCCAGAAAAACATCTATTTCTGCTTTATTGATTATGCCAAAGCCTTTGACTGTGTGGATCACAATAAACTGTGGAAAATTCTGAAAAGAGATGGGAATACCAGACCACCTGACCTTTCTCTTGAGAAACCTATATGCAGGTCAGGAAGAAACAGTGAGAACTGGACATGGAACAACAGACTGGTTCCAAATAGGAAAAGGAGTACATCAAGGCTGTCTATTGTCACCCTGCTTATTTAACTTATATGCAGTGTACATCATGAGAAATGCTGGGCTGGAAGAAGCACAAGCTGGAATCAAGATTGCCAGGAGAAATATCAATAACCTCAGATATGCAGATGACACCACCCTTATGGTAGAAAGTGAAGAAGAACTAAAGAGCCTCTTGATGAAAGTGAAAGAGGAGAGTGAAAAAGTTGGCTTAAAGCTCAACATTCAGAAAACGAAGATCATGGCATCCGGTCCCATCACTTCATGGGAAATAGATGGGGAAACAGTGGAAACAGTGGCTGACTTTATTTTTCTGGGCTTCAAAATCACTGCAGATGGTGATTGTAGCCATGAAATTAAAAGACACTCCTTGGAAGGAACATTATGACCAACCTAGACAGCATATTAAAAAGCAGAGACATTACTTTGTCAACAAAGGTCTGTCTAGTTAAGGCTATGGTTTTTCCAGTTGTCATGTATGGATGTGAGAGTTGGACTATAAAGAAAGCTGAGTGCCGAAGAACTGATGCTTTTGAACTGTGGTGTTGGAGAAGACTCTTGAGAGTCCCTTGGACTGCAAGGAGATCCAACCAGTCCATCCTAAAGGAAATCAGTCCTGGGTGTTCATTGCAAGGACTAATGTTGAAGCTGAACCTCCAATATTTTGGCCACCTGATGCGAAGAGCTGACTCATTTGAAAAGACTCTGACGTTGGGAAAGATTGAAGGCGGGAGGAGAAGGGGACGACAGAGGATGAGATGGTTAGATGGCATCACCAACTTAATGGACACAAGTTTGGGTAAACTCCGAGAGTTGGTGATGGACAGGGAGGCCTGACGTGCTGCGGTTCATGGGGTCGCAGAGTCGGACACGACTGAGCCACTGAACTGACTGACTGGTAGTGTAAATGCTCTCGATTTCCATGGCCAGTCTCAAGCTGCTAAGTCAACCGTAGGGCTTGGATTTGGAAGTGACATACGTGCACAGTCAGCTCCCACTCTGATAGGAGCCGCTCCAACACAGCCCCCAATAGGGTCTCATGGACCCCAAATAGCACTAAGGTGCTGAAGAATAAATTGGGATGGGTTATTTCAAAAGGATGTGTTTCTTCTGCTCGCTGAGCTTTAAGAACGTTGCAGGAGATTACTTCTTTACCTCCCTGCCCCTGTGCTCTCCCAGTGCTGCCCGCCGTCAGCTACTCCCGTCTTCAGCAGGCTTTGAGGAAAAGTGGAGAAAACCCATATCTCAGCACAAATAGGAATTTCACCGGACAGAGACACTTGGATTATCCTGGTTAAGGCCAAAGAGTTTGGCTGGTGGCTTAAAAAAAAGAACCAGGGCTGGAAGCTGTCCGGTTTTGTCTTTTGTTTCTGAGTTCCTAAAGTTCCTAAAGCTTAAGATTACTTTTGTTTTAATAACCCATGTGGAGAACATAATTGTTCCCGCTTTTTCTGTTTCTCCCCTTTCATCAGTCATTTCTGCTTCTGTCAGTGAAGAAAGACCGGCTTCCGAGAAATCTCCACGTCCCAGATTTATCACTGAAAAGTCTCTTTGAGGTAAGGTAGCTTCTTGACACGGAGAAGGCAATGGCAACCCACTCCAGGACTCTTGCCTGGAAAATCCCATGGACGGAGGAGCCTGGTAGGCTACAGTCCATGGGGTCCTAAGATTCGGACATGACTGAGCGACTTCACTTTCACTTTTCACTTTCATGCCTTGGAGAAGGAAATGGCAACCCACTCCAGTGTTCTTGCCTGGAGAATCCCAGGGACAGGGGAGCCTGGTGGGCACAGAGTCAGACACGACTGAAGCGACTTAGCAGCAGCAGCAGCAGCTTCTTGACATGCACGGTTTCAAGTCAGACCTCTCCCCACTTATGGTGACTGGGACCCTCCCCTTCAGCTGCCTCACTGCAGATTTGTTGTTTATGGTGATTGTAGGCTGTGGCCACAGCGAATCAGGGGTTTACTGATTCTAAACTCTTTGGGTGGGGGCTGGGATGAGGGGGAATTGGACGAAGGCAATCAAAAGGCACCAGCTTCCAGTTATATGATAAATAAGTATTAGGGATGATAAATAAGTACAACGTGATAAGTATAATTTACACTGTGATGTGTTATGTATGAAAGTTGTTAAGAGAGTAAATCCTAAGAGTTATCATCACAAAATTTTTTTTTAATTTAATTTTGTGTCTCTATGAGATGAAGGATATTCACTAAACTTGTAATAATCATTTCACAATGTACCTAAGTCAAATTATTATGCTGTACACCTTAAATGTGTACAGCTCTGTATGTCTATTATATCTCAATAAAACTTGAAGGAAAAAACCCCAAACTTTATGGGGAAGGAGAGTCTGAAGTTTCATATTGATGTGGCAGCTGCCATAATTCTTCCTGTGTGTTTTTTCCCCTAGAAATACGTCTGCGCCAGACGTTATGAGAAAAAGTGGAACAGTTGCCCAGGCTAGTGCAGTGGCTCGTCTGCATGGGTGCAAATGTGGAGAGCATAGGACCGTACCCTCTGCACACCCTCATGCGCCTCTGCATCCAAGCCGGTGAGTTCTTTCCTGGTGGTACGCCCTCCACGCTGCCCTCCAGCTCAGACCTCGGGGTCTGCGAAACCAGAATGTGGCCGTGTAGATGTGGACTATTCAGATGATCTGAATAGTCAATGATTGGATTATTCAAATATATGAAGGCAGCAAGGAAATAGTACCACTTTTCCTTTCTCCTGGGACCTCACAGCTACAGGAGGCCCACACTGAAAGGATTCTGTGTTCTCAGACAGATGCTGGCAGCAGGCTGGGGCCCTGGGATTCAAAAACGGGCCTTGCGACAGACAGCCTTTGCTGGACAGAGCTCTCAGGGGAGCTGTGGAATTTCTTCCTGCTGGCCAAGTCAGCCGTGGTCTTTTTCCGGGTTCATTTTTCCCTCTCAATCAGAGGACCAACTAATGTGTATGTGGGGGGAATCCCAAGGTAAACACTGGCTATTGCTGATGCAGTTGGCTTGTGTGTGTGTGTTTTTTAAGTAATCCTGTTTTCATATATATATATACTTTTTTTGCATTTTTAGCCTTTACCACCTGGCTATAGGATATCAATTTAAAAATATTTTTATCATTAAAACACACACATATACAATATCCACATTTATACCTTAGATAGAAACCTGTTTGTTTTTTTTTTCCAAGCATATGTAGCATCAGTGTTGGATACTGACCCAATCTTAGAGCCAGAAGGAACCAAGAGGGCTTGTCTACACTGTCTTCCCTTTCTAGGCTGTAGCATCTTCTCAGGATAGGAGTGGCATGCCCAGGGGCTTAAAGACCTGAGCCACCATCTTTGCTTCAGCCAGATTTACCCTTTAATTATGCATTTCATGTATTGGAGAATTCATATGAGCATTTATGTATATACATTTTGGTGACTAAATTATTTAAAAGTATAAAGTCTGAATAAAAGCAATCTAATCCAATGCTCCCAGTTTCAAATTAGGAGTATCTCTGGGTATGAAAGTCACAGTCCCTCTCTGTGTCTACTTTTTAAGTTTGTTCCTGTGGTTACAGGCAGGTGTGGATAAGATCAAGTCTTCGCATTTAGGCCTGATTCTCTTCTCAGAGGAAAACTCTGACATGGTGACAAATGGTGTCCACAGAGTTGGCAGAACTGTGCGGCTTTTCAGAACCCACTGGAAGGAGTCTAAGAGAGGAATTTGAAATCTCTGTCCTATCTATAGACATGCAGTGGGGTGCTGTTGGTGCCCTGCCCTGGTCCTCTATGACCAGTGCCCCCGTCTCCTGCTACACCACAGCCGCCTTGTTTGCCAGTGAGCTGCTCTTTGCCAATAGGCACACCCCTCCCTCCCTGGGGGTGGGTCTGTAGCTCTGGATTGACTGCCACTGGGGTACAGAAGGAGAGCACCTACCTCAAGGTGGGTCAGTGCTGTGGTGCAGTCCCTGATCCACAAGCTCCCTGTGGGTGGAGGCTGAAGGCCGCTCAGCTGAGGCCACATCTCTGCTTGCTTCCATCCCCTGCCCTGCTTCCGTCCTCTCTTTCTCCCCGGCTCCCTCTGCCAATAAATCACACATACAAGAATCCTTGTCATAGGCTGTGCTTCTAGGAAGTGGGGCTTCCCCAGTAGCTCGGTGGGTAAAAACTTTGCCTGCAGTGTAGGAGACACAGGAGACATGGGTTTGACCCCTGGGTCAGGAAGATTCCCCTGGAGGAGGAATTGGCAACCCACTCCAGTATTCTTGCCTGAGAAGTTCCATGGACATAGGAGCCTGGTGGGCTACAGTCCAAAGGGTCGCAAAGAGTTGGACATGACTGAGCAACTAAGCACAGCTCTGCTTCTAGGGAATTGAACTTAAGTTTTCTATGAATAACTTCCTATGACTTGTGCTTTCAACACACACATTTTGGGACTTCCATGGCAGTCCAGTGATTAAGACTCAGTACTTCCAATGCAGGGGGGCACAGATTTGATCCCTGGTTGGGGAACTAAGATCCCACGTGCTGTGTGGTGTGGCCAAAGGCTTTTAAAAAATAAAAACAAAAAACACCGACACACAAACTCCGTCTCCACACCTGTGTGTGGCAAGGGACAGTGTATGTTGGATGCCCCATTGGGCTCCCTTGGGCTCCCTTGGTGTGCACAGTGGTTTGCTTTGCTGCTTTCTGGTCTGTTGGAAATAACACCACTCATTCATTCCTTCAGGGGAAAGCAATCTTTTCAGGTGGTTAATGGACTACAAGCCCGAGTTGAAAGGTCGCATCAACCAGAAGGATGAGGATGGCTGCACTGTCCTCCACGTGGTTGCCGCCCACTCGCCAGGGTACCTCACCAAGCGTAAGTGGCAGCACCATTCAGACTCGGGTGTAGGGAACCCACACAACTGACCACTTTACCTATTCCATCCCGTGACGGCCTTTAATAATCAAAAATACCAAATTATGCGCCCCCTTTTTTTTTTGTATTTTCAGCTTGCTTTTCAGAAAAAAGCTTTTTCTGATATATTTTGTGCTTGAAAATCTTACCTAGTGATAACTCTTCTCGAGAAAAAGTACTTATATAGATTTAAATTAAAAAAAATTTTGTGACTCAAGATTAAGTATTTTTTTCTGGATTTAATTATTACAAAATTATTATTACTACAGAGAACACTAAAACAACCTAAGTATATTAAATTTTCTGTAAGTAGTCATGAAAGATAAAAAAAAAATTGGGGGAAGGAGGTAGGAGGATCATGGGTCATGGTGCCTTCTCAAAGGGGCTTGCCAGCTACTTAATTTTCCCTTAGGTTGATACTCTGGAAATCAGGCGTTTTCACCACCTTTGGGGCAACTTTGGTAATTGCATTTGTTCTCTCTACTGTGTAACAAATCATCATAAACTTAGTGACTTAAAATGACACTCATTTATTAGCTCACTATTTTATAGGTCACTAGTCCGGTGCGATCTGACTGAGTTTTTTGCTCAGAATCTCTCCCGGCTGAAATCAAGGTATTGACTGGGGCTGCGTTCTCATCTGGAGTTCTGGGCCTTCCTTCAGGCTCCCATGATTGTGGCAGAATCGGGTTCCTTGTGTTTGTAGGACTGTTGTTGTTCAGTCGCTAAGTCATGTCTGACCCTTTGTGACCCCCTGGACTGCAGTGTGCCAGGCTTCCCTGTCCTTCACTATCTCTTGGAGCTTGCTCAAACTCATGTCCATTGAGTCAGTGATGCCATCCAACCATCTCATCCTCTGTCACCCCCTTCTCCTCCTGCCCTCAATCTTTCCAAACATCAGGGTCTTTTCCAGTGAGTCAGCTCTTCACATCAGGTGGCCAAAGCATTGGAGCTTTAGCTTCAGCATCAGTCCTCCCAACGAATATTCAGGGTTGTTTCCTTTAGGGTTGACTGGTTGGATCTCCTTGCTGTACTAGGGACTCTCAAGAGTCTTCTCCAACACCACAGATCAAAAGCATGAATCTTTGCTGCTCAGCCTTCTTTATGGTCCAACTCTCACATCCATACATGACCACTGGAAAAACCATAGCTTTGACTAGACAGGCTTTTGTTGGCTAAGTGATGTCTCTGCTTTTTAATATGATGTCTAGGTTTGTCATAGCTTTGCTTCCAAGGAGCAAGCGTCTTTTGATTTCATGGCTATAGTCACTGTCCTCAAGTGATTTTGGAGCCCAAGAAAATAAAATCTGTCACTATTTCCACTTTTTCCCCATCAATTTCCCTTGAAGTGATGGGACCAGATGCCATGATCTTTGTTTTTTGATTGTTGAGTTTTAAGCCAACTTTTTCACTCTCCTTCAGCCTCCTCAAGAGGCTCTTTAGTTTCTCTTATCTCTCTGCAGTTAGAGTCGTATCATCTGCGTATCAGAGATTGTTGATATTTCTCCTGGCCATCTTGATTTCAGCTTGTGATTCATCCAACCCAGCATTTTGTATGATGTACTCTCAGTATAAGTTAAATAAGCAGAGTGACAACATCAGCCTTGTACTCATTTCCCAATTTTGAATCTGTCTGTTGTTTCATGTCTGGTTCTAACTGTTGCTTCTTGACCTGCATACAGGTTTCTCAGGAGGCAGGTCAGGTGGTCTTGTATTACGATCTCTTTAAAGATTTTCCAGTTTGTTGTGATCCACACAGTCAAAGGCTTTAGAGTATTCAGTGAAGCAGAAGTAGATGTATTTCTGGAATTCCCTTGCTTTTTCTATGATCCAACGAATGTTGGCAATTTGATCTCTGGTTCTTGTGCCTTTTCTAAACCCAGCTTGAACATCTGGAATTTCTTGGTTCACATACTGCTAGAGCCTAACTTGAAGGATTTTGAGCATTACCTTGCTAGCATGTAAAATGAGTGCAGTTGTACAGTAGTTTGAACATTCTTTGGCCTTACCCTTCTTTGGGATTGGAATGAAAACTGACCTTTTCCAGTCCTGTGGCCACTGCAGAGTTTTCCAAATTTGCTGGCATATTGAGTGTAGCACTTTCACAGCATCATCTTTTAGGATTTGAAATAGCTCAGCTGGAATTCCATCACTTCTACTAGCTTTGTTCGTAGTAATGCTTCCTAAGGCCCACTTGACTTAATACTCCAGGATGTCTGGCTCTAGATGAGTGATCACACCATCATGATTATCTGGGTCATTAAGATCTTTTTTGTATAGTTCTTCAGTGTATTCTTGCCACCTCTTCTTAATCTCTTCTGCTTCAGTTAGGTCCTTACCATTTCTGTCCTTTATCATATCCATCCTTGTATGAAATGTTCTCTTGATATCGCCAGTTTTCTTGAAGAAATCTCTAGTCCTTCCAATTCTGTTGTTTTCCTCTATTTCTTTGCATTCTTTACTTAATAAGGCTTTCTTATCTCTCTATTCTCTTGAACTCTGTATTCAGTTGGGTGTATCTTTCCCTTTCTCAACTGCCTTTCGCTTCTCTTCTTTTCTCAGCTACTTGTAAAGTCTCCTCAGACAACCACTTTGCCTTCTTGCATTTCTTTTGCTTTGGGATGGTTTTGGTCACTGCCTCCTGTACAATGTTATGAACCTCTGTCCATAGTTCTTCAGGTACTCTGTCTACCAAATCTAACACCTTGAATCTATTCATCAGCTCCACTGTATAATCATAAGAGATTTGACTTAGGTCATACCTGAATGGTCTAGTGGTTTTCCCTACTTTCTTCAATTTAAGCCTGATTTTGCAATAAGGAACTCATGATCTGAGCCACAGTCTTGTTTCTGCTGACCGTATAGGGCTTCTCCATCTTTTGTTGCAAAGAATATAATCAGTCTGATTTTGGTATTGACCATCTAGTGATGTCCATGTGTAGAGTCATCTCTTGTGTTATTGGAAGAGGGTGTTTGCTATGACCAGTGCGTTCTCTTGGCAAAATTCTGTCAGCCTTTGCCCTGTTTCATTTTGTATTCCAGGGCCAAACTTGCCTGTTACTCCAGGTATCTCTTGACTTCCTACTTTGGCATTCCAATTCTCTGTGATGAAAAGGACATCTTTTTTTGGTGTTAGTTCTAGAAGGTCTTGTAGGTCTTTATAGAACTGTTCAACTTCAGCTTCTTTGGCATTATTGGTTGGGACCTAGACTTGGATTACTGTGATGTTGAATGGTTTGCCTTGGAAATGAACAGAGATCATTCTGTCATTTTTGAGATTGCACCTAAGTACTGCATTTCGGACTCTTTTGTTGAATATGAGAGTTACTCCATATCTTCAAAGAGATTCATGTCCACAGTAGTAGATACAATGGTCCTCTGAATTAAATTTGCCCATTCCTGTCCATTTTAGTTCACTGATTCCTAAGATAACTGATGTTCACTCTTGCCTTCTCCTGCTTGACCCCTTCCAATTTGCCTTGATTCATGGACCTAACATTCCAGGTTCCTATGCAACATTGTTCTTTATAGCATTGGACTTTACTTTCACCACCACGTTTGGGGTGGTGATCTCATCCACAGCTGGGCATCATTTCTGCATTGGTCCAGCCTCTTCATTCTTTCTGGAGCTATTAGTAATTGCCTACCCCACTTCCCTAGTAGCATACTGGACACCTTCTGACCTGGAGGGGCTCATCTTCTGGTATCATATCTTTTTGCCTTTTCACACTGCTCACGAGTTTCTTGTGGCAAAAATAGTGGAGTGGTTTGCCATTCCCTCCTCCCGTGAACCAACGTTTTGTCAGAACTCTCCACTGTGACCCATACGTCCTGGGCAGCCCTGCACAGAATGGCTCATAGCTTCACTGAGTTATGCAAGCCCATTCGCCATGACAGGGCTGTGATCCATGAAGGGGTTGTAGGACCGAGGTCCCCGATTTCTTTCTGGCTGTTGGCCAGAGGCTGCTGTCAGTTTCCACAGACCACACGTATTCTTTGTCTAATGGCCTCCTCTGTCTTCAAAGCCAGCAGGAGAGAACTTCTTGTGCATCAGATCCCTCATAGTCTGAATCTCTGTGCTCTTCCATCTCTGACCTCTAGACCTTTGACCTTTAGGGCTCATGTGATCAGACCAGGTTAATCTCCCCATCTTAAGGTCAACTGCTTTGGGAAGTTAAATACATTTCCAGAGTCTCATCACAGCAGAGTTTAGATTAGTATTAAATGGATAACTGGGAGAAGGTGTGTGTATACCAGGGGTTGAGAGTCTCAGGGTCTGAGAATTTTGCCTTTCACAGTGCGATACTTGATAGGTGAGAAGTATGACTTTAAATTTTGCCTTATTTTTGTAAGATGAGAGGCGAGCAGTTGTGACTGGGGAGATGGGAAAGGACAGCATCACAAGCAGGATGTTGTCTGGTGTAGAGGTGCTCTGTCAACGTGGTAAATTGTCAGAAAGCATGTGTTTGGAAGCTGGGAATTAGGCACTGATTCTTGTAACTCTCGGTGCTCACATAAGTCTTCGTACCTCCAGGAATATACCTGTTACATTCTGAAAACAGTTGCATCTGATCACAGAGACCCCTTGATGCTTGGCAAATAAATGTTAAAGCAGCAGATGGAGCCAGCAGCCAGAGGTGGGGTTAACGAAGGTTCAAACAGGGAAGAAAAACCCTGATGCAAAAACAATTGCCACTTTCTTCTCCTGTCCCCAGACTGTTTTTTTTTTTTTTTTTTTTGTATGTTCTGTTTCCTCCCTAAGGAATAAAGAAATCTGAAGTCACAGCTTGCTGTCATCCTTACAGCTGTAATTGTTGCCTAGTAACAAGAATCCCCCTCTCCTTGCTTGTTGCCAAGGAGATGGGAGAAAGGTAGAGAGGAGTGCACTTCTGAACCTCTTAAAAGCTATTGTCCTTCCCACTCCACATAGGACTCTGGCTCCGGGGACTCGGCTGGATTGCCCAAGGCCAGCAGTTCAGCTTCTGTAAACAGAGGGACTCTGGTCCCTTTGCCCCAGGCCGCTCAGGCTGGGAACCGGGCAAATGTGTGCTCATGGGGACCTCTCCTTATGGAAGAAACCGTGACAACCCCTCCTTCTCACTTTGGCCTGCTCTAGGGCAAACAGAGGATGTACAGATGCTCCTGCGCTTTGGGGCTGACCCCACCCTGGTGGATCGACAGTCCCGGTCTGCTGTGGATGTGCTGAAGAGGAACAAGAACTTCAGAGCCATTGACAAAATCAACAGCCACTTGGAAAAGCTGGCAGCGTGTTCTAAGGACCTCTCAGGTACAGCTTCCAGGGAATTAACTTTTTCGAGGGGGCAAAACTGGTTCTGTGAAATTAGGTACAAATCAGTATATCTTGTCTTAGCACATGAAGATGAAAGTGAGACCTCCCAGTCTTTGGAAAGCTTGCGTGCTTTTTTTGAAAGACAGAATGAGACAACTGTTATTTAAAAAGTGTCTACTACATTCTAGGAACTTGGCCAAGTCTGCCCTTGGGCAGTAAGCGTGATTTTTTTTTTTTTCCACGCATGCACATAGTAAAAAAGAAAAAAATCAGACGGAACAGGAGATAACAAAAATCAAGCCCACTTCTGAGAAACAACCACAGCCAACAATTAAAAGTACATTTGTAACTCTATTTCTTAATCTGTCCGTTTGGATAGCATCTATGGACTGACTGCTATAAAGATAAAACGCAGCAAGTCAGCCCTTGTTGAGTTTTGCCTAGTAAAGTGATTTGTGCCATTTACATCTGTTCCTTAATTCACCTATAGACTGAATTTTCTGTGCTTCACCTATAGACTGATTCTAAAAATTGAAAAAACATTAATTGCCTTTATATGGAAGTATGATTTCTACAACTAGTAGCATATTGCACCCAATGAGAAGAATCATCAAATGCCCTCAAAACTTTGCTCTTGAAATATTATACTCTCTAAGCATCCTAGTTTGATGAAGCATACAAACACATCATTGTCCATGTGTGTGTGTACAGGTGTGTAAGTACACACAAATGATTTTAGGTTTGTTTAGACTTTTATTTAGACTGTAGCCCCAGCACACGTATGCTTTTTTCAGTTCTTGCACTCACATGCAGCACTTGTGACTCATGCTGTCTGTCTAGGTTTCTTTCTTGCTCTGCTAAGTACCAACTCCAGTAAGTTTTTCAGTGAGGAGATGTGCATAGTAGACTTATAGGGTTTTTGAAATGTCTTTATTCTGTCCTTAGACTGAGAATTGGTCTGCATTTAGGCCTTGTATTTCATCGATCCTCAGTTGCACTTTCCCCCCACGTTTTGCCATCTTTGAATTGGATTGTGTTTCATGATCAGTGATGTGTCACAGTTTAACGGCAGCCTTTTCTGGTGTGTGACAGTCTGTGATCTCTTGGGTTTGTGAAATATGCTGTAAAACCTCGTTCCTCACAACTTTGTATTCTCGCCTCCATTACTGATTGGAAGAAATGTCAGTCTTATTTATTGTCCCTTCTAGAATTTCCTGTCCTTAGAGTTCTGGAATTTCCCTGGACTGTATCTTATTCATTCTTCTTGCTTAGCACCTTATGATCCCTTTTAGTCTAACTTTTTTTAGCTCAGGGAAATGATCTTCTGTCACTTCTGTTTCCTTCCACTGTCTCTTTGCCAGCACTTTCACATAGATGAGCTTCTCCTCTGCTTTCCTTAACGCTTTCTATCTCTTTTTCTTTTTTCTTTCCAGATCTTTAACTAGGACTTTAGCTTTTCCTTTTATAATTTAGCTTGTCTATTGCATTTTTAAATTTGGAACTCAGTTTTAATTTCTAAGAACTCTATCTGGTTCTGTTTCTTTTCATTTTTTACTTTAAAAACTTGTGTGCGTATATACGTATCCCAGCCCCCTTCCTTTAAGAAGCAGGAAAACGCGCCTGCTGCTATCTTTGTTGTTGCTGTTGTTATGCTAGAGTCTGTGGTCATAGAGTGGATAGGATTTCTTGGCTGTTTTATGTTCAGGAGGATCATTTCTTTTTCTGACATTGATTGAAAACTCCGTGGATCCTGTTAGCAGTTATGGATTCAAGGAGTTCAGTACTTCCTAGGCCTCGTCAGGTATTCAGAAGGGGAATCATCATCAAGTGGATAAAATGAGGACTGAGCATCTTTCAGACGTTGAGACAGAAACCAGTGGGGCTCTGCCGGGTGTGGGCTAACAGGCATCCAGGATTCCTTCACCCAACCCTCCCTCCCTTTGTTATCCTCCTTTGGATTTTTAAGTGGATCTTCCCTATGTTAGATTCACAAGGAAGGAGAAAAGCACAGGCATGTATTTTTTCGAAGTTTGACGGCACGGCAGGCAAGCCCTCCTAAGAAAACAAAGAAACGGTCAGAGAAGTGGCGAAACCTAGTCTTTTCCTGTTGCTTTGAGCACATAGAGGCCGTCTAGAAGAGCACCTGTACTACTGGGAAGGGGCCCTGAAAGAGGATGTGACTGTTGGCAGTTCTTAGACACAGAAACATAACTTGAATGGGGGACTGTTTCTATCGTTTTCCCCTGGGTCTGGAAGACTATTTTCCTCTTATCTCCTGGGATTTAATTTCCCCAGGAATGATCAGGCACGCTTTCAGGTGCGGGGAGAAAAATCTTTCAGGTGAAAGGAGGGAGAGCAAAGGTCAGAGGAACTTGGATAAGATGAGTACTAGAGGCCCAGTTCCTCTCTGGGGGCACGAACATCCGTGGTGTCTGGACTGTGTCTAAGTCATTTTGGGTGCTTAGGTCATTTTGAATAGGCTGTCTTCCACCTGGCCACACTGGGGTTTGTTTTCCTCACCACCTCCTGAGGGGGAAAATCGACCCCTCCACCCCCAACACATACACACAGACACACACACTCACTCACTCGACATTCAAAAAACTAAGATCATGGCATCCGGTCCCATCACTTCATGGTAAATAGATGGGGAAACAGTGGAAACAGTGACAGACTTTATTTTCTTGGGCTCCAAAGTCACTGCAGATGGTGACTGCAGCCATGAAATTACAAGATGCTTGCTTCTTGGAAGAAAAGCTTTGACAAACCTGCTTTGACAAATAACCTGCTTTTGACAAATTTGTCAAAAAAGCTTTGACAAATATGCCTACAGCATATTAAAAAGCACATTATTTGCCAACAAAGGTCTGTCTAGTCAAAGCTATGGTTTTTCCAGTGGTCATGTATGGATGTGAGAGTTGGACCATAAAGAAGGCTGAGCAGCAAAGATTGATGCTTTTGATCTGTGGTGTTGGAGAAGACTCATGAGAGTCCCTAGTACAGCAAAGAAATCAAACCAGTCAATCCTAAAGGAAATCAGTCCTGAATATTCCTTGGAAGGACTGATGCTGAAGCTGAAACTCTAATAGTTTGGCCACCTGATGTGAAAGAGCCAGCTCATTGGAAAAGACCATGATGCTGGGAAAGATTGAAGGCAGGAGGAGAAGGGGGCGTGACAGAGGATGAGATGGTTGGATGGCATCACTGACTCAGTGGACATGAGTTTGAGCAAATTCTGGGAGACAGTGAAACACAGGGAAGCCTGGCGTGCTGCAGTCCATGGGGCTGCAAAGAGTCGGACGTGGCTGAGCGACTGAGCAACAACAACAAGAAGCAACTGAAGAACTGAAATTTTATTAACTTTATTTTTATGTAATTAAGTTAGTGGGCCTCTGTATTGGACAGTGTCATTTTAGACTTTAACCCAGAATGGTTTTCTGTGCAGAGTAGTAGTTGAGAAGACAGTGGGAGGGAAGGGCAGAAGGAGGGCCTGGGGCCATGGGAATGAAGGTAGATCTTCATAAAAATGAAGATTATATGGATTTTAATCTCTCCCCATTCACACATTAGTGGGCACAATGGAAGCATTATTTTTAGGAAGAGATGCTACCTAGGGGGTTGGTACCCTTGCTCCTGACCTGAGTTTTAACTTGATGGGTTTTTTAAAAACTTCATTTATTTATTTTTAGGGCTTCCCCTGTGGTTCAGTGGTAAAGAACCCACTTGCCAATGCAGGAGATGTGGGTTTGATCCCTGGGTTGGCAAGATCGCCTGGCA
The DNA here is from genome assembly GCF_027580195.1 of Bos mutus. Taxonomy (NCBI): domain Eukaryota; kingdom Metazoa; phylum Chordata; class Mammalia; order Artiodactyla; family Bovidae; genus Bos; species Bos mutus. Next base: position 10,858,885 of record NC_091638.1, read on the forward strand.
ACCCACTCCAGTATTCTTGCTTGGGAAATCCCATGGACAGAGGAACCTGGTGGGCTACAGTCCATGGGGTCACAAATGAGTCCGACACAACTTTGCAACTAAACCACAACAACAGTTTGTTTATTTTTGGCTGTGCTGGGGCTTCGTTGCTGTGCACAAGCCTATCGTGCACTTCTCATTATGGTGACTTCTCTTGCTGCAGAGCACAGGCTCTAGGTGAACGGGCTTCAGGAGGTGGTGAGACCTACGGGCTCGCGGGCTCTAGAGCACAGGCTCAGTAGTTGGGGTGCAGGGGCTTTAGTTGCTCTGAGGAATGTGGAATCTTTCTGGACCAGAGATCGAACCCATGTCCGCTGCATTGGCAGGCAGATTCTTGTCCCCTGTACCACCAGGAAGTCCACTTGATGGTTTCGTTTTTCACATCTGTGGTCCTGAGTAAAGCATCATTAGGACACTAGCTTGTGTGCCCAGATGAACAGCTAGGATATAGGCTAGGATAAAAGATGTTCTCACCTTTGGCTCTTTCTGGCGGTTACTGTGCCCCATTCTGATGAAAATGGAGATGGTTATCTTTGGGTGGCTTTTGCATGTAGGTGAGAAAGCCTGAGAATTATAGGGTCTTGGTGAAGATTTCTGCTGTTCTCTAAATAAGAACTTCCATTAACATGCACGTGAATCCTTTGGGAGCCTTTTAAATGCAGATTTTGATTCAGCAGATTCAGGGCAGGGCCTTTCTCACTAGCTGCGGGGGGAAGGCAAGGCCCACGGGGCCGTAGGGAGGTTGGGGGCGGGGTGAACCTGAGAGGTCAGGGTTACCTGTCTTTCCCTGCCTCTCATGACAACCACTAGATGGCAGCATGTCCACCTTCTCTAGCAGCTGGACTGCCGTCAGGACCAAGGAGACTGGAGCCTCTATTGTTATTGTTCTTGGTCGGTGGTGATTTTTCCTTTGATTCACTGGTGCAGGGCTTTTCAGAGAATAAATCCAGGCATCTGAAGCCTTTCTCTCTGGTCCTCCCCGAGGCACCAGCTGCTTTCTGCTCTGTGAAGGTGCCGCTTGCCCAGGACTAAGAGGACTCTGACCTTCTCTGTGTGTGTTTCCCCCATAGATGGAGCCCGTGATTCAGAGGCCATGGTGTATCAACCTTGAGTCCCTTAGCACCACAAAATGCCCTCTTTTTCAGTAAATGAAGGCATGCGATATTGATGATACTTTTTCTTTATTATAAAATCAATAGATTCTTTTTTAAAAAAAGAAAATATTCTTCATAAACCCACCTACCTGGAAACATTAATATAGTTGTGATTTGGTCATTTACTCTTATTCCATGCATTTACAGTTATATATTTTAATTTTCTTGTATAAAAATGGGATGGCTACATAAATTTCACTTGATAAAGTGTTTGTAATAAAGCTTGTTAGTTTCATCTTTTTTTACCTCGAAAGGAAGATTTCATACAAAAGCAAAATCTCCTTTTGAAATGATATATTTCTGTTTTTTAACAAGAAGAATCTGCCTATAATGCAGGAGACATAGAAGATGTGGGTTTGATCCCTGAGTCAGGAAGACCCTCTGGAGGAGGAAATGGCACCCACTCCATTGTTCTTCCCTGGAAAATCCCATGGACAGAAGAGCCTAATGGGCTACAATCTATATGGTCACAAAGAGTCAGACACACCCGAGCAACTAACACACACAACAAGAACTATTACAGCTGAGCACTACTGCAGCTTTAAACGATCTCTTTTAATTTTAATTTTTAATTTTGAATCTGCTTGTATATATCTATTAAATATGACCATTGTCGAAAATTTGTAAAAATATCATTTTGTATAAACACAGAGGGACTTCCCTTCGGCCAGTGGTTAGGATTCCACACTTACACTGCAGGGGGCACAGGTTCGATCCCTAGTCGGGGAACTAAGATCCCACATGTCTTGGGAAGCAGAGAAAAATAAATACATTTTTTAAATAAATAAAAATAAAAACAAAACTTTATTGTAATTACACTTTGGCATATTTTTATCTAGTCTTTGGGTTGTTCATTACTTACATAGTCATCTTCCTAAAAAACCTGTGATTATAATGTATGAACAACCTTATAACCCAACGTTTCTTCTCTCTCTTAAGCTTATAGAAAATTTAGGAAAAAGCAGACAGGTTCAGAGTAATAAATCACGTGTACCTACCCAGAGATGCCGACCCACAGCTACTACTGTCTGTTTCAGCACATTTCCTTTGATGCTTTTCTGTGTTGCTGATATCACTCTCTAGTTTCTTGCCTGATTTCTGTACCTTTCTCTGGTCTATAACCACCTTCTTAATTATTCTGAACCACACAGCCACCCATTATTATACAAGTGCATCTAACTGTCTCTACTGTCAAGCTTGGTAATCTTTCTGTTCAGTTTCAAATGATTTTATACTAAACTAACTGCCCCGGTGGAAGAATGATGCCGTGAGGCAGGAGGCAGGGGACACGTGGCCAGGTTTCCACCTGCTTGGTGGAGAAGGAAGTTCCTCCTTTAGCAAGGGTTCTATTCCTGTATTGTGCGTTATCACTGTTTTTGTGTCTTCAGAGGCGTTCTAGGATGAAGGTGGGATGCCAGGCCCAGGGGTATTGTTCGGTCACTCTTACACTACACAGTTCATATTCTCTGCCTCAGAGCCGGCTGCTAGCTTAGGTGATGTGGGTCTTCCTGTGCCAAGGGTTTCCACTTCCTTTTCTCTAGAGGTTAGTGCTAGAGTGGTCTTGCTTCTGTCTGGCACCGGAAAGTCTCTTGATTAGAAGGCAGTGGGGGCTTGCCCGGGAAGTTGGTGTGTGTGTGTGTGTGTTTCTGGTTCTCTGACCCAGTCTTTTGAAAGGCGAGCCAGGTGTGTATCAGAAGGCACAGCAGGTGACGTCGGAGCTCTGCTTGGGTCCCCTGGGTCCCTTCCCACTGTTGTGTGCTCCCTGATGTGCCTTCACTTTGCAGAGCCCACACCTAAGGCTCGTTCTCAAAGAGAACAACCTAAGGGCTTATGGAGCCTGCTTTGCTCAGGCTCCTTCAAACCAGAAGTGCATGGGAATTTATAGCCTCTAGGGCTTCCCTGATAGCTCAGTTGGTGAAGAATCCACCTGCAATGCAGGAGACCCCAGTTCGATTCCTAGGTCAGGAAGATCCGTTGGAGAAGGGATAGGCTACCGACTCCAGTATTCTTGGGCTTCCTTTGTGGCTCAGCTGGTAAAGAATCCGCCTGCCATGCAGGAGACCTGGGTTCGATCTCTGGGTTGGGAAGATCCCCTGGAGAAAGGAAAGGCACTCCAGTATTCTGGCCTGGAGAATTCCATGGACTGTATAGTCTATGGGTTCACAAATAGTTGGACACAACCGAGCGACTTTCACTCACTCACTCAAGGCAGGCTGTGGACAGTGACAGACAGAGGTGAGAATCTGAAAGCCCATTCCCCTTGCCTTGCCAACGCAGCTCTGGGTGAGTCACTCCAGATCCCCCAGGGGACCGTGGGGCTGACAGCCTGCCTGCTTCCTCCCCAGCCCTTACCTGTTCCCCCCACCCTCACTGGTCTCTTCTTTCTTGAACTATTTGCACACAAATCTTTGGCTTGGGGTCTGCTGTGGGAGACCTGACTGCTGATGGGATGCTTTTATTTTTCCATCTCCTTTAAAGTGTCCCTGCTTCTGTTAGAATATGACATTGAACATGCATTCACCTCTTCACCACATGATAGTACTTAAGCCAGGTGTGAAAAGCCCACATCCGGTTGATCTGTTTAGTAAGATTCCATGTTAACCAGAAGGGCTTTTTGAGTGTATAATCTGATACCAAATAAAGCATTTGCCCCTTTTCAGACTTCCTTTATTGGATGATTTCTAATCATAACTACTTTCTCAGTAAATTGAACCGAGCGGTTAGTGTCTTCCCTCTTGGCTAGAGAGCTGGCTCCTTACTCTTGGCTTTTTCCACTTGCCAATTAGATGTGTGGGTGGCTGGTGTGTAGTTAGATGTTGCTGCTGCAGTAAGCTACCCTCCTACTGTTATATCCTTGAACTGTTGTATCACTTATCCATTGCTACTTAACAAACAGCCCTCAAACCTAGTGATTTAAAGCAACAAACACTTCTTTAGTTCATGATCCTGCAGCTCAGCCACTGAGGCTTGGCTATTCTCATAGCTGTAACAGAACTTCTTCAAGTGTCTGCCTCTTGCTGATCTTGACTGGGCTCTTTCATATCTGTGGGGCCTCAGTTTGGACCACTGGGTTGATTCATCTTTGTTTTATGATGAGTCTTATCTAGCCTGGACCTGAATAGAACTAAACAAGGCTTCTTGAGGCTCAGGCTCAGAACTGGCACAAAACTCACAATCACTACATTCTCCTTGTCATAGCAGGTCATGAAGCTAGGCTAGAGTGGTGGAAGGGGAGAACAGGTGCTCTGCAGTTGCCTGGCTACATGGAGGGGTGGAGAGGTGTGATTGTCTTTGCAATCTATGCCTGTGTGATCTCTGCAGTCACAAGAAGCATCTGGGGGTGTTTTGCAGAACTGAGCACTGGTGAGGGACCAGCTAACGAGGGGGACATTTTCCAGAAAGTCTGCGAGCAACTGGTGACATATATGAACTCAGGAAGTCACTTGTTGCAGAAAAACTTTATGAAGCAAGAAGTGGTTCAGAAGTTCTTGCGCATCCTTTCTTCTTTGCAAGGTAAGGTTTCTGACAACCTTCAATTGTGTTCAAAGATGCTCTAGGCACCTTAATACTCTTTTTTACTGTCCTGTTTAAGAAGTGATTAAAAAATAAATGTCATGATCTACACGGAGAACATTCAAACAACACAGAACATTCTCCAGTGAAAAGTGGATCATCCACCCCTTGAACTTATGTCTTTAAATCTCATCCCTAGGGCAACCTCTGTTATTGGTTTCTCATGCATCCTCCTGGAATTTGCATATATGATCCATTTACATTTTTTATTTCATTTTTTTTTAACTTTAAAATTATTTAAATGAGTGTTTAAACAATTAAACATTTATTTGTTTGTGCTGAATTTTCTTTGCTGAACTCAGGCAAACTAGGTGAACTAGGTGGGGTAAGCAGGGGCTACTCTTTAGTTGGGGTGCAGAGGCTTCTCTTGTGGAACACGACTCTTGGTGCGAGGGCTCAGTAGTTGTAGCAGATGGGCTCAGTTGCCCCATGGCATGTGGGTCTTCCTGAACCAGGGATCGAACCCATGTCTCCTGCATTGGCAGATGGACTCTCAACCACTGGACCATCAGGGAAGTCCCTATCCTTTTTAAAATACCACAGATGTTTCTCTTTTCTGTTGGCTAAGACTGTATATTCCTTGGGTATTTCCCACCTTCTCAAGCTCACTGGCGAGTGCTGTCACTGAGGCTCACCTGTGATTGAGTAGCATGGCCGAAATAACTAAGTACTGTTTATGGTCTCCTGTAACTTGGGGCAGTGATGTCCCTCTGTTTAGGGTTGTGGCTGGGGACAGAAATCACAGGAACCTATTTTTGGAGTGTGATGTGTTCTTGTTTTTGAAAGAAATCCCTCCTGATCTGGTCTATGACATTGACCGCAACTGTGCCAACACCTTCCTCAAGTTTTTACTGGAAAAACAGAAATGGCCCGAAGTGCTTTTGCTGCTGACCCGAAAGGTGAGCGGGCAGCCGCCGCTCGGGGACTGTCTCATCAAAGACTGCGACCTCTCGACCCTCGACCTCTGTGCCATCCTCCCCCACCTCAAGGCCTGGGACCAGAGGAGGAGCCTGCTCCTGGACCGACTGATAGACCATGGAGGTGAGTCCCAGATGCTGAGTCAGCATCGGGGTCAAGCCTGGGGAGTCCAGGTGCCGCAGGTTACGGCGCTTTCACTTGATTTCAGAGACTCCTTTTTAATTTTGAAAAAGTGTATTTATTTTTTGGCCTTGCCGTGGGACATTCCCTGACCAGGGATCAAACCCACAGCCCTTGCATTGGGCGCATGGAGTCTTAAGTCCTGGACCACCAGGGTAGTCCCTTGGATTCTCCTTCCGCCTCATTCTCTTTCTCCTCCATATCTTCTCACTGGAAGCAGTGATCAGGTCAAGGCACTTTTGTGAATTATTCCCTTCCCTTTGTGTTTTGTGTGAGAAACGTCAGGATTGTGGAGGGGCGTCAGCCCTGGTGCAGCCACAGTAGTCATTTCCTCCTGACCTTCGGCTGGACCAGTCCTTGCACTTGATACGCTGTGTGGGTCCTAGTCAAACTCTGCGGTGTTCTTTTCTGATCCATGATTGGGATCTGTGATGCTTGTTTTTAAAGAAACGGCCAGATAATGGGTGGGTGGGAACATCTGCCGCTTTCATCAGCACAGTCACACTTGGCTGGGTGTGTGTCTGGAGCGTGCAGACGGCTTGCTGGATCCGGTTTTATTTAAAGCTAATCTGGAAACACCAGCCTCCTCTCCCTACACCCCCACCCCTCCAAAACCCCTTCCTAAGGCCACTACGAACTGGCCTCCATCTCCTCATTTGTAAAACGGGAGTGACAGTAGTCCCTCTTTCTCAGGGCTGTTTTGAATATTCAGTGTGTTCATGGATGCAGGATCTGGGCAGAGTGCCTTGGCTGCATGGTTCTCCACCCGCCTTGCAGGTTAAGGGAAATCACCTTCAGAGGGAGTGATGCCACGCTGGTCCCAGCTCCCAGCCTTACAAAGCTTTCCAGTGTTGGCCTTACCCACGGGTCTCAGGAGATAGATGGAAGGTTGCCTATTAATGTCTTCAAACCCATTCCTGACATGGACTCTTACTATCTTTGACCAAAAACCGTGGCAGTTGTGGAATTCCTGTTTTGTTCCTGATGAAGCAAGCTCTTATCGAAGGCCTCCCTGGGGTCAGGTGCCAGGGCCCAAGGATGCAGAGTGAATTCATGGCTGCCAGCAAGCAGCAGTGCAAGAAGGCTGCAGGTCCAAAGAGGGTGGAGGTTGGGGAGCCTGCAGTGCAGAGGGGAAACGTAGACTGAGCTAAAAAGAAAGTGGTGTGCACGTGGGGACATGTCAGGGAATATGATCAATGAGGGCCAACGGGCATTCTCGGGGAAAAGCTTCATAGAAGCAGAGGAAGTGGGAAGCTTGCTCACGTCCTGGCCACTGAGTGTGTGTCATGGAGAGGGTTGGACAGACACTGGGAGTTCAGTCGCTCACACCGTCCCTACTCCAGGGCAGTGCTGATGATGGTCCTGCTGCAGTGTGGGAGAGGGAGCTGGAGAGACGGGAAAGGAGACGAGGCCCAGGGACAGGACACGTGGAGGGGGCAAGCTTTCCCCCCAGGGCACTGGGAAGCCCTTGCCTCCCAGAAAGGGCGGTGGCAGGAGGGCCTTGGAAGTGGGGTCAGCACCCTTTCTTGCTTTAGGCTAAAGGGCAGAAATGGTCCCACCCCTGGGACGTGGCTCACTGTATCCTTCTCTCTGCCTCCCCAGCCTTGCTGGAGGGTCTCCAGAGCAGCCAGGAGACGCCGCTTGCTGTGTGCATGAAGCATGAGGACTTCGACATGGCCTTCGTCCTCTTGACCAAGGGTGCAGACCCCCGAAGTATTTCTCTCACGGAAGGTGACACTCCCTTGCATGCTGCGCTCCACATCTTTCTAGATATCAAAGGTAGGCTTCATTCTGTCAGCAGTCTTTTTCTTGAGGACGAAACTGGATATTAGAAAGGATGCTGTGGTCTTTGGTCTTTCCTACCGGGAAAGCCAGCGGTCTGGAAAAGGCCTATTTCTTGGCCAAGCCCCTATCTCTTGGCCCCTCACCCATAGCTCAATGGGAAGGAGTGACCATCACTGTGAGTGGTCAGAGTGGGCTGATGAAGAAAATTCTTATGTTCCAAAGTCGGCCATCCATAGCTGCACATACTTTTCATTTATTTACATCATTTCAAGGGTCCTGACATAAAAGATCTTATTGGAATATTAAGATGATTTCTGGGTTTTTCTGCCTTGGCACTACCGACAGTTGGGCAGGATAATTCATTGTTTTGGGGCTGTGCCGTGCATTTGTGAGATGTCCACCCACTAGATGCCAGAAGCACCTCCTAAACTGTGACAATCAAAAGTGTCTCCAGACATAGCCACATGTCCATTGGGGAGCAAATTGCCCCCAGTTGAGAACCACTGGGTTATGAAATGCTTGGGGAAGCTCTGTGTTCTAAGGCCCTTCCCCGGCTGGCATCTCTGCTCCCCAGAATAGCTGTCTAGTGCTCACAGGGTTTTTGTGTCTTTCAGCTGACATCGGTTTTAACTTCCTCAGCCACCTGCTGGATCTGTTCTGGTCCAAGCCAGAGGAGTTTTCCTACCTCAACCCCAACATGCAGGACGGCAGCGGGAACACATTGATGCATATCCTTTTCCAGAAAGGCATGCTCAAACGCACGGGAAAGCTGGTAGGTCTGCTGGCGAAGTTTGACATCAACCTCAACCTGAAGAACAAGGAAGGCAAAGACGCGCGGTACCGCGTGAAGAAGAACGACCCACTGCTCTTGGCCTGGAACAAAGCCCTGATGGAGACCAGGCGCCGGGGCCGGCAGGACGCCGCCGCCCACCCTGGGAAGCCCCCACGCCCGGCGGCCCCTGCTCACACTGCTCAGGTCAAGGGCTCCTCCAAGCTGCTGCCGGGTGCTGTGCGAGCCCCACCCAAAGAAGCCAGGGTCCCTGACAGCTGGGAGACTCTCCCTGATGCCCAGGCCCCGAGGCCGGAGCCTGAGGCTGTCAGGCCCTGCTCCCGGAGAGACTGCCTCGTGCAGGACATCACGGCTTTGATTCAGCAGCTGGAATTGAATTCATCCCTCCCGGAGGACTGTCCTCAGGGCCCCGAGACTCTGGAGACAGGAGCTGGCACCGAAGGAGAGAAAGAAGAGCTGCAGGGTGCCCCGGGGGCGGGGGGCTCTGACTGCAGCGGGAACAACCCCGGGGCCCTGGAGGCTGCAGAGGGACATGTGCAGGCAGGCCTCTCGGCCGCACAGCTCCTTCCTGAGGGTAGCAGGGGGACAGAGGGCAGCGACGACCAGGATGACTGGAGCGTGTCAGAGATGGACATCTGCCTCCTGGACTTTGAGAACATGACGTGGGAGATCGAGTGCACTTCAGAAATGCTGAAGAAGCTGTCCAGCAAGGTCATGTCCAAGGTCATGAAGAAGAAAATCATCCTGGCCATCCAGAAGCTGGGCAATGGTGAGTGGACCCCGGGCCTGCGGAAGCGGCTGAGGAACCTGAAAGGAAGCATCCAGCTCTTCGAGGCCAAGCTGGACAAGGCGGCCCGGATGCTGTGGGAGCTGGCGATTGACTTCTCCCCGCGGTGCAGCGAGAACCCCGAGAAGATCATAGCCGCAGAGCGCAGCATGCACCCCACCGAGAAGTCCGGGCGGGTCTACACGGAAATCATACGGATCTGGGACATCGTCTTAGATCACAACAAACTGTCCTACTCCATCCAGGCCATCTGCAGCGCCTACAACCGGGGCTTGTCCTGCATCCTGCGCAAGAAGCTTAAGGGCATCAACAAGGGCCCAGTGTCCGCCAACATGAAAATCCAAAAGCGGATCCCCCGCTGCTACGTGGAGGACACGGAGGCCGAGAAGGGCGGGGCCCGCGCCGAGCCCGAGTACTTCCCCCCAGCCAGCGCGGTGGAGACAGAATATAACATCATGAAGTTCCACAGCTTCAGCACCAACATGGCCTCCAACATCCTCAACGACACCACGGCCACGGTGGAGTACCCGTTCCGGGTGGGCGAGCTCGAGTACGCGGTGATCGGCCTCAACCCCAGGCCGCTGGAACCCATTATCCTCATTGGGCGCAGCGGCACGGGCAAGACCACCTGCTGCCTGTACAGGCTGTGGAAGAAATTCCACGGCTACTGGGAGAAAGCCCAGCAGGCGGGCAGCCCGCTGCTGGCAAAGCAGATCTGGCTGAAGCGAAGGTTGGAACTGGAACCCAGAAAGGAGGGTCAGGGTGGGGAGGAAGAAGAGGAGGAGGAGGAAGAAGGGGAGGAGGAGGAGGAGGAAGGATCCGTGGAGGTGGGAACAGTGGGCTGCCTAGAGGAGGAGCAGGAGAGTGAAGCTTGTGCAGAGGGAGCTGGTGGGGAGCCAGGAGGGCCCGGCCAAGGGGAGGAAGAACCCGCCCCACAAGAGCCCCCCCAGTTGGAGCACTTACATCAGATCTTCGTGACCAAGAACCACGTCCTGTGCCAGGAGGTGCAGAGGAATTTCGTGGAGCTTTCCAAGTCTACCAAGGCCACCAGTCACTACAAACCGCTGGAACCCAATGTCCACAAGCTCCAGGACCTCAGGGATGAGAACTTCCCTCTGTTTGTCACCTCCAAGCAGCTGCTCCTCCTGCTCGATGCTTCTCTGCCCAAACCGTTTTTTTCTGAGAAATGAAGATGGCAGCTTGAAAAGATCCATCGTAGGATGGTCCACTCAGGAAGAGTTGACCATCACCAACTGGCAGGAGGAGGAGGAGGAGGCTGAGGCTGATGGGGACTACAGCGAGGAGGAAAAAACTGTGGAAACGCGCCCGAGCGACAGCGACCCCCGGGTGTATGTGACATTTGAGGTGTTTGTCAATGAGATATGGCCCAAAATGATCAAAGGGAAAACCTCCTACAACCCTGCCCTGATCTGGAAAGAAATAAAATCTTTTCTGAAGGGGTCTTTTGAGGCCCTCAGCTGCCCCGGGGGGAGACTCACGGAAGAAGCATACAAGCAATTAGGGCGGAAGCGGTGCCCCAATTTCAAGGAAGACCGGAGCGAGATCTATGGGCTGTTCTGCCTGTATCAGCAGATTAGGTCTCAGAAAGGGTACTTTGACGATGAGGATGTTCTGTACAACCTGTCCCGGAGGCTGTCGAAGCTCAAGGTGCTCCCGTGGTCCATCCACGAGCTCTATGGTGATGAGATCCAGGACTTCACCCAAGCCGAGCTGGCGCTGCTGATGAAATGCATCAACGACCCCAACGCCATGTTCCTCACGGGGGACACGGCCCAGAGCATCATGAAGGGCGTGGCCTTTCGCTTCAGCGATCTGCGCTCCCTGTTCCACTACGCCAGCAGGAACGCTGTGGACAAGCAGTGCGCAGTGCGCAAGCCCAAGAAGATCCACCAGCTGTACCAGAACTACAGGTCCCACTCCGGTATGTCCAGGCCTTGGGCTTGCCTTATGGGGGAGGTGCTTGGCACTGACCTTGGGCTGGTTTTAAAGCTGTGACTTAGTTTTGTTGGGCTCTTGTAGCTGAGCCAAGTACAGTATTTTGGCATTTGTTAGTAACTACCCTCATGAACAAGAGATCTTAGGATTTTTGCCACTGCTCATTTTTTTTTCTGTCTCTTTTATGGGGTGGGGTGGCATGTGGCTTGTGGGATCTTAGTTCCCAGACCAGGAATTGAACTGAGCCCTCCACCCTGAGAGCAGGGAGTCCTAACCACTGGACCGCCAGGGAATCCCCCCTTTTTTTTTTTTAATTGAAGTATAGTTGATATAGATGTTAGTTTCAGGTATCTAGCAAAGTGATTCAGTTATATAAAATTTTTCAGATTCTTTTCCCTTACAGATTATTACAAGATATTGAGCAGAGTTCCTGTGCCTATACAGTATGTCCTTGTTGGTTATCTATTTTATGTATAGTAGTGTGTATATGTTAATCCCAATCTCCTAATTTATTTTCCCTGCTTTCCCCCTTTAGTAACCATAAATTAAGTAAATACCACTACTCATTCTTAGGTTGATGATTTAAGCTGTGGTTGAATGGAAATAAACCTCTAAGTAATAACAGTTTAAAGTGTTGGCCATGATGTGGAAACATTTCAGGGGAACATGTAAACAACTGCTTGAGAACTTTGTTAAAGCACTTTGGAAGCACACGCTTCTGTACTGTAAAATGATACACGAATTACAAGTCATTAATCCTGAAAGTAGCTTTTCTTTCAGAAGAAGCAAGAAAAGTAGGGTGGTAGGAGGTGGTGGGAGATAATGCTAACTCAGGTGATTTTAATTTGTGCTTCACATGTTCCTCTTCACTGTGCCAGGCATGATGCCAAGCAGTTTGCATAGAGTATCTGCTTTTTTTTTCTTTTGCTGTGCTATGTGGCTTGTGGAATCTCAGTTCTCTGACAAGGGATTGAGCCTGGGCCGTGGTGATGTAAGTCCAGAATCCTAACCACTAGACCACCAGGGGAACCCCCATGGGTATCTGTTGTTAATCCTCACAACAACCTTATAAAGAAGGCATGTTTTCCATTTTACAAAGGAGGTAACTGAGGCACAGAGAATACTTCCTATGTGGTTTTTAGACTCCTCACCAACTCACCATCTATGTTCTCCATCTGACCATGGACAACATAGAGTATTATTTTACATGTTTGAACATTTTGTTTAATGGACTCATGTCAGACATACCTTTTTACAACTTTGTTTTTTTTGCTTATAACAATGTTTTGGGATTTCTGCATGTTAATACCATGGAGCTGCAGTTCATGCATTTCTCAGTGCTGTTAGTACCTAGTTTATGACTGTTCCACATCTTGTTTTCCACGTTCCAGACAAAATTATTCTTCTTTTATCCTTCAGCAAAAGTATTTTCATTTTTTATACCTTATTGACAACACATCTCCTACTTGCTTTACATCCTGAAATGCTTCCCTTATCATTTTTATATATTAGAGTTTTTAACTTTTAAAAGATGATAGCAAAACCAAGAAACAAGTAAATGAACTATTATATCAGCATTTTCTGATTTGCAAACTTAACATATTCCATAATCTCTAAAAACATACATTTTTCTCACAGCACATTTTCTCTTTACTGTGACACAGGATAAGTGTTTAATGAACCCAAATATCTTTTGAAGTTCTACTAATTAATCCAGGGCTGAAATCGCAGGGAATGAGCTCTTATTTCAAGGACTTGATAAGAGTTAACTTCAAGCTTTCTTCTAGGTATATTTTTATTCTCTTGGGGTCAGAATTCTGAAAACAGCATTTTATGAAGCCACCTTTCTCTAACTGAATATTGCAAAAAGAACCAGTTTTAGATTTTCAAAAGGGTTTCATCTTAACCAATTTTCTCTGGAGTGTGAAGAATGCCATTGGCCCCACAGTGTTTAAAAAAAAAAAAAACTTTCTTTTTTTTTCTTAGAGGTTCATAGCTAAATTTTTCTTAATGAATTGAACCTGAATTTCCCATTTTACAAAAGGCAGCAAGAATACCAATCACACAAATGGAATATAAATGTGTGTGTGTGTGTGTGTATATATATACACTCACACATCAGAAGACAGAACGGTCACAGATCCACTGAGAAGATGACCCGTATGGAGTCCCAAACAAACACCTCCCCAACATGAATGGTCCTCAGTGGTTGACACATATCAGAACCAAATGACACTCACTGCTCACAAAGGGTCCTCAATATTAGACACAGGTCAGAACCAAGTGGCAAAAATGCCCAAATGACACTCTTGCTTCCAAACAGTCCCCAGTGGCAGACAGACATCAGAACCAACTGACAAAATGCCCAAATAGCGCTTCATGCTCAAAAGAGGAGTTAGCCGGGTGCACACCAAGGGACTTACTGGGTCTTGGAGCGCCTCATCTCGTCCAGATTCACGTTTCCACTCCTCCAAGGGGAAGTATGTTGGCAGCCAGTGCCAAGCAGGGGAGAAACAGGGAGGATCCTCAAAACAAATGGTTTCAGCAGCTGCTAGGATGTCTCCCCAAGTCCCCTTCTCAGGGCCAGCAAGCCACGAGCAGCAGGTTCCTCAAAGCCTTCCGTGCACGGTGTCATGGCAGCGGCTGCACTCCAGAAAACCATGGGAGCCAGATATCGCGAGAGTGCGGCCTCCTGTTGTGTGCCTAGACCTTATAGCAAGGGGTCCAGATGCTCTCTGCTCAAAAGCTAGTAAAGAAGCAGGGTTGGTGGAAAGGAAAGTTTGCTTTATTTCTGAGACAGGCAAATGGTTCAAAGGTCGACTTCCCTGCCTCCACTGCCCTATCAGTGGACAAGAGCTTTTATAGACGGGGAAGGGGGCACGTGCAAAAACAGTATAGTCAGCTCTCACCATTATCTTGAAATTGGTTGTGTGGTGGTCTGATAAGTGTCATTCTGATTGTTTTAAGTACAGTCATTCTTCAGCTCCAGGGTCAGTTTGTTCCCATATTGCTTGAGGCCAGTTCTCAGAATTGTGGCAGCTTGTCATGGCTATAGTCTTTTCATCGTGTAGTTAACGTCTTCCAGCTGGTGGGGGTTTCATTATCTCTTAGACTGCTCAGAGGATATGGTTCAGAATATCTCTGATCCTTGAGGAGGAACTAAAGGTCCTTGACTTTGCTTAATGACTAAACGTTGATTATTTAGTCTTGTTGGATTGCTTTTCTTTGCTTCCACATTTTCTCACTTCTCTGATTAAACTTTTTCTTTGGCTAAAGTTTTTCCACAGAGGAAACTGTTCCTATGAACAATGTTTTTTTTTTTTTAATATACCCAGCAACCCACCCAGATGATCACTGCTTATGCCCCATCTTCCACCTCCTCTCAGGATGGAGGGAAGACTGTGTGTAAATGTTTCTGTGTATAGAACCAGAAAAAGCCCCAATAATATGTATTAGAGTTGAGAGACTTTAGAAAACACATAAAGTATTAAAAAAAATTTTAAGCCGCCTGTAAAGCTGCTCACTACTCATGTTTTATTTCATTTCCTTCTGATCTTTTTTCCATATGCATATATGCATATATCATATACATTTATTGATTAGGTAGTGAATATATGTTTAGTGAATATTTCTCCCCATCTTTTATTCTTTTTTAAAATTGAGGTCCTTGTTTACATAGCATAACATTCACCTGTTTAAAATGTGCAATTTAGTCATCTTTTAATATATTCATAAGGTTATGCAATTATTACCACTAATTCCAGGACATTTTAATCACCCCCAAAAGGGTGATTAAAAAACCCCATGAACACTAGCAGATACTCCTCATCCCCCTCCCCGACCCCTGGCCCCCACCACCCCTGTGAACTACCAGTCTACTTTGTGTGTCTGTAGGTTTGCCTATTCTGGACATTTCATATTAATGGAATCACATAATATGTGACCTTTTGTGTCTGATATCTTTCATTTAGCACAGTGTTTTCAAGGTTCTTCCATATTGTAGCATGTTTCAGTACCTTACTGCTTTTTATGGTTGAACCGTTGTCTATTCTTTGATTTTTTTGTTTAGTTGCTAGGTTGTGTCTGACTCTTTTGTGACCCCATGGACTGTAGGCCACCAGGTTGCTCTGTCCATGAGATTATCCCAGCAAGAATACTGGAGTGGTTTGCCATTTCCTTTTCCAGGGATCTTCCCAACCCAGGGTTTAAACCTCTGTCTCCTGCATCTCCTGCTTTGGCAGGTGGATTCTTTTTTTTTTTTTTTTTGGCAGGTGGATTCTTTACCACTGAGCCATGTGGGAAGCCCATTCTTTGATTATGTTCATATAAAATAGTTTCATCTAAAAAAATGTTCATCTAGTTCCCTAGAAAGGCATTTAAGTGGATTCCAGTTTTTCACTGCAATGAACACTTCCATGCCTTTTTCTGATCCTCTCGTTAATGTACATCTCTGAACCACCATGGCAGCTGATGTGCTTAGATTCAACAGTTTCCACTTGTGTTCTTGATTTCTTTATATTGCATACTTTTAATAATAGTAGCATTGAATAGTAGAATTTACCTTCACTGTTTGGTAATAGTAATGGGGACACCTATGCCCACTTCACAGAATTCTATCTGGTGTCGGGCAAAGAGCGCACAGCCCCTAAGATCAGTAGGAGACCTGGGATGATCTGTATTCAGTCCAGCTCATGACTCTTGAGCTCTCGGACCTCCGAGTCCCTGGTTGTAAAAGTAGGGTAGTCTGGTCTGTCTTACCAGGCTGCTGTGAGGATTAAACAGGATATTGTTATGAAGGACCCTGTTGTATAGTAAGCCTCACTGTCATTGTTACTTCAGCACTTAGAAATGGGACCCAGGGAGAAAGCTCTTTGGAAAATCCTTTATCTAGCACTGACAATTTTTCTTAGTATAGTGTTCTCTCTCCTGGGTATAAACGTAGTGGAAAAGGGAGATGCAAGCCAAGGTTGCTATCCCAGCTAACATCCAGCTCTTAGGACTTCCCTGGGGGTACAGTGGTTAAGAATCTGTCTGCCAGCGTAGGAGACGCGCGTTTGATCCCTAGTCTGGGAAGATTCCACGTGCCGTGGGCCAACTAAGCTCATGCACCACAGCCACTGAAGCTCGCTCGCTTAGAGCATGTGCTCCGTAACAAGAGAAGCCCACCCGTGACAACTAGAGAGTAGCCCCCACCCCTGCAACAGGAGGAAGCCCATGCACAGCAATGAAGACCCAGTACAGTTAAAAAAAAAGAAAAAATCCAGCTCTTAGCGTGTAACCTTGTCTCCAGTGCTCTAAGTGCCAATGACAGAGGACATGATAATTCTTGGGTTTTTTTGCACTATATTAGCCCTTTGTGTTAGCATTCTAACAGCTCTAAGTGTTTAGATTACATTTCTGCCTTGATTCTTCTTCATGAGGTCATTTTCTCTAACATGAACGTAGTCCAGGAATGAGATTCTACAAAACCTTCTTAGGACAGTAAACACATCCCTGCCTTTGTCTGCTGTACCCAGAGTAATACAGCCCAGAGCCAAAGTGATAAAATCTAACTGGACCTGAAAACTGTCCACAATTAGATGTACTCTCAGGACCAATACTGCTTCTCGGGGGAAGAAAGCAACTAAAATAAGAAAACAGAATACTCCACCAGGAGTTCCTTGGTGGCTACTGGTTAGGATTCTGGGCTTTAACTGCCAAGGGCCCGGGTTCAACCCCTGGCTGGGGAACTGAGATCCCACAACCTGCTCAGTGTGACCAAAAAAAATTAAATTAAAAAAAAAACCCAAAAGTCCAGCCATGTTGGTGTATTGTGTAACATCTGACTTTTTTTTTTTTTTCTTGTCTTATCCCAGGAATCCTCAATCTGGCATCTGGAGTGGTAGATTTACTTCAGTTCTATTTCCCTGAGTCTTTCGACCGCCTTCCAAGGGATTCTGGACTTTTCGACGGTCCCCGGCCAATTGTCCTGGAGTCCTGTAGTGTGAGTGACCTGGCAATATTGCTTCGAGGCAACAAAAGAAAAACCCAGCCCATTGAATTTGGAGCTCACCAGGTGAGTTTCATGAGATTGTATGTTTTAAAACAAAAGGCAGTTTGCAATTGAAAAACGGTTTGAGAAGCTGAGTTCTTCCACAAGGTAGAATTCAGTAGTTCCTGTCCTAGGATGAGGAGGCTTCAAAGATGAGTGAGTGACTATTATTAATATTCCCACCAGCCTGGCTGACCTAGTCCACGCCAGCCACTCCTCTTTGGAGACGTTACCTGCCTCCCAGAAAAATAGACTCAGCTTCATTAGATTTCTGTTTGTACAATTTGAAGTTTTTTCTCTCCAATCCTTTTTGTTTTTCTCCCCCAAGGTAATTCTTGTAGCTAATGAAATGGCAAAGGAGAAAATTCCAGAAGAGCTGGGATTAGCACTTGTGTTAACAGTTTACGAAGCCAAAGGCTTAGAATTCGATGATGTCCTCCTTTACAACTTTTTTACTGACTCTGAGGTATGCCATACTGAATTCTTTTTTCGCACAGCCTGTGTATGTCTGAACTCCACTTCCACTCCAGGAAAAAGCATTTGGAGCTGCATAGAAGAGTTTGTCGCAGGTGACCATTTCTGTTTTGGAGCATCATCCACGTGGTGTGAGGTTTTCTGTGTTTGGATGTGTGTTTTGACAGTGGCTGTGGATTGGTTCGTAGTGTGTCCTGGGCTGGCTCTCCCCGTGCCCTGCCCTTCCCTGCTCTCTTGGATTCATCTTTTCTGAATGCCTGGTACCCAAGTACCAGCTTCTGTGTTTCACTAGCTGCTGTTATCCTTGACTGCCAAGGATCCTCAAGTTGGAGCAAGGTCTAAGGAGAGCCTGACAAATGAAGGCAAGGTTAGCAGTGTCCACTCTCTGAGGACAGAACTGGGCAAGGTCATTCATAGAGAGACGACTCCGGGAAGACATAGGAGCTTTGGTTCCTGCCACGGGATCAGGTGATGCAGGGGACGAGAACAGCCGCCCTGCCTGAGCGCCCTTCTGGCATGGCTTTGCCACCACTGCTTGCTGCCCTTGCCCACGATGGCAGTGCAAGAGTCCGTGGACTGACCCCCAGTAACCTCTGTGCCGGCCCATTGTTTTGACTTGGCTCCTGAGTCCTTGTGATGGTTTTTCTTCCCGAGCTCAGTACATTATGGATAGAGCCACCAACTCAATGGTTCTCACTTTTGCAGCCACTGCATGCTCTTCACCACCGTCTCTGGTGGGAGCTCAGGCTGGCTGCTGACCATGCTGCTGGGTCTCCTGTGGGGACTTAGCTGGCTGCACCCTGGTCCCCGTGGCAGATTTCCCATCGCACATGGCGCATGCTTTCCGAGGCTGTTTTCATACTCAAATCAAGAGCACTGTTAGCTTCGACTCCTTAAAATCTGCCCCAGAAACAACCCTTTAAAGGGGGTCCTTTGGGTTTTGTTCCTTGTCTTTTTTTTTAAATGTCACATTTGCCTTGACGATAATTATGACTAATATTGCTATGGATGCTTTACGGTTTATAAAGTGCTTTTTGAATACATCATCTCACTTTATCCTCCACCAACCCTCTGAGGGTGTGTGTATTTCTATGACCTTCATTCTACATGTAAGGCCAAGCGTCATGGAAGTTAAGTTGCCTGAATTCCTAATATAGGTGGCAGAGCTCGGAGATGAACTCAGATGCTTTGAGTTCCAAATCTCATGATATTTCCATTGTACTCCTTTCCTTTTAATGCCCCGCATGCAAAGCAAGTCAGCTTCCAGAATCTTCCACAATGAACATATCATTACGGTAGCTCAAGTGCATTCCTTTTCTATTGACTTTTGCTAATTAAATCAGATGCACTCTCATTAACCCTAGAACCACTTTTAATCTCTGAGGACTAACTTTTTTCTCTCATAATACATCCATTGGTCATGGTTGGACCGAGGCTCTTCTAAAAGAGGAAGGGGTAAGACTTTGTTGTTCCTGTCCTTTATTAAGTGCCAGTTGTATGCTTGTGCTGGTAAGAAGCTCCACGAGATCCGGACTTACGGCTCATAACTTGTGGTCCACTCTGTGTCTCTCACCTTGATCCTGGAATGACAAAATCCTGGATACCTTAACCCCAAACTCCCATCAGTGGCTCAGTGAGTTGCATGAAATTGAAACAATCACAAATTAAGTCCTATGGTAACACCACTTCATCCCACAATGGAATGAGAATTCTAGAAAGATTTCTGGTATGTGGCTTCCCAAATACCAGAGAATGGAATCATGCACTCCCAGCACAGAGGTCACCTTTAGTTTATTATTTACAACCACGAGACCAAAAGGTGCCGGTCAGCAAACGAGAGGAGATGCTTCAGGCAAAAGGGAGGAAAGACAGAAGTCACATAAGTCCCCACATGTCCATGGTCTGGCTGCTCACGTGGGGTTTCTTTCAAAGAAAGAAGGCTGCTAAAGGGTATTTGTTGTTTGATACAGGGGAGAACTCCCCTCTCCATCCCTGAAGTGTGTGTCTGGCAGACGCCCTGTGTGTGTGTGTGTGTGTGTGTGTGTGTGTGTGTGTGTGTGTGTGTGTGTGTGTGTGTGTGTGTGTGTGTGTGTATGTGTGTGTGTGTGTGTGTGTAGGGGGCTTCTTGTTGCCCTTGCTTGTGATTCTTCTCTTCAGAGAATTCACTGTTACCTGTTCAACCACGTGGACATTTGGGCTGTCTTCTGAGATGAGAAAGGAACCGAGGAATGGTTAGGTCAAGGCCTTCTCTTATAAGATTGCTGCCTCCCTTGGGGGAGGGGCAGTCATCCTCCCAGCCACCCCCGAATTCTCCTCCTGTGGGGACTTTGAGGGGTGCTTGGCATTGACACTCTGCCCCAGTGGGGACCCCCTTCCCCCCAACTCATGTGTAACGAAGACAGGAGGGACTTTCAAAACCACAACTTTGAAGGGTTGCTAAACCAACCTAGAGAAAAAGCCCCGCAAAGGAAGCCTTGCTGGCAGATTCTAAGCCTTCTTCCTTCACAATTATTAATCCCCAGAGAAGAAGCTGGAAGATTTCTAAATGCTTCTTGTTATTACCAAAATTGCTGCTAGCCTGCATTCTTGCCATCCATACACGTACTCCTTCCTCGGAGGCTCTGTCTTGAGAGTGAGATGTGTTTTATTCATGGCAGCAGCTTAGTCGTGTGCTGTATGAACAGCTTCTGCACCTCCTTCGAGCAGTTTTGAAATACAGGTGCTCCTCTGGCCTTTCCAAGTTCAGCCAGCCTGCACCTCTGCCGGCCGCCAGACCCCCTCAGCTGTCAGCACATGGGTCTTGGCCTGCTTCCTCTGGCAAACAGGTTGGGTAAACAGCTTTACAAAGATGAAAAGATTTCACAGATGTGTCTTGAAGAATTTTTTTCAGCTTCCATTTACTTAAATGATTACATGATTCGCATCTCTTAGAACGTGGTGATTAATTCCCTAGTTGGTTAGTAGCATAACCACTCTTACGTAATAGTGTTTAAAACATTTAACTTAGTATTTATAGAGTTCATTACAGAGGAACTGAGGGGAGGGGATGCACTGTACGCCTCTACCTCCATCATCCTTGAAAAGATGCATAGGTGGCAGGTATCACCATTTTATAAAAAAACTGAAGGATAGGAGAGTTGAGTACCGACTCCCTACAGACACAGTAAAGCAGGAAATCTGAAATTGCATGGGGATTCCTGGCTGTAAATACTGCGAGTAACCCAGTCAAGTTTGCCTCCCGAGGGTCTGCAAACCACGGCCTGGGGGCCAAACCCAGCTGTGAGCTAAAAAAGATTTTTACATTTTTAAATGGTTAAGAAAAAAATGAAAATAATATTCCGTGGCACGTGAAAATTGTGTTAAATTCAATTTTAGTGTCAAGGATAGCATTTTATTGTGTTACATCATGCCTATTCATTTACTATTGAATAGGGCTCCTTTGGGGCTTCCCTGGAAGCTCAGCTGGTAAAGAATCCACCTGCAGTGTAGGAGACCAAGGTTCAATTCCTGGGTTGGGAAGATCCCCTGGAAAAGGGATAGGCTACCCACTCCAGTATTCTTGGGCTTCCCTGGTGGCTCAGATGGTAAAGAATCTGCCTGCAATGTGGGAGACCTGAGTTCAATCCCTGAGTTGGGAAGATCCCCTGGAGGAGGGCACGGCAACCCACTCAAGTATTCTTGCCTGGAGAATCCCCTTGGATAGAGGAGCCTGGTGGGCTACAGTCCATGGTGTCACAAAGAGTCAACACGACTGAGGGACTGAGC
This sequence comes from Bos mutus, assembly GCF_027580195.1. Taxonomy (NCBI): domain Eukaryota; kingdom Metazoa; phylum Chordata; class Mammalia; order Artiodactyla; family Bovidae; genus Bos; species Bos mutus. Next base: position 10,880,337 of record NC_091638.1, read on the forward strand.
ACAGCACAGCAGAGTTGAACAGTTGCAAGAGAAGCCATATAGCCCACAAAGCCAAAAATATTTGCAAACTCTAACCTACAAGTCACCTTGGTTTTGTGCTTTGATTTGGCTAAAATGTGACTCTTTATCACCCACTGTGTAGACACTTGACATTGATTATCTCCTTTTATTTTTCCAACAAAGGTGGGTAGTTCTATCATCCCCATTTTACAGAACAGGGAAATGAAACCTAGAAGAGCCATTTTTTTCAGGGTCACATAATAAATGGACAAATTGGGATATAAGTTGTTCAGTCTGATTTCAGAGTCCACCTTGCACAGTGTACCCCATGGCTCCTGAATTTTGCTTCATCCTTTTTTTTTGGGTCCCACCGCTTGGCATGTGGGATCTTAGTTCACCAATCAGTGATCGAACCTGGGCCCCCTGGAGTGGAAGCACGGCGTCCTAACCACTGGACTGCCAGGGAATTCCTTTGTTCCATCCTTGATTGAATCACTTGGTTAGGGAATCTTGTCACATGTGTCTTTTTTTCTCTAAATCATAAGAAAATAATTTTAATTTTTTATTCCTACATTTCCTATCATTCATATTTTTCAGTGAAAATATTTCAAATTATTTACACTTTGGATGCAATTACGTCTCTTAATCCTGGTCATTTACTGAAAAACAATTATGTGAAAAGTCCATTATAACACATGCTAAGTCACTTTAGTCATGTCTGACTCTTTGCGACCCTATGGACTGCAGCCTGCCAGGCTCCTCGGTTCATGAGCTTCTCCAGGCAAGAATACTGGAGTGGGTTGCCGTGCCCTCTTCCAGGAGATCTTCCCAACTCAGGGACCAAACCTGTATCCCTTATGTCTCCTGCACTGGCAGGTGGGTTCTTTACCGCTATTGCCACGTGGGAAGCCATCCCCCCCACCCCAGTTATAACACAACTGGTAATTTTGCTGACATAAAGGCAAGACTATATATTTTATAGAATAGATATAAAAATAATTTATGAATTAATACATTTTTGTTCTGTTACTCGTCTAAACATTGGTAACTATTCACATGTAACAGCAGTAATTAAATTTTTACTAATTTGTTATTTGTGATTAATCTTTGTTATTTGTGATTCTTAGTCATATGAAACCCAGAGCTTAACACAAATTAGTTTGTGTTTATATTTTTAGACATTTTTTATTGAGGCAACATTGGCTTATAAGTTGATTATATACAAAGTTGTATTTCTACTTCTATTAATACATACTGTACAGCATACTGACCACCAAAAATTTAGTTTCTGGGACTTTCTGGGCACAACTAGTGATTAAAACTCTGTGCCTCCAATGCAGGGGGTGTGGGTTCCATTCCTGGTAGGGGAACTAAGAGCCCACATGCCTTGAGGGCATGGCCAAAAAATGAAAAATAAAATGAACCTTAAAAAAATTAGTTTCCATTTGTCACTATGCAGTTGATAGCTTGCCATTTTTGACAATATGGATGGACCCTGAGGGTACCACGCTAAGCAACACATGTGTCTTAACAACTGAATCTAAGTGGAATTTCTTAAACACATTGTGAATAGAGGTGAGGACGCTGGTTTCCTCTCTCCATTCTGTGTGTGGGCACACTTTCAACAATAGGAAGCTCCGGGCCCTAACATTTCTCCTGGAAGTGAGCACTTGTGTTTGCTTCTTGGCTGTCCGGGCCAAGCATCTTGGGGTCTTTGCGGTAACTGCCCTGGTCCCTGGCTGGGCTACCTGGGCTCGGACCCCAACTGAGGCCATACAATAGTCCTGTCCTCCCAGATGGTACTGAAGGCCTGGCCCCTATGCCAGGCAAAGGGGCTGAGTTCTCCGAGAGGCCCAGGGAGGACGGGTGTATACTCCGGAAGCGTTTTCTGCTGGTCTTGCATTTGTCTTCGTTGTTCAGGCTTACAAGGAATGGAAGATCATTTCTTCATTTACTCCTTCGTCCTCCGGGTGCAGAGAGGAAAGCCAGCCGATGATTGAGGTGCCCTTGGAAAACTGCAGCTCCTCCCAGGGCCGGGCTGTCACCATGAATCCAGAAATGTACAAGGTGAGTATCAGCCAGGGGTCCACACACTGGTTTGATGGGGAGCCAGTAAGCAGGGCTCGGCTGAGAAGATGGGGTTAGAGGTGGAGTCTGTGCTGCAAATCTTCCTGACTGTCAGCACCAGGGCGTGGAGGACAGGATAGGAATGGAGGCCATCTCAGTGCTGGTGAGCCCTGCTTCTCAACAGACAGCCAGGCTTGATGGGAGGGACCACAGAAGCGTAGTACCTTCTGTTCACCTCTGGAACTCGTCTCTGTTCAGAAATGGGGAACTCAGAAGTGAAGTCCACGACTGTAGTCAGTGGAGACTGCTGTCTTCCAGCCTTGTTGTGAAGGGACCCTGCTTCCCTGAGCATCCCAGTTCCATCACTCAGAAGGAGGCCAGAGATGAGAAGCTCTGCGGAGATCTCGAGAGGCGTCAAGAGTGAGGGCGACACGACAGAAAACCGAACCAGCCAGACTGAAAGCTTTGGGAGAAACTATTGATACTAGCTCAGTTTTATGTCTTCTACAAAGTAGAAAACAAACAGAAGAACAGTTATCCAGCTGTTCCTGTAAATACCTGGAAGGCTCTGCACATGTTGTTAAGTCACCGCCAAGCTTTACAAGCCTCTGGGTGGGCACAAAGCCACTGTTGTTTTAGCAGGACCTTGGTCCTCCAATGAGGGATTGAACACATGGCCCTTGGCACTGAGAGTTCAGAGTCTTAACCCCTAGTTGTTCCATCGCTCAGTTGTGTCCAACTCTGTAGCCGGCCAGGCTCCTCCGTCCATGGGATTTCCCAGGCAAGAATTCTGGAGTAGGTTGCCATTTCCTTCTCCAGGGGATCTTCCTGACCAAGTGATCAAATCCGAGTCTCCTGCATTGGCAGGCAGGTTCTTTACCCCTGAACCACGAGAGAAGCCTCCTAACCACTAGACTACCAGGGAATTCTCACTGCTCCGATTTTTAAGGTAAGTTCCGATGGGAGCTTCCCTGGTGGTCCAGTGGCTAAGACTGTGCTCCCAACACAGGGGGCCCGGGTTTGATCCCTAGTCAGGAACTAGATCTCACATGCTGCCACTAAAGGCACCACGTGCTACAACAAACACCCAGCACAGTCAAATAAATAAAGAAAAGACATTTTAAAAAGTAAGTTACAGTCATTGGGTGGGATGTGAGCATTCGGGTAAACAGAGTGAAAAATGCATGGGACGTCTCTATAGTATCTTTGTAACTTCTTATGCGTCTGTAATTATTTCAAAATGGACAAGCACAGCAGGCGCAAGGGTGTCCTATGGGCACCCCTTGCTAGAGCTTCCCTGTGCTGTGGCCTCGGAGAGTTCCCCACATGTGCTCAAGTCTGAGCAGTACTTTGTGAAACTTACTATTTGAATATTTCTCCAAAATGGGAGTAAGCCTGTTGAAGGGAGACACCTGGTACTGTAGCCTGAAGACTCAAGTCTTTGCATCGGTCTTGTCTTTAGCTCCTCAACGGGGAGCTGAAGCAGCTGTACACGGCCATCACCCGGGCTCGGGTCAACCTCTGGATCTTTGATGAAAACCCAGAGAAGCGGGCTCCTGCGTTCAAATATTTCATGAAGAGGAAATTTGTTGAAGTTGTGAAAACGGATGAAAACAAAGGTGAGCGCTCAAAATATTCTGGCTGTTGGCGAGAAAGCATGTTACTGTTCACCTGCTCTGTGGCCAGGTGTAAAGGCTATAGTTTTTGGAAAGCACTTTTTTTCCATATTCTTCTGAGAAATGTGTTCCTCTTTATTTTTAAAGTGCATGGGAGAGTGGGGTTGTAATGAGATTGGGAGCGTTGACTCCTTCAGGAAGAACTTTTATTTGTCCTTTAAAGGTGAGAGTCATGGGCAAAGGTTAGAGAAAATAGGCTTTATTGGAAGAAAACAAATTTCTGTGGGCTTTTGGGGAGCTGATTGGCAATATCTATTAAGATAAAGAAAGCATGTACTTTTAAACCTAGTAACTCCACTTCTAGGGATCCATCCAGAGAGACTCTTATATAAAACCTCCAAGATAACAGTACATGCACCAGAGTGCTCATTACAGCCCCACTGGTAATTGTAAGAAACTAGATACAACTTAAGTGTCCTTGAAGGTGAAACTGTTCCGAGTGGTTCCTCTGGTGTTGGACTGGTGGGGGTGAGGTTGTTAACTAGATATGGACCTCTTTAACTTTCCACCATTATACCCTTCTGTGCTGTTTGCAGTGTTCGGGTTTTTAGACCAACATTATCATGTATTGTTTTCATAATTTACAAAAGCTAGCTAATTAAAAAATGGAATGAAGTTCTCCTGATGGGATAACTAGGAGAGAAATAATCAACTCTCATGAAGAAGAAAACTGTTCTCTTTCTTGGGGGGAGGCTGGCTCCTCCAAGCCAGGGTGAATTCCTCTAAAGATGGGAGGAAAGTCCCAGGCTCCACAACAAACCAGTAAGCCAGTTTTATGGAGACTGTTTCCCGTTCCAGCCAAAGGCTCAGTTGGGAACTGGGGTTAGACACTCTGTTTCTGGGACCTGACTGTGGTGCTGTAAAGGGAAAAGTCGAAGATTTGAGGGTAAGCTGCCTTCTCGTTAGAACTCTCCACCTGAACAGCCACAGGGATTAATTCAGCTCCCACTTTCTCTCCTTGGCCTCCACTTCCTCAACTATTACTAAAAGCAAAATGAGTGGGTTGGCCTACCATGGTGGTTTTTATTCTTTCCGGCAGCTCATATTCACTTTTATTCTCACAATCTGGTGCCCATTATAAGAGATCATCAAGATAGGCCATTTTTAAAATTCTTTTTATTTTATATTGGAGTAGAGGTGTTAAACCGTGTTATGTTTGTTTCAGCTGTACAGCAAAGTGATTCTGTTACACATGTGTCTATTCTTTTTCAACTTCTTTTTTCCATTTAGGTCATTGTGTAATAATACAGTTCCTTGTGATTTACAACAGGTCCTTACTGGTTATCTATTTCAAAGATAGCAATTTTTTTTTTTAATTTAAAAAATTCAAAATGAAAAAGGATTGCTATTTATCTCTTGGCTGCATGAAGAATACAAGAAATCCAGCCTTCATTGTGAGTTGTGAGCTGCACGTGGTAAAGTCTTTGAGGACATCTGTTTCCACCATGCGGGGAACTGGGGATGAGTGTGGTGACCTTGCAGTTGGGGGGCTTCTTCACTGCGCACCGGCAGAGGTCACTGGCCAGATGCAGAGATACTGCAGGGCTTTGCTGCGGGAATAAGGTGTCACCTGGGCACTCAGTACACGTGGTGTCACAGCTGGATGCTGCACAGTCAGCTTTGCACACGGCGCACGGCACCAGGGAGGGTCAGGCTGCAAGGTTAGCATGTGCTTGTGTACCTTCTGGACAAAGCGGACCTGTCTGCCTGGCTCCTTCAGTTGACAGCCATTGCCCTGGAAGTCTCAGATTTGGCTCCGGCGTTTGCCGGATAGTCAGCCTTTCATGTGTTTCATGAAGCTGTGGCTCGGAAGCCCCAGGGAGTGTCGATCCCTGGCTGACGATGCTCGGAGGTCCTCCAAAGGGGAGGGCCAGTGCAGTCACCACCAGCTGCTGAGGCTCATAGACGGAACCAACATGAGGTGGTTGCAGTCGTCTGTATCCACCAACAAGAATGTGTCAGACTGTGGGAATCCCTGGGTGGTCCGGTGGTTAGGACTCTGCGCTTTCACTGCTGAGGGTCCAGGTTCGGTCCCTGGTCAGGGAATTAAGATCCCACAAGGTACATGGCCAGGAAAAAGAAAAAAACAGTGTGTCAGATTGCTTCCTGTGATGAGGACAAAGTGCACATTTGGAAATCCTGTCACATCCCGTCACCTTATCCCTTGCTAAAGCCCAGCATGGGAGTTTGCCAAGAGCAATGTGGCTTTGGGTTTTCAAGGAGGAATTATAAATTACTGTCTGTCTTCTGATTCATGGCCATAGGAAAGGAAGGTAACACAGTTCAAAAAACAAAGAGTATTCTTTCTCACCCCCACCTCCTTCTCCCCAAACCCTCCATGACCTGGCTTGGTAAGCTAAACTCCATGTTACATGACCGCTAGACAGACAGCACAGGTGTTCATCTGTTCCAGCTGTCCCAACAAAGTACCGCAGGCTGGGCGGCTTACACAACAGAAATTATTGTCTCGGTTCTGGAGGCTAGAAGTCTAAGATCAATCAAGCTGCTAGTGGTTTGGCTTCTTCTGAGGCCTCTCTTCTTGGCTGTCTACTGTCTTTCCTCTGTGTCAGGTCCTGGTGTCTCTTTGTATGTGTTAATCTCTTTTCTTTCCTATTTTTTTGGCCACGCCACGTGGCATGCAGGATCTTAGTTCCCTGACCAGGGATCAGACCCGTGCCCACTGCAGTGGAAGCTGAAAGTCTTCAGCACTAGATTGCCAGGGAAGTTCCTATAAGGATGCCCTTCTTATGCTTAGTCACTTCTGTGATTTCCATGTCACACTTGAGTTTGTGACCCTGTGGACCGTAGCCCTTATTTTCTTGGGCTGCAGCTTGACTGCAGCCATGAAATTAAAAGATGCTTGCTCCTTGGAAGAAAAACTATGACCAACCTAGACAGCATATTCAAAAGCAGAGACATTACTTTGCTGACAAAGGTCCATCTAGTCCAAGCTATGGTTTTTCCAGTAGTCATGTATGGATGTGAGATTTGGACCATAAAGAAAGCCGAGAACTGAAGAATTGATGCTTTTGACATGTGGTGTTGGAGAAGACTCTTGAGAGTCCCTTGGACTGCAAGGAGATCAAACCAGGCAATACTAAAGGAAATCAGTCCTGAATATCCATGGGAAGGACTAATGCTGGAACTCCAATCCTTTGGCCACCTGATGCGAAGAACTGACTCATTGGAAAAGACCCTGATGCTGGGAAAGATTGAAGGCAGGAGGAGAAGGGGACGACAGAGGATGAGATTGTTGGATGGTATCACCGACTGGATGGACATGAGTTTGAGCAACTTCAGGAGTTGGTGATGGACAGGGAAACCTGGTGTGCTGCAGTCCATGGGGTTGCAAAGAGTCAGACATGACAAACTGACTGAACTGAGCTGATTGGACCGTAGCATGCCAGGCTCCTCTGTCCATGAGATTCTCCAGGCAAGAATACTGGAGTGGGTTGCCATGTGCTTCTCCAGGGGATCTTTCTGACCCAGGGATGGAACCTGTACCTCTTACGTCTCCTGCATTGCAGGCAGATTCTTTACCACTGTGCCACCTGGGAAGCCCGCCCTTTTTCTTTTAAGGATGCCCATCAGATTGGATCAGGGCCCGCCCACATGACCTTTTACCTTAACCACCTCTTTAAAGACTCTGTTTCTAAATATAGTCAAACTCCAAGTGACAAAGTTTAGGGCTTCAACGCTTGAAATTTGTCACGACAAAATCGAGCCCTTAACAACAGGTTTCAGTGAAGGAATCTGCAGAGAGGCACACCCACGTTTCTCTTTCCTTTTAGACCTTGATGATAGCATGTTTGTTAAGACCTCGACCCCTGGGGAGTGGATCGCACAAGGAGATTACTACGCTAAACACCAGTGCTGGAAGGTAAGTGGTGAGTCTGCGTGTCCCGGGGCCTCATCGGGCCTCACCAGCCGGTCTCTCATCACTGCATTTGTCACCAGGACAGGGGGATCACAGGTCATGTTTCTGGTGCTGCTCTCGCTTCTGTAACATCAAGTCACCTACCGTGCAGAAAGCTCCCTGTCCTCCTCTCCCCCTGTACAGTCAGGACAGCTTTTCATTTTGACCAAGTGCCAGCAGGTGATTATAGGAAGAGGGAGGGTCCCCGTCTCTGCCTGCTGAGGATTCCTTCTATCGGGAGGAACGGGGAACAGGCTGCACTCCCCAGGGGAGAAGCTGTAGAGCTGCTCCGTAAGGGGGATGGGAAGGGTGCAAGCCTGTGGCCACCCCTGCCGTCAGGCGTGAGGGAGGAGAAGGCAGGTTGCACTGTTGTGTGTTTGGCTGTGTCAGGATAGGATTTCCATAAACCTGCAGCTGTAGAAGTTGACTGAGCCCCCAACTGTATTCTCTGCCCATCCTTCTTGTAATTGGCAAGGAACATTAAGCACCTGGCTGTTGTTATAAAACCAAGATTTTTTTTTTTCAGATAGGGGATATGGAGGGACTGTGTGAGCAGTGGGTAGTGGGTATGAAATAGGAAAACTATATTCACTCTTTCCCTTCCTCCCTGCAGAACACGGCTGGTGTTATACATGTTGCCCATGGATTTCCAATAATTCTTTATCCCTTTGAAAATACCTTCTGAATGTTTGCCTCTAAAATCCTTCAAGGGGAGCGGCACAGATGAGACTGTTATAAAAAGCCTCCTGCTCACCTGAGTTTATTTTGGCTCTGCACAAGGGCTTTGGGACTCAGGAGGCATACTGATTTTGGCTGCATGTCAGCAAGTGTCCCAGAACCACTGTACAAATGGAAACCCCTTGCGATTCATTCACTGATCATATTCCTGTTGAGCAGTGAGCCCTGCATTGTGTTTGGGTCAGGGGGATGTGACGGTAGGCATGACAGATGTACAGAAGAGGGCACGGTGATGGCTGTCCCCCGTGTCATAGATGAATGACCAGCTGCCTTCGGAACCACCTGTCCTGCATGGAGAAGCCAGGGAAGGCTGCTTTGAGGGGAGCCTTGAGCTGGGACCTGTAGGATACATGAAGTTAACCGGGCAGAGGAGGGATGGAAGAGCATTTCGATCAGAGGGAAGAATGTGTGCAAAGGCCCTGTAGCAGAAAGGAGCATAGCATGGGTCAGGAATGAGAGCAGGCCCACAGGACTGGGGAGTCTGGGACAGACTGGGGGACAGTCTGGGGGAGGGTAGCAGGAGAGATGGTGTCCTCTCTAGGACATCAGTAAGTTCCACTTAATCCTTCCCTCACCCATCCTGAGACCTAATCTCTACATGCTGGGCAGAATGTGACCTTCTGCCTTGGAGGCACGGTGTCAGCAGCTTTCTGCCGGCGGGACACAGGCCAACTCCCCTGGGACAGAGATCTGCCACTTTCCGTTTGCTCCACCCAGGTCTGCATGTGACAAAGCTCTGGTCAGTCATTTTCTGGGATGTGTGTTGGGACACCAGCTCTGTCCCCATTTCTACCCCGGCTCCTCCCACCCTGCCCACTAGCCCTGGTTGTTACCAACTAGAGGGGACCTGTGTTGAACCCAGAAAAGCTGCTGGGTGATCTTGGGCCAGTTTGTTCATGTCCTTGACCTGAGGATGCTATCAAATAAAGTGAGAAGGATGAAACGTCTCCTGCGTGGCTGTTGAAGATTAGATGAGAGTGTTGTTATGGTCACCTGTAAAAACATGTCTGAAGTGCCTTTTCCATGGCTTCTGGGTGTTTCCAAAAAGAAGCTTTGAGTCTGAAGTGTTAACTGCGAACTCTGTTGGGCTTTATCCTCTGTGGCTGTTTTCTTCAACATGTCAGCATCTTCCTGCCCCTCCTCTTGAATTCGGCTGCATTGAGACCCAGGGCTTTGTGCCAACATGGAACAACTCACGCTTTAACTCTTATTCCTGTGTCCTCTCCATGACCTTACTGGGAATAGAAACCTTTGGTCTATTCCAGGTTGCTGCCAAATGTTACCAAAAGGGAGGGGCGCTTGAGAAGGAGAAGCTGGCTCTGGCCCACAACACTGCCCTGAACATGAAATCCAAGAAAGTCAGCCTCAAGTAAGAGTCCTGGGGGGACAGGGGGACTTCTCTGGCGGTCCAGTGGTTAAGACTCTGCCTTCCAATGCAGGTTGTACAGGTCTGATCCCACATGCCTTGAGGCCAAAAGCCAAAACATAAAACAGAAGCAATACTGTAACAAATTCAATAAAGACTTTAACAATGGTCCCTAGATGTTCATTAACAGGTGAATAGCTAAAGAAGCTGTGGTACATATATGCTGGATACTACTCAGCCATAAAAAGGAACGCATTTGAGTCAGTTCTAATGCGGTGGATGAAAAGTGAAAGTAGCTCAGTCATGTCCAACTCATTGCAACCCCATGGGTATACAGTTCATGGGATTCTCCAGGCCAGAATACTGGAGTGGGTAGCCTTTCCCTTCTCCAGGGAATCTTCCCAACCCAGAGATCGAACCCAGGTCTCCTGCCTTACAGGCAGATTCTTTGTTGGCCGAGCCATAAGGGAAGCCCAAGAATACTGGAGTGGGTAGCCTTTCTCCTGCACTGCAGGCAGATTTTTTTACCAACTGAGCTATGAGGGAAACCCTAATGAGGTGGATGAACCTAGAGTGAACAGAGTGAAGTAAGTCAGAAAGAGAAAAGAAACACCTATATACAGAATCTAGAAAGATGGTCCTGATGAACCTATTTGCAGGGCAGGAATAGACATGCAGACAAAGAGAACAGACTTATGGACAAGGGCAGGGGGAGGAAGGAGAGGGTGAGATGGAGAGAGCAGCATGGAAACATATACACCGCCATATGTAAAACAGATAGCCAATGGAAATTTTCTGTATGACTCAGGGAACTCAAACTGGGGATCTGTAACCCAAAGTGATGGGGAAAGGTAGGACATGGGAGAGAAGCGCAAGAGGGAGGAGACATATGCTCATCTATGGCTAATTCATGTTGATGAATTTACCAGTATTGTAAAGCAATTATCCTTCAATTAAAAATAAATAAATTTTTAAAACAAAGAGTCTCAGGGGTCATTTCAGGTTTGCTCTGATGGGAGCCGCCAGTTCAGTTTATTGGTGTCATAGCCCATGAAACTCTGTTTTGTTTCCCCCTCCCAGGGAAAAGCAGGTGGAGTATTTGGAGCTGGCTAAGACCTATTTGGAGTGCAAGGAGCCAAAGCTGTGCCTTAAGTGTCTGAGCTACGCCAAGGAGTTCCAACTGTGTGCCCAGCTCTGCGAGCGGCTGGGAAAGGTATGCCCGGCCTGCAGCTGCTCCTGGGAGAACTGGGCTCCACTGGGCAAGTGGAGGGGGGGCCCCAGCCTCCCTCCTTCTGTATCAGGGAGGGCTCCTGTCCTCCCAAGAGAGAGAGGTTGGCCGTGTTGATTCTGTGGGTGGCCCTTCTTTCTCCATTTGCTCAAAGATTAGATGGTTCCAAGGACTGCGTATGTGTGTTTGTGTGTCCATGTCTCTGCGAGCGTTTGTGACCTGTTATTAACCACAGGGAGGCCACATGTTCACATAAGGGAAAACGGGTTTCAAGGAGTCCTGCCTTCTCTTTCTCTGTGTTCAGTCTGGAGTCAGCCTGGGTGGACGGTCTGGCTCATACATGGTGGTTTCTCTGTGTCCCACAGCCCTTACTCTAGGTCTGCAGGGACCAGTCTGGCAGCTGCTAGCCACAAGTGGCTACCTAATGAAACATTTAAGTTAATTAAAGTGTAATAAAGTCAAAAATTCAGTTCTGAAGTCTCGCAAGCCACATCTCATTGCATGCTGTGATGGAACATGTCCGTCATTCTAGAAGCGCCAGTGGAGAGACCTGGAGGTCCAGGACACAGGACTGTCAGCATGGTCAGCCATGCACAGCACAGACTGCTGTTGTCTGCAATGAGATGAACTCCCAGGGCGAGAGTAGGCACTTAGAGATTTTTATGGCCATTTGGCATTGCTCTGACGTCCGAGTGGTGATGATTTTCTTAGAGATTCATCTGTCCTCCTTGTTATTGAGATATAATTGATGTATATCATTATATTGGTTTTAATTGTACAAATGTAACGATTCGAAACATGATCAACACAGTGATCATGGCCGTAAGTTTAGTGAATGTCCGTCACCACACATAGTGACAGTCTGGTTTTCTTACGACGAGAAAACCTAAGATCACCTTCATTTGTATGTGGGAGCTGAAAATAAACGAACAAATAGAACGAAACAGGAACAGAATCGCAGATGTGGAGAACAAACCAGGGGTTACCAGAGAGGAGCGGGAGAATAGGTGAAGAGGATTAAGAGGCACAGACTACCAGGTATAAAATAAGTAAGTTACAAGATATAATGTACAGCACAGGGAATATAGCCAATTCTTTATAGTAGCTCTGTATGGTATGTAATCTGTAAAAATATCAAATTCAGGTATTTACACCTGAAGCTAATATAATATTATGAATAAACTATATTACAATAAAAAAAATTTTTTTAAGATCTACTCTGTCATCAACTTTCAAATATACAGTACAATATTATTAACTAGTCAAATCCTGTACATGAAGCAGTTCATTTAAAATTAAGAAATTTTTTATTGATGTATAGCTGAAGTGCAGTAATATTAACAGTGCACAGTGTAGTGATTCACAATTTTTAAAGGTTATACTCTATAGTCATTATAAAGTACTAGCTCTATTCCCCATATTGTACAAAATATCCTGTGGCTTGTTTTATACCTAATACTTTATACCTCTTAACACTCTATTAACACTCTCTTCTCTCTTGCCCCTCCCTGCAGACTGGTAACCACTCTTTTGTTCACCAGATCCATAAGTCTTTTATGTTTTATTCACTGGTTTGTTGTATTTTTTAGATTTCCATGTAAGTGATATCATACAGTATTTTTCTGACTTTTTTTTCACTTACCATAATGTCCCCAAGTCCATCCATGTTTCTGCCAGTGGCAGAGTTTCTTTCTTTTTTGTGGTTGAACAGTATTCCATTGTGTGTATGGACCATATCTTTGTTCAGTCATCTGTGGATGGACACTTAGGTCGTTCCCATGTCTTGGCTACTGTGAATAATATGAAGCAGTTCATTTTACTGTACCTGTTGTGGCGGGTTGGACGTGCGGCCGTCTGGTCCTTACCACGGGTGCTGTGTTTCTGCCTGCATTGAGCATTATTGACCCTCCAGTAGGGAGCGGAGTGTCCGTGTCTGTATGTGAACTGCAGGAACTCCTGAACCAAGGCTTTGGGCGGGGTGGGGATGGTACCTACTGGGAAGTTTGAAGTGTGGCCCCCAGTCAGTGTCAGAAAAGGTAAGACCCTCCCCCCTCCCACGGCTGCCTGCCTCGCCCCATGTGTACTATGGGGTGTGACTCATTAGGATGTGGGAGAAGCGGGGTGGAACGGGGATTTCAGTGTGGGTAGGAAGTTTGGATAGTAAGATTTCAGAGCTAGATGGTTTCCAAACTCTCCATCTTCGTCTCCCAGCCTCCAGCCTCCAAGGCACCAGCCCCTGGGGCCCTAAGCGGTGGCAGCTGCAAGGGAAAGACCTGAACCGGCCGCTTTTCCCTGTTTGCCTGGTAGCGCCCGTGCTGGCTGAGCCAGAGACCCCGTCCTTGTCTGCTCATCTTGCCTCCCCGAGGCTAACGAGCTCCGCCTCTGAAAATGAGATGGGGTCCAGGAGGGCAGATGTCCAGCCTGTGTCCCTTTCTACGACCCCAGTCCCTTCAAGATGTGGAGGCCACCCTGGTCCTGGAAGCACACCTGCCAGCCTTCCTCACGTCCCCAGGGTTGACCACTGGGGCCACCTCCTCCTGCCTTCTCTCCCTAGCACATTCCAGCATCTCTGAGCCCCATCCGGGGAAGAGTCTGGTCCCTTTCTTTGCACAAGCCCCTCCCCGGAAGGATGTTTGTTCAACCCTCAGCCAGCATCAGACCTCTTGTGGTCATCCAGCAAACTAGCCAGCACAATACAAATGGACCACCTTTTGCAAAATCCCTAGGCCAAACGGCCTCTCTGTTCCCTGCCCCCAAACGTGCTGATCCTGGAGAGAGGGTGTGTGAGGAGGGCCATGGGAGCAGAAGGTTTCCTTTTAGGGATTCCTTTGCCTTGCCTGCTTGCTGCATCTCTAAAGAGCAACGCGGTTTCCCTGGCAACTGCTCAGGGCCCTTGCTCTGGGTGGTGGAGCCCAGAGACCCACTTGGGGGCCTGCTTAAAACAGTCAGCCCTCCTCTCTCTCGATCCAGTTGGGTGCACGCTTGCACCTAAGGGGGCCTGTGTTCACCGCAGGGGTTTCCTTCTGAGTAGTCAGCCTTGTTGAGGAGAGGAAAAAGGTGGCTAGAGGTTATGAATATGGAGATTATGAAGATGGGTCTGGGAGTTCCCTGGTCTGTGAGATCTCTGGATGTAGCAAAAATGCACACCTGAATCTTGTTCATATTTTGGCATTTTGTGTCACTTCTCTTGTTAAATAAAACCCAGTGAGGTTTATTAGAGGGCCTAGCATATTGCATTTTTTGGTCCCATTTTGATTCTGTTTTCTCTTTGGAACTCAAATGCAGCCAGTCAAGTTAGGAAATGAAATATTCAACAAATAAGTAGACCCCCTGTTCCCACCCAGTACTGTGGGTGCTTGGCGACCAGCAGGCAGCAGAGCAGGGGCGTCTGCCTTTGTTGTTTCCCTTTCTGGCGTGGGAGGGAGATGACAGCCAGTAGTGCAGAAGATGTCTGCAGGGATGAGGGCTGGCAGAGGGGACAGAGGATGTCAAGTGTTGGTTGGTTTTTTTTTTTAAATGTGGACTGCTTTTAAAATCTTTATTGAATTTGTTACAACATCATTTCTGTTTTATGTTTGGGTTTTTTGGCTTCGAGGCATGTGGGGTCTTAGCTCCCCAACCAGGGATAGAACCCGCCCTCCCCCCACCGCTTGCATTGGAAGGCAAAGTCTTAACCATTGGACCCCCAGAGAAGTCTCATGGTGTTGCTGTTTGAGATGGAGGCAGGGTCAGGGAGCTGACTTTTGCACAGAGATCACGATAGCTGGAGGGCGTCGCAGACAAAAGCCCCCAAGGTGGGAGAGTGTGATCAAGTTTGAAAAACAGCAAGGAAGCCAGTTTGACCAGAGCAGAGGGAGTGGGGTCAAAATGGTAAAATGAGCCAGAGACGATGGCTAGAATGAATCAGGTAGGATCCCGTGGTTCATGGTGTGCTGAGTCGCGTCCGGTAACTGTAGCCCTTGAGGCTTCTCTGTGCATGGAATTTCCGAGGCAAGGATACTGGAGTGGGTTGCCACTTCCTACACCAGGGGGACCTCTCCAACCCAGGGAGCTGCGTCTCTTTCGTGTCCTGCATTGGCATCACATGGGAATCCCCAGTCCATGATATGAATGCTTGCTAAGTCACTTCAGTCGTGTCAGTCGTGTCTGACTCCATGCGACCCTATGGACTGTAGCCCACCAGGCTCCTCTGTCCATGGGATCCTCCAGGCAAGAATACTGGAGTAGATTGCAGGTCCATGATAGGGGCTGGATTTGTTCGGGCATGAGGGGAGCCAGTGAAAGTACTGATTGGAGGAATGATGTGAAACAACTTATTGGAATAAGAGAGCTCAGTAGGCAGTGAGAGTAGAAACAGAAAGACCAGTTAGGAGGGTCGAGTAGTGGCTTAGGCTCAGATGTTGCGGCTTCTATTGCCCTCCCGGTGGTGCAGGTGCTAAGAGCTCCTGTCCAGTCCAAGAAATGTTGGGAGAGCCAAGTCAGTGGGATTCAAGGTTCCCCCACTGCAAATTGCCAGTTCACGACCTTTGTCTAGTTTTCCTGAACGTCTTTTTCTTATATTTGCAGGAATCCATCTTATGTTCTAGACCTGCCTACTCTTGTATAGTAACCAGCGGCCACATGTGGCAATTTGTATTAAAATTAACTAAGTGAAACTTAAAAATCCAGCCCCTTGTTTGCACTGTCCACACATTCCCGTGCCCACTGTTCACATGTATGTGTGTGCTTAGTCGCTCAGTCGTGTCTGACTCTTTGCAACCCCATGGACTGTAGCCTCCTCTGTCTGTGGAATTCTCCAGGCAAGAATACTGGCGTGAGTAACCTTCTCCAGGGGATCTTCCCAACCCAGGAATCGAACCCAGGTCTCCCCCATTGCAGGCGGATTCTTTACCGTCTGAGCCACCAGGGAAGCCTCCACATGTGTCTAGTGGATACAGAATTGGACAGATAGATGGATAAACCGATATAGAACATTTCCACCTTCACAAAAGGCTCCCTGTGACAGTGCTGGTCTAGATATAATGCTTCCATTCTCTCTGTTAACTGCGTTTCACACGCCCTCAGCTGAACAGTTTAGATGTACAGTTGACCCTTAAACAGTGTCGGTGTTGCTCTGACCCTCCACACAGCTGAAAATCCATGTGTGGTTTATACTTGTCCCTCTGTATCTGAGGTTCCTCTGTGTCCTCAGTTCCACAGCAGGAATTCAACCAACTGCAGACCATGTAGGACTGTAGTATTTATTACTGAAAAAAAGAATCTGTGTATAAGTCGACCCATGTAGGTCAAATCTGTATTGTCAACTGTAATCAGATCCATCAATATCTCCCCCGAAGTTTGTGTGGTTTGAGTTTTGTTGAAGACTTTCTTGACCTCAAAGTCAGAGATATTCTCATACATTCTCCTCCAATGTAGCTTTCCTGGTGGCTGAGACAGTTAAGAATCTGACTGCAATGCAGGAGACTTGGGTTCGATCCCTGGGTCAGGAAGATCCCCTGGAGGAGGAACCAGCAACCCACTCCAGTATTCTTGCCTAGAGAATTCCATGGACAGAGAGCCTGGAGGGCTACAGTCTATGGGATAATAAAGAGTTAGATAGGACTTAAATGGCAACCCACTCCAGTGTTCTTGCCTGGAGAATCCCAGGGACGGGGGAGCCTGGTGGGCTGCCGTCTATGGGGTCTCACAGAGTCGGACACGACTGAAGTGACTTAGTAGTAGTAGTATCGACTGAGACACACACACACACACACACACACACACACACTCCTTCAATAGCTTTCTCACTTAGACCTTTAACCACCTGGGGCTTCTATTTGTGTATGGTGTGAGGTTGGTATTTCACTTTATTTTTCTTCATGAAAAGAATTAGTTTTCCTAAATTACCTAGGTTTTAGTGTTTTTCACTGGATTCTAACAGATTCCAGACTTACAAACATCCTCTTTATTATTCATGGTTTTGGTTTACTTTTTTTTTTTTTTCCTTTTTTTTTTTTCTAATTTTATTTTATTTTTAAACTTTACATAATTGTATTAGTTTTGCCAAATATCAAAATGAATCCGCCACAGGTATACATGTGTTCCCCATCCTGAACCCTCCTCCCTCCTCCCTCCCCTGGTTTACTTTTAAGATGAAAAATTGTTATAAATACACTGAATAAAATTTTACTCTGTCCTAGGTAAGAGATGCCGCCTATTTCTATAAGCGAAGTCAGTGTTACAAAGATGCTTCCCGATGCTTTGAGCAGATTCAGGAATTTGATCTAGCCCTCAAAATGTACTGCCAAGAGGAGCTGTTTGAAGAAGCTGCCATGGCAGTAGAAAAGTAGGTGGTTTTATTCTCCTCCTTCCTTTCCCCATCCCCAAGCCCTGCCTTTCCGTTGCTCCTTGGGGAGGTGTTATCTTGCTCTTCTTTTTGTTTTTATCCCTGACCATGAGGTTTATGGGATCTTACTTCCCCGACCAGGGATCAAACCTGTGCCCCCTGTAGTGGAAGCACCAAGTCGTATCCACTGGTCCACCAGGGAAGCCCCTATCTTGCTCTTCTGAAGTGGCTTGACCAGTCACCCTCCTTACACTTGAGTGGTGGCCTGGTGCTGAGTCAAGAGTTCCTTGAACACAGTGTCATGAGGAGAAGGGGCAGAAGAAGATGAAGGATGTATTATTGCAAGTATGTATATCACATGCCCAGCAATTTCCTGGTTGATGGTTCTGACCTCTCCACCTTTACCAGCTGAGTTGACAGTTTCACTGACGTGGACAGATAGAGGTCAGAGCACGAGTGGGCAGTCAGGGTTGTGGGCACTGATACATGTGTATATAATATGTATGCCCACATGCCCGTAGTTGTATGACACACAAGTTTCATACATGACCTAGAGGAGCCTCCTTGAGCCTTCAGCCTAACTGATGTTCCAAAGATGAAGTGGAAACAGATGGGGTTAACAGCTGATAAGGACTCTAGAAACATCAGACCTCCTGATGCCTCCTGGTAGGAGGTCTTCCAGGTGGAAGGAGACAGCTAGAATTGCAGAGGCTGCTGTTCTGCATTTCTGCTCAGCAGCTCCTGGAAAAGTAAGCTGTGGCTTAGTTCTGTATTTTCTTTGCTTTCTGCTAAATTATACATGTGACAAAATGAACAGGATTGACCAGGTGTTCAAGCTTTATATTTTTAAGTTAGCATCTATTAAAGTATATCATATAGTTTTTAAAAGCGCATAATTTTCACAAGATAACACACTTGTATAAAGAAAAGAAAGAAAGTGAAGTCACTCAGTCATGTCCGACTCTTTGCAACCCCACGGACTGTAGCCTACCAAACTCCTCCATCTATGGGATTTTCCAGGCAAGAGTACTAGAGTGGTTTGCTGTTTCCTTCTCCAGGGGATCTTCCCAACCCAGGGATCGAACCCGGGTCTCCTGTGTTGTAGGCAGACGCTTTACGGTCTGAGCCACCAGGGAAGCCCACACTTGTATAACCAGCACCTGGATAAAGAAATTGAGTTTTATGTTGAGAAATGGAACAGTAACTGTCTAGTGTCACAGTAAACGAGCATATTTCTTTATCCAGGTCTTTGGTGCTATTATGCATAAGATACACACAGTATGTATATATTAGTCAGCTCAGGCTGCCATAATGAAATGCCATAGATTGGGTAGCTTAAAGAACAGAAATTTATTTTCTCATAGTTTTGGAGGCGAGAAGTTCACCATCAGGGCTCCAGTCAATTGGGCTACTGGTGAAGCTCTCTTCCTTCCCTATCTGCTGTCAGTTCTTATAAGGAAGATCAGGACTCCACCCTTATAACCTCAAATAACCCTAATTACTCCCTTAAAGGCCTCATCTCCAAATACAGTCACACTAGGGGTTAGGATTTCAACATATGAATTGTAGGGGTCACAAACCACCAGTCTGTAGCAGGATGCCAGCTGTGGCATTGATTGTGTACCCAGTTGTCAGGGTGCTATGTAATTGACCAGGACAGTTCCCTTGTGATGCCATATGATGAAAGCAATTGAGAGGGTTTTGGGGTTTTTTTTGTACTTTCAATTATTTTAATCTGTTCTCACTTTGTCAGGATAGCATTGAATGTTTCCCCAGAAACATTTTTTGGGGTCTCTCATTATTTTGTTTATCAGCTTTCCTGAGATATTCAACCAACTCTTTATTGATATGTTGAGTTGAGATCTAAGTGTCGTCAGTACTAATTGGAGCCTAGCACTTGATTTGTCTGAGAGTCTTTTGAATGCTCTACATACTGGATGTAGAATTCAATTGCTAGCTGGCCTGACTTAACATGTAATTAGAACATTTTAGATTTGAAAACCAAATACCTGGTTAGTTCCTTAAACGTGCTATAAATGCCCTCTATTCTATCAGCCAAAGCTTATGAGAGGAGCTCATCCTCAGTCATACCCGTTCAGAGAGGTCCTGTTATAAGAGGGGATCTGATGTTTGTAAGATGACCCCAGGGCAGCAGGAGGTTCCTGGGCATCTCTGGTTGTGAGGAAATATGTTTTGTCCCCTGCAAGAGTTCAAAAGTAGGCATGTTTCACTGGATTGGCCCAGTGCCTTAAAAATTGGTATGTGGGATATACTCACTTGGATCAACAGTGTCAAAGGGAACTTGACTTCAAGGCTTCATTCATCTCACACTAAATCAATCACATGCATTCTTGGTAAAAAGAGAAAAGCCGCAAGTTGGATAATAAGAGGAAGACTGATGTAATGGCTGGTGTGTCTGCAGCCCCCATCGCCACACTTTCTCCTTTATCAGGTATCAGCCTCCATAGGCTATATACCCAAAATGATTAGCAAGCTCTTATGCAAATTTAAGGGATTTTTTTCCCCCAAGAATAATTTTGACTATGTATACTTTATGCCCTACAGGTTGACTTCTAACGTAAATGTCACTTGCCTAGGATGCAACTCCATTGTATTCTTTTTTGCAAATTTTTTTTAATATTTATTCTTTTTTGGTTTTGTTTGGGTTTGTTTCTTTTTTCTTTTTGTGAAACTCCACTATATTTCATTAATTAAACATACTAGTGCTGGGTTCCTTTGGGGAATAAAGAATTAATTTTATAGCATAAAATGAAGTCTTGATAAACCTGCTGGCTAACTTCAGGTCCAGTTTGGCAGGTCCTGTCTACAAGTGCCATTTTATACAAGTTGCTCTGTTCTGCACTTTATACATTTTATATGGGGTGATGCCCAGTTGACATCAGTGTTGTCTGTCTTTGCAGGTATGAAGAAATGCTAAGAGCCAAGGCCCTTCCTGTCTCCAAGCTCACCTATTCTGCCAGCCAGTTTTACTTGGAAGCTGCAGCCAAGTACCTGAGCATGAATAAAACGAAGGAGATGATGGCTGTGCTCTCGAAGCTTGATATTGAAGACCAGCTGGTGTTCCTCACATCTCGGAAGCGGCTGACGGAGGCCGCCGACCTGCTCGACAGGGAAGGTCGGAGGGAAGAGGCTGCGCTGCTGATGCAGCAGCACGGCTGCCTCTTGGAGGCTGCCAGGCTCACTGCCGACAAGGACTTCCAGGCCTCGTGTCTGCTAGCGGCCGCCCGTCTCAACGTGGCCAGGGATTCCGACGTTGACCTTACCAAGGCCATCCTCAGAGAAGCCCTGGACCTCTGCCATCAGACCAACCAGGTGTCTGGCATCGCCCAGGCCCACTTCCTGCAGGGGGTGATCATGAGAGATTTCCTGAAGCTCAAGGATGCTTTCCTGAAGTTTGACACCCTCAACCACTCGGCAGGGGCAGTGGAGGCGCTCTACGAAGCCACCAGCCACTGTGAGGTCCAGCCTGAGGATGTCCTAGCTCTGGCTCCGGGGGGTCTCGGGGTCCTCCTCGATCTGGTCAGGGCCCTCAGAAGGGTGACCACCAACGCTGAGAAGGAGATGGTCAAGTCTTGCTTCGAGTTTTTTGGGATCTCGCAGGTGGATGCCAAGTACTGTCAGATAGCTCAGAACGACCCCGGACCCATATTACGCATCATTTCTGACCTGGATTTGAACTTGAAAGAGAAGAAAACAAAAGACCATTTCTTGATAATGATGGATCAGGTGAAATTAGCCCTAAACAAACACCTTCTGAGCAGGCTATGTCAGATCACAGAGAGCCTGCTTGCAAAGACCTACCCGGGTGTCTGCATGAAGTTTCTCGTGGGCTTAAAATGCGAGGATGGACGCTGTGAAGACTTCCACAGGCCTTTGCGGCGTCACGAGGCCAAGTGTTTGGTCCAGTCAAAAATACACCTGGTGGCCATCAAGGGGTTACTGTTGGAAGCCAAAAGAGTATTCTCTAAAGTCTTAGCTGAAGGACTTGAGGAGATTGATTACATTTTGTCTCTGGACAAGCACGACCTTTGCAAATCTTTGCTGAATGTCGTCTTCCCTAAGCATTTCCACCAGCGAGTGTTGTCAGAAAACCCCATGGCGTGCAAAGAAGTCCTCAAGCCACATTACAAATCCTTCCGATCCTACAGGTCTGCCCTGAAAGAATACATCCACGTCCTGTTTCAAAACGAACGGGCCCGAAGCCGCCGGGAGTCCACGGACCTGTGGCTGAGCGCCATGCAGGCTTTTCTTCTCTCTTCCAGCTACCCCGATGAGCTCGACAAGCTGCTGTACCAGGAGGAAGACCAGTACAACCGGGAACTCAAAGCCCTGCAGTCTGAACAAGAGAAAAGGGGCAGGGACAGAGGCAGCAGGATGAAAGGAATAGAAGGGAAATTCGGCATGCTGGCGCCCAACAAGGATGACGAGAGTGCGGAGAAGCCCCACCTGTGCTTCATCCGACTGCTGCAGGACTCCATCCACCAGTTCTATGTGTGTAGGAACCCAGAAGACTACAAGAGGCGCTTTTTCCGTTTCATGAATGTCCTGGTCAAGAGGTGCAAAGAGCCACTGATCCCCAGCATCGGGAACACGGTGGCCCTGCTGGAGTTGCAGTTCATCCACTGCGGGGTGGTCCTGGCCCGCCTCTCCAAGAATGCCGTCTTGTGCCTCCCGAAGAGCTACATCGCGCTCTTGCATTACTGGGAGTTCCTGTTTAGCAAGAAGGACCAGGAGCCCGGGGATGTGTTCGCCATCATTCAGGAGTACAGACCCAAGGACCTGACCAGGGCCATTCAGGAGTTCCGGTTCCACCTGTCTTACCTTGTCAAGGTGCTCTGCGGCTGCGAGAACGCCAACTTCAACGTCCTGCTGGACGCTTTCAGCGACATCGACTACGTGGTTTCCGGGGAGGCCGAGCGGACCCTGGTGCTGTGCTTGGTGATGCTGGTGAACACCAAGGGTGTGCTGCAGCCATCCTGCAAGCCTCTCCTGTCCAGCCAGTTCCAGGAGCTCGAAGCCAGGCTGCAGCTGCTGAGCATGGAATGCCCGGGCCGGGTCCCCGAGCGCCTGCTCAGAGTGGTGAAGCAAGTGCAGCTGGCAGTCAACGTGAAGTCCGTGGCGGAGGCGCTGCAGGACCTGCTCTTTGAGCGGGATGAAGAGTTCCTGATGGACTGCCACTGGCAGTGGGACAGTGGGCACGCCAAAGGGACCTCTGTGCGGGGTCTCTACCATGAGGAGGTCAGGCTGAACCGCCTGTTCTCCATGGATCCTGTGGGCTACTTGGCTGAACCCGAATACGAGGTCGGCCAGGACGAGCCGGAGGAGCTGGCCTTGGAGGGGGACCACCTCCTAGACACTGTCCTCTCGCAGAAGCTGCGGAGGGCTTCCATCCGCCAGAAGATGCGGAGGGTATGCCTGGTGGTGTCTTTGTGCATCAGATGGAGGAGAGGAAGGGCGGGAGGCCAGGCCGAGCACTTCAGGGAGGAGGGCAGGGAGCCCGCGGCTGGGAATTTCAAAAAGGCTGACGTGGACCGGACCCAGTGCGACCTGTGCGGGGTCAAGTTCGCCCGCAGGCCCGAGAACTATTTCACCCCAGATCAGGCATTTGAGGGTGCGGCTCCCGAGGCTGTAGCCCTTTCTGGGACGGAGCTGGAAGATGAGCAAGGTTGGGAGAGGAGCAGTGAGTCCTACGAGCAGCACATCCTCCTGGAAAGCCACCAGAGTCAGCAAGTGGCTTACCAGAGGTACTTGGAGTTTTTCCGCGAGAAGGTAGACCCGGCTATGGAGGAAGGCAAGCTGGTGGTGCAGGACATGGAGCAGAGCGCTTGGGGCCGCAAACACCTGGGCTCCAAAGAGCACAGCCACATACTACAGAGGAAGGTCCAAGAGAACATCAAGAAGGTCTCCGACTCGGTGGAGGACCTCTACAGGCGGAAGGCCTGGGCTGATGGTAAGGGTCCTCGAAAGGCGGGCCCAGATGGTGGCGGAACCCGGGCTTTGAGGACTTGTGTCCAAGTCGAGCCCCTTTGTAGTGAGGTCTGACCTGGGGATGCTGGAATCTTGGCAGCAGCAGAGACACAAGTGAGGACCATGTGTTCTCCAGTCCCAGCAAAGCCCCGTTCTTTGGATCCCCCCTCCCCCAGTTAACCAGTGTGTCATAATCTTAGGGCAGGGTGGTTTCCCCTGGTATGACAGATAAGAAAAGGGTTTGCTAACCAATTCTATGGAGAAGATAGAAGGAGAATGCTTCCAGTCTTGAGAAAATTCTTTAAACCTTCCTTGGCTCATTCATTCAGGGATTTCTTGAGCACCTGCTATGGGCTGAACCCGATCTAGTGGCTCAGATGGTAAAGAATCTGCCTGCAATGCAGGAGACCTGGGTTTGATCCCTGGGTGGGGAATATCCCCTAGAGAAGGGAATACCTACCCACTCCAGTATTCTTGCCTGGAGAATTCCATGGACAGAGGAGTCTGGTGGGCTGCAGTCCATAGTGTCGCAAAGAGTCGGAAACGACTGAGCAACTAACACTTTGACTTGACTAAGATCTAGCCTGCATACCTGGTCCTTCCCTTTTAGGAGGGTCCTCACACCATACCCAGTGTGAGCCTCTAAAAAGAATTCTTACATGATCTGTGAATCAGATTTCCTCTGACATCCTTATTAGCTACATCTTAGCAACACTGAGTAGAAATTATGTATGTTGTTGTTTAGTCACTAAGTTATGTCTGACTCTTTTTTACAACGCCATGGACTGTGGCCTGCAGGCTCCTCTGTCCATGGGGTTTCCCAGGCAAGGATACTGGAGTGGGTCCTCATTCCCTTCTCCAGGGGATCTTCCCGACACAGGGATCAAACCGCATCTCCTGCATTGGAAGGTGGATTCTTTACCACTGAGCCATGAGGGAAGAGGGAAGTTATGTATAAAATTAGTGAAATTGTGTATGTTTAAATCATTCTAGAATTCAGACAGTCCAGTTGAAGGTAAGAACAGTTTGCAAAGCTTCCTCGAAAGGCTTGCTATTGGCAGTCTCTCCAGACAGGAACATGTAGTTTCTGCTCCTGGGAGCAGACAGCGGCCTTTCACTGCCCTTCTCAGAGGAAGCGGAGACAAGGGCCTGGGAGGTGGGGGCTTTGACGCTAGCACTGAGTGTCCTAATCCCTACAGCTGCCCCTTCACTCAAAGCCCTGGTTCTTTGGTTCTCTAGCGGAGGAGGTCATGGCTCGGCTGGTCAACATCCTGATCCCGTCCGTCAGGGATGCACAGGAGTGGCTGAGGAAAACAGAGCTGCACCAGGAGGAAGGTGAGGAATCCTTCATCCCAGGGTGATGCTCTGGGTCTCGTGGCCCTTGGTTCTGCTGACTCCCCGGTCAGTCTGCAGTGGGGCCGCCTGTGTTGTGAGCAGTGGTCACTCACTGTCTAGGAACACCGCCCCAGCGACTCTGATCAGTAGCAGCAGAGAGACTGGGCTCCCCCATCTGACTGTGAGGACTGTTACTCGGCTTATTGCTTTTCCAAAAATCTTTGCCACTCATGAGCTGCTACCAGTGATGCTCTATTACTACTCGTACTCTGTACAGTGACTCCCAGGATGGGCGGAGTGTATCCCTTGATAAATGTTTGCCTGTGCAAGCCCTTCATGTGATTCCATGAGTGTATTTATATATTGAATGTCTGGAATGTATTAGCACTGTTGTGGGCTTGGGGATATTAAACAACTTTGTGAACTAAACGAACAAAATCTTTGGGGAACCTTGGCATACGTCTTCCTTCAGAGAATTTAAAGCTGGTATAGAGTGAGCCGGGGTTTCTTCCTGACAGAATCTTCTTGCCGAATTCTGTATGGTCTGGAGCGCCTCCCCCTCTTGGCAGTATCTTCCTTCTTCGGCCTCTAGTATTTCACTTGTCCCAGATTGCCCGTCAGTGAGTCCTCGTGACCCAGATGCTACTGGAAAACCCAAACCCTGGAGCTGGGGAAAACTGGGAAGGACTTGACACAAAGGTCTCTGCCGATAATCTTTAGATTTTAGTCTCTGATGACACTGATTTTTTGTGGTTGCTTCAAACAGAAGAACATAACTGGGATACCACCTCAAGGTGCGGTTGAATTTGGTTTTTGTTGGACTTATTTTTCATTTAAAGGGCCTCTAAAAGAAGGGCAGAGCAGCTAGTCTGTAAAAGAACGTTCTGGAGAAGGATGTTTACTCTGGCTCTGGCTTTTTTTTCCTTTTTTTCAACATTAGGTGTTACTAGGATGTTATCATATATTACAGTAGAATGAAAAAAATCACCATTCTGCTTTTTTTTTTCTGCTTTTTAAATAGGTGTCGTTCAAGAAGATGTTTATGAAAATGAAGTGGAAGATTTTGGTGAGCTCCGTCCCAGAAGGCGTCCTCGGAAATGTGCAAAGAAGAAGCACTAACATCCACATGGCTGCTGCTTCTTAAACCTTCAGAATGTTCCTTCCTGACTTAGAATCCCAAGTGCTGGGGCAGAAGAGGAAAAGAATATATATTAGCCTCGAAAGCGGGATGAGGGGGTCTGACATCACTTTTGCTTTTCATCCTTATCGTTTCTCTCTCTGTGGTGGCTTAGGGTACACTGCTTCCTCAGAGAAGGGGCCTCTTAAGTGCTTTTCCAAGTTCAAGTCCAGCAGGACTGGTTCTCCCTAAAACAAGCTCAGATGACCAGAGTCATAGCCTTGGGACCCACCTTGGGACCCACCCCCTGCCCCCCGAGGCCCCCAGGTTCTCTGGCTCTTCATCAGCATGACCCCAGTCAGGGGCAGGTACACCCCTCACCTCAGTGTTACCGCTGCCCTGGCCTGAGAACCATGCCTTCCCCAGGTCTGCTTATCTCCATTCACACTGCCAGCCACCCCCGACCCCAGGCTGCACTGTGGTCGTCTCCAAGCCCACCTGTGACAGTTCCTTCTGTTATATACTTTAGCCTTTTCTCTCCGTGGAAACTTTTCTGCCTGCCTTGCCCCCATTTGTTGAGGTCATTCTCAGCCGCCTGTGCAAGTGGCGATTAGACTACCTCAGAATGTAGTCAAGAATTCCCCATCTCCTTGGGGAGCAGCCAGCCTCAGGACCAGCTCCCTAGAAGGAGAGGCTGGGGGATGTTGCCGCGGTGGGTTCCCGGCCTGTCTCTCCAGGGTTGTCTCTACCCTGTCTTGGCTGGTGCAGACATTCCAAACAGTGTTTTGTGTGTAGCCCTGTCTGTCTAGTTTCCTTGGGTCTCTGTGGCAAGTCGCCCTGGCTGACCTTGACATTCCGATGAGTTTCCCCACACTGAGCTCCCCACTGGGGCAAATTCATAGGGATTTGGCCGTGAGTCACTGCCCCATGGCTTGCAGGTCCGGGAAGAGGAGGGGACCGTGGGCCTGTTTGCAGGAGGCCACTGCTGCCCACTGAGCCATTGGTCTGTCCCTTTCTGGAAGCCCACCTGCCTCTCTCATGATCACTGCCCTCCCTGCCCCCAGTCCTGAGCCCACCCTGGTGCCAAAGGTCAGGCTCACGTTAGTCAGTCGCTGTTTCCTTATCCCCCCTGAACCTGCCTTCTTCCCTCTCCCTGTGCCGCTGCCGCTCTGGCTGCTCTTTGTTTTCTCTTCATTGTCTTTCTGAAATAACTCTGTTTCCTTGAAATGTAAGGTTTTTAATTTTTATTAGGTTATGATTCTACTTTTTATTCCAGGTGTTTTTATAAACTTCATTTGCCAGAAGAAAAAGAAAAAAAAAATCTTGCTGTATGATCACATTTTTATAAAGTTAAATCATTTCTCTTACATACATCTGTCCACTTGTTTATTTCTCATCTCTTTACTTAGAGACTCAAGGGGTAAATCTTAAAACTTGGTACATCTTAGGTGGGGGAGGGTTGGGTCAGCTGGTGGCTACTGATGCAGACAGAAGCTTGCTGTGTTTTCTGAAACTGAGAAATCCAGGGGCCCAAAGACCCACAGCTGGTTGCACCATCTCTTGAGGGCCTGCCTGTGTAAATTCTTTCCCTTTGGGTGTTTCCACACAGGCAGGGTTCTGAATAGGTAACAAGAACATTGCCCTGGGAGACAGGAGAGCCAGCCTTGAATCCTGGTCCTGTCCAAGGAGCCATTTAGTCTGGGACTAGTCAGACACAGTCCACACGCCCCTAGGGCTGGAATGCGACCTCCTAGAGACTAGGGATCTGGTATGGCAGGTTTTGGGCCCAGTATTTAATAACAACGTAACCTTGTGTTAGGAGAAGGCAATGGCACCCCACTCCAGTACTCTTGCCTGGAAGATTCCATGGATGGAGGAGCCTGGTGGGTTACAGTCCATGGGGTTGCGAAGAGTCGGACACGAATGACACGACTTAGCAGCAGCAGCAGCAGCAACCTTGTGTCAGTAGCTTCCCAGGTGGCGCCATGGTAAAGAATCCACCTGCCAATGCAGTTCAATCCCTGGGTCGGGAAGATCCCTGGAGGAGGAAATGGCAACCCACTCCAGTATTCCTGTTGGGACATCCCATAGACAGAGGAGCCTGGTGGGCTACAGTCCATGGGGCTGCAGAGTCAGACACGACTGACCATGCACGCTGCATTGTGCCGTGTGTACTGGTCATTTCTTGTCATGCATCTGCCTCCTTTGGGGTCTGTGCAGGACGGGAATCTGGCATTCACGGGTTCTCCAGGCATGACACCAGCTTCATCTCGGTGCCTAACCTCCTCCTCTCTCTCTCCCACACACACATACACACGCCCTATCTCCAGCTGACTCAGAGTCTGAGATCCCTTCAACATGTTCCCAGATTGATTCTATGTGATTGTCAGAAATCTGCACTCCTGGATGGTCCTTAAGTTCCTGACTCAAAGGACAGGTAACCCCTCTCCCTCACCCCTTAAGTCTCTTTCTTCGGCACTGAGACTGTCTTTACCCGATTGAGCCTGTCCCTCTAAACATGCTTTAGAGATTGTGCCTGTAGAGTGCAAGGCAGGTGGGGGCCACCAGGAGCCATCCCCCATCCAGCAGCCCCCACAACACCATAGAGGTTTAGAGTTGAACTTGACAGACCCGCATACCTTACAATGGCAGAGACAGCAGGCCTGCCAATGACTACGGAGCTGAGCCACACTCCCACTTGCCACCCAGAAAAATGTGTCTCCTCACTCACTAAGAGGGAGGGAAAGCCATCAGCAAGGTACCAGGCGTTCTTTAGGTGGGTTGTTGTTGAGAAACCTGCCTCCCAGTTCTGCAGGATCCTACCCTACTCAGAGCCTGTGTTCTCTGCTTAAAACACAGCATCTCACCCTCCTCAGTGGGGATGTGACCTGAGTGCCTGATAGAGTCCTTTGGGGTGATGGGCTGCTCAGAAAGGAGTACTGTCACCACAGGATCTTGGAAGCAAGCCCTAAGTTTGAAATTTGGCTACTTATTCTGGCCGTGGGCATTCAGACACGTTATTTAAAATCTGAGCCCGTGCAGGCATTTATAATATGGAAATAATGATACAAGCTTGGAGCTTGGGTGTAACTGCATTATCTTCCCTCCTACCCTGCCTCCCTTCCCTTGAGGGACCAAGAAGGCAAAAAGATGCCAGGCATCTATTTCCAGGGCAGGGAGAGGTGGTCACGGAGGATGATGAGCGCCAGGGACAGAGCTGGGTCAGCTTTGTGTGGCCTGGATGGAAGTGGAGATATTTTTCTATGAGGGCTTTGTTCCCTGGGGCCCAACCTTTTTAGAGACTGAGGCTATTTTTAGCCCACGTTTTTGTGATTCTGCAGGACAGCTGTTTCAGGCAAGTATGTAGGCCACTCTGTGATATTTGGAGTCATCATTTTAAGGTTAGGGAGTGGGTTGGGGGAAGACAACGAGAATAACTCCTGAGTTTCCAGATGCATCGTTGGGAGATTTACCCCTACCCTGCAGAATGCTGCAGCCCGCATTTTCTTTGTGGCTACTCTGGAGCTTCTGGAGGGACCAAGCTGATAAACATCCTTTTCTGCGGGGTAGGGGAGGCCTTGCCACTTGGCATGGGAGATCTTAGTTCCTGGACCAGGGATGGAACCTGCGCCCCCTGCAGTGGAAGTGTGGAGCCCTAACCACTGGACCATCAGTGAAGTCTCCAGATGAACACTTGTTACACTTAAAGTTGAGAGTGTTTGTCCTCTTCCAATTTTTTTTTTTTTTTTTTTTTGCCATTCTGCTTGCCAAAACCAAATCACGGTGGAGAAAAGTTTGGTGACACTCCTGCCAATGAGGCTGTGGAAGGTGGGCTTACCCACAGCCGTGGGAACAAAACCAGGACAGCCTTCCTGGAGGGCACGCTGACAGTATTAAGTTTAAAAAAGGACTCACCTTTGGACTCAGCATTTCTACTTTTTGTTTCTTAATTGTCATCATTTTTAATTGTAAAATACACACAACATGCAATTCACCATCTTTATTACTTTTCAGTGTTAAAACACATTCACACTATTGTGCAACCATCTCCAGAACTTTCTTACCTTGCAAAACTGAAACTGTACCTATTGCACAACTCCCCATTTCCCCTCCGCCCAGCCCTTGGAACCCCCCATTCCACTCTGCATCTTTGATTTTGACCACTCTAGGGACCTCGATTAAGTGGACTCCTGCGGCTTTTTTCCTTCTGCGACTGGCTTATTTCACTCAGCATAAGGTTCTCAAGGTTCACCCATGTAGCATACTGCAGAACTTCGTTCCCTTTTAAGGCGGAAGAATATTTCATTGTATGCATATTATCTGCGTTTCTACTTTCGGGGCTTTCCATTAGAGAAGCATTCCTGTGAAAAAGAAAGTGAAGTCACTCAATCGTGTCCGACTCTTTGCGACCCCATGGACTGTAGCCTATCAGGCTCCTTAGTCCATGGAATTTTCCAGGCAAGAATACTTGAGTGGGCTGCCATTTCCTTTTGCAGAGGATCTTCCCAACCCAGGGATTGAACCCGGGTCTCCGGAGTTGCAGGAAGTCTAGAAACATTCCTAGAAGTACCCAAATAAATGTCCACTTCCAGAGTCTCCAGGAAAGTGCAGAGTTGGAGACAACTCAAATTTCAGATGGATACCTTGAATATAGGTCAGGTTTTAGAAAGATGTAAATACGCTGGCACGGAAATGCAGACATCAATCGTTCCCTGAAAACTCATGCTGAAGAGGAGGCTCTATGGTTCAATCCACATTAGTAAAAACAAACAAAAATAAAATTTAATTCCAAGTTGCTGCTGGTGGTAATCTTGAGTACTCTGTAAGACTTGGGATTTTAAAAATAGTTTGGAGTCTATGTGTGGTCACAAAGAACAGTAAAGATATTTTTGGAGATGAAAACAGGAACAGGAGGGCACACACTTGTTGCTCAAAGAGGTGGTCAGAGAGGAGCATGCTCAGTCCACTCATGTGCTTACAAAGTGATATTAAGAGGTGATGATAGGGATCTCCCTGGCGTTCCAGTGGTTAAGACCTCACCTTCCAGTGCAGGGGGTGTGGGTTCCATCCCTGGTGGAGGAGCTAAGATCCCACATGTCTTGGGGCCAAAACATAAAACGGAAGCAACATTGTAAGAAATTCAATGAAGGTTTTTAAAAAATGGTTCATGTCAAAAAATCTAAAAAAAAAAAAAGAGGCTATGATAATCCGGTAGGAAAGGATCCTCTTGGAGACACCCCTTGAGGTCCCATAGGTCTAGCTCTGTCCTGGGCTGTTTATCCAGCTAACCCCCATCCAACTGGTGTGCATCTCCAGCCAGAGGGCACTTCAGCTTCTAAGGTCATCCATCAGTTACACCTTGAACTTTATCACCTGATCCTGCTACGGCCTCTTAGTAATCTTGGCGCAGGTATACTTCCCGAGAGCATCCTTACCCTTGAGTCTCCCAACCGATGACATCTTCCTGCTACCTTCCCTGGCTTCTTTCCTGAGCTTCGAAGATGCGCTCATCTAGCTATGAAGCTTGAAAAGTGAAAGTGAAAGTCGCTCAGTCGTGTCCGACTCTTTGCGACCCCAAGGACTATGCAGTACATGGAATTTTCCAGGCCAGAATACTGGAGTGGATAGCCTTTCCCTTCTCCAGGGGATCTTCCCAACCCAAGGGTCGAACCCAGGTCTCCCTCATTGCAGTGGATTCTTTACTAACTGAGCCACAAGGGAAGCCCCACTGGAGCTTGACAGGATGCAAACAACCACTGTAACAGCTGTTGTGCAGTGAGTACCTCCCTGCTGTTCATATAGGCGAGTGAGTACCCACAGCGACCCCGTGAGGCAGGTGTCGGGATCACACCCATTATACAGGTGAGAACTGAGGCTGTGAGAGCTCCATGTAGCCCCGCCCCTCAGGACTCACCTCTCCAGCACTAGCCTGTGGGGATCACAGGTAAGTTTGCTTCAATTGTACAAAGATAGACAGGGTGGTAGTTCTCTTGGGATAAAAAACACTTTTCTTCCATTTTCTATTCCACCAATTTCCTCCCCGTTTCAGTTTTCCTTCACATAGATGTCGGCGTGTTTCCAGTTTTCTGGAATCCTTTGACTATTTTGACTGCTCACTTTGCAGGTGGTTATTTGGCAGTGGGGAGTTGGGGAGCACCTGCTTGTTTTTTTAAATCACTGCTCACAAAGACCCTTTTCCTAGCTGATAGCTTCAGGGCTTCTTTCCCACCATGTCTCTGGTCGCGTTGGCCCAGGAGCCGAACTCCCGGGGACAATACAGGGTCAGTCACAACCGCGGGAGGGAAAGAGCCTCGCACCTGGAATGTTCCTGACTTCACAGAGGAGGAATCAGAACAGACAAGGTTGGTGAGTTTTTCTCTTTTATTCAAAGCTTCTGGGTCAGAGTTTATCTCCGCCCCCCACCCCCCCACCCCCAGCTTCCCTGAGGAGGCTGTGAGATGGCTGAACAGCTGGACCAAAGTGAGAAGATGCCATCTGTCTTCCTGGAGATAGGAAGTCCAAACATCGGAGTCCTCAGACCTAAATGAGAGATGGCTGACCTTGATCGTCAATTCTCTCAGCTCATCAAAAGGAGGAGTTTTCAAGGAGGTTAGAGTTTTCAAGGAGGTCTGGGTTTGTAATAGAAACACTTTCCGGAAGAACTCTAATCTTCCTCCTATCAAGGATTTTCAAATAAATTTTTTAAAGAAGTAGAAATCCTATTTAGAACAAAAGTAGACTCTGGAGATGTTAGTCTGTCAGGCTGACTGCTGGAGGAGGAAACATGGCCTATCCCCAGGCCCAGCTGTGAATAGGCAGGATACACGTGTGTGTGTGTGTGTGTGTGTGTGCATATGTGTGTGTGTGTGTAGAGGAGTCAGGACATGAAAGAAGGTGCATGTGGCTGAATTTCTCGTTCCTTCTGTTCCTTCTTTGTGTTTAACTCAAAGGAAAAAAAAATGCACAGGCTGCTTGGGGGTGTCCAGGTGGAACGAAGCCACCGCAGTTCAGTTCAAGTGAACTGCAATCCGCAAATATATCTGAGAAGCAGTCTTTGCCAAGGGACAAACACTGTTTTGCCTACCCTTTTTATAGGAGATATTTTAAAAAGTCAGGTGAGAGCCTGCAATCTGAAGGGTCCACACCTCCTTTTTTTTCAGCCTGCAGTGATGGGAGTAGGTGAGTGGGATGGGGTCGTCAGGGAGAGGTAGAGGGAGTTCTATGTTGCCGGGAGGGGACAGTATGTTTGGCTTAAGGAGAGGAGAACTAGAGGCCTTCGTGACTAGGGCTGTCTCCCCACTAATGATAACCAGGTCTGCTGAGGGGTGCTTACACAACAGAAGTATATTTTCTTGGTTCTGGTGGCTCCACCGCTGAGATGAAGCTGTTAGCAGTTTGGTCTTTCCTGAGGCCTCGCTTCTTGGCTTGCAGATGGCTGTCTTTTCCCAGTGTCTACACACGATCTTCCCTCTGTGGAACTCTGTGTCCAAATTTCCACTTCCTATAAGGAAACTGATTCTACTGAAGTAGGGTCCAACCTAATGACCTCGTTTAACCTGATCACCACTTTAAAGACCCTATCTCCAAACACAGTCACATTTTGAGATACTAGGAATTAGGATTTTAACCTATGAATTTAGCAGTGGGGTGATACAATTTAGCCCACAGGACTGGATTGAGGCATTAGCTTTGTGAGAAACTCTTGAAGAAGAGGTAACCCAGGTGGTGCTACTGGTAAAGAATCCACCTGCCAGTTCAAGAAACATGGGTTTGATTCCTGGGCTGGGAAGATCCCCTGGAGGAGGAAATGGCAATCCACCCCAGTATTCTTGCCTGGAAAATCCCGTGGATGGAGGAGCCAGGTGGGCTACAGTCAAAAGGGTTGCAAAGAATCAGATGCAGCTGAGCACACAGCACAAAGGCATCAATATCTTAAGGAAGAAGAAGTTTGGTTGGACCATTTGCCTCAGTTGTCAAGTCACAGAGAGCACAGCCTGGGATAAAAGTTTTGACTGAGCAAAGGGGACCAAAGTCTTTAGTCATCTGGTCAACTAGGATGCTGCTGGTGCTGGAGGAGCTTGGACAACTGGCTGGCGGGGGCAGGGGGTGGATAATAAATGCTGTCCTTTGAGCTCTGCCTTCTGCCTCTCTTTCGTCTTTTCTGCTGTTTCTCACAGAACATCTCCTTCACGCCTGCGGCCTCAGTTTCCCTGGTGTGCTCATCATTTCTCCATCACATCCTCTTGTCTCAACACCTCTTCCAAAGACCTGCTGATCCCCTCTTAAAGTTCAAGGTGTAGGAGGTGCCACCTTTCTGGGAGTCAAGTCTTCTGTCTCTGATTATATGTCATTTGCTTTCATTTTTCAGAGACAGCATTCTTTCAACCATATCTTGACTTTTTCATTACCAGTAATTTCCATTTGTACTTTTCAACTTTTGTTTTCCCAAAGACGAAGATAAATAGTGTCTGTTCCTGCAAGACCTTTGATTGATGTTAACCTTGTTTTGCACCAGAGATCTCTAGCAGTCTGAAGCACCAAGCTCTGCAGACATGAAGGCATCCAATGAATCCCACCCGTTCCTTGAAACAAAAGCCATCCTGCTGCCAAATGCTGTGGAATTATATAATTATCAGTTTTGCTTTGTTAGATAATTGTGCTTTTTAAATGCTTTCCTGAAAATAGCTTTACCAAAATCTACATTTTCTACCTTCTCTGAAACTGAGGGATGATTGGAGGGTTTTGTTTTTTTTTCTTTCTGATTTTATTGTTGCTAAAATGTTTCACAAATGACATTATTAAAAATGAACCAGAACAAAGTTAAGGACATTTTTTTTTTCATCCTTATTCTCGTCTCTGACACAGAAGAGGCTCTTTCACTTCCCTGGGTCTCCTGTTCTCCACCCACTCACAGTGTAAGTGGGATGGTCTAAAGATTCATGGAACACTTGCAAAATTCTTGAGATTTCAAACTGAGAAGGTTCTGTGTGAGTGTGAAAAACAAAGACCAGAACTCCTCACAGAACAATGGCTCTTCAGACTCGGCCATGACTGCCCTGCCCTGCTTTTGTACTGCAAAAAGAGCTATGTTTCCATCGCTTTTTGTTTGTTTTTAATATGCTTATTTGATAATTTATTCTGTTTTTAAATTTAAACAACCCATGGGAATTTAGATCACACCATTTACCAACTTTAGTTCAAAAAAAAATCATCACAACTTTCAAATGTTACAAAGCATGACATTAAAAAGTCAAGATTAATAACAATAGTTTCAGATCACCTAGGAGAAGAGTGTTTTTTTCCACCACCAGGGTATCTGTCCGCTTCAATAATTGGCCATCATAACTCCCTCGTTGTTTTCTTCTCTAACTCTTTGCTTCCACTAAATCATAATTTTAGGAGCAGAGGACACCAGCAGGTGTCTGATAGCTTCATTAGTTGGTTTGGATATTGGAGCAATTTCTTACTGAAGGCTATCTTTCGAGGCTCCTAGGTCAACAGTTTCACTGCCCGGGGAGCCCAGAAGGGTGAATGTTTGAACCTGGAGTGGAACACTGCCTACAGCCCTGTCCTGCCCTTGACTGACTTGGCCTCTGAGACAATTTCTTCATGGTCTGGTGCAGTGTTTGAATGTGACTTGTCAACCTGATTGATAATATAATGACTTCTTTCTCTGATGAATGAAGAAAACATTGAGAAAAAAATTCCTACTTGATGATTAGAATCTTTTATACCAGAGTTCAACCTCCTTGTGAAATTCTGATATCTTTTTTTTTTTTGGCCACACCATGTGGCATGTGGGATCTTAGTTCCCCAACCAAGGATAAAACCTGTGCTCCCTGCAGTAGAAGTGCAGAGTGCTAACCACCTGGACCTCCAGGGAATTCCCCTGATATCTTATTTTGGGTATTTATGATTGTGATACATTAGCTTTGAGGCTAGAAGCTCAACCGTCTCTAAAATACTGAAAATGTCACTGCCATTTGCCACTTGGAATCATGTGCTAAGTTGCTTCAGTTGTGTCCGACTCTGTGCAACCCTATGGACTGTAGCCTGCCAGGGTCCTCTGTCCATGGGATTCTCTAGGCAAGAATACTGGAGTGGGTTGCCATGCCCTTCTCCAGGGAATTTTCCTGATACAGGGATCAAATCCAAGTCTCATGCCTCCTACATTAACAGTTTCTTTACCACAAATGCCACTTGGGAAGCCCACTTGGAATGACAGGAGAGGTCTTTCCTTACATATTAGTTACAAGAAAAAAAATACATTTTTATAACCTCATCCTCCTCTCCATAATTTAATGGAAACGGACTTCTTGACTGTGATCTTACTTGAATGTGATTCATACAAACCATGCTAAGCAGAGTCTTGTTGCCCATTTCTTCCCACTGCATGCCCAGAGAGTGGAGGTTAAGTCACCGTGAATTGATCATGTTAGTCATTTTCACTGGCTCCCTCCAGATACAACGACCAGAGGGCATGCTGATGGTCAGTCACTGCCTGTCTTCTACCAATAAAGTTGTGTATGGATTGGCCTGCAGGAACAGGCCCTGAACTATACAGATATACTCTTTTTTTGCTTCATGTGTGGCTGATGTTCCATCAACCCTGGTTCAACACTTGTTTTCCAGTTTATAACAAAGCTGCCCAAACAATCTCTCATCCTGGTACATGAAAGTCATTGAGATCTTTTCTCTTGTGAATGTGCCATGCTTGGGTCAAGAGTGAGATTGTATTTTGCAGTGTTTTGTCCCAATCTAAGTTGAAGAAACTTTTATTATGTGCACACACACATCATATAGACTACTCTTTCCTCTTGTGTGTCTCACTGATTTTACAAGACTTCCTGTACTGTCATTTGGTAATGGCTTTTGGCAATATCCCTCTCTGCTTTGCCTCTAGGCATAATTTTGTCCTGACTACTGTGATTGATATTACAAGATATTTACTTTTGTTTTTGCTGTCAGTTCAGTTAGTTTAGTCGCTGAGTCACATCCAACTCTTTGCAACCCCATGGGCTGCAGCACACCAGGCTTCCCTGTCCATCACCAACTCTGGTTCCTCTGTGTATTCTTACCATCTCTTCTTAATATCTTCTGATTCTGTTAGGTCCATACCACTTCTGTCCTTGGTATAAGGAGTTCAAAATTGAGTCACGCACCAGTGTAAAGTGAAATTAAAGTGTTAGTTGCTTCAGTTGTGTCCGGCTCTTTGCGACCCCATGGACTACAGCCCGCCAGGCTCCTCTGTCCATGGGATTTCCTAGGCAAGAGGATATTAGAATACTGTATCCAGAATACTGGAGTGGGTTGCCATTTCCCCCTCCAGGGGATCTTCCCAATGCAGAGACTGAACCTGAGTCTCCTGCATTGCAGGCAGATTCTTTACAGTCTGAGCCACAGGGAAGCCCTAGAGCCTTAGTCCTTTTCTTCAACCATTAATTAATAATCGGTTATTTTCACACTGGAACATATGACTTATTCTGGGGCAAGTGGGGAGAATTTGGTTTACCTGTAACTGTGATTCTGTCACTGTGCTTAGTTTGAGAATCATAAAAGTATAGATGACTTCCTGCCATCTGTTTGAAAATTTCAAAACAGACAATTCTTGAGCATTAGGGGTCAGTAGATTGCTTATGCAGTGATGATCAGATTTCACATTTTCACTGTCAAACCTCCTACCTGTTTTTTAATTTATTTTTAAAATTTATTTTGCTTATTCATTCTGTTTTTGTTTTTGTTTTGTGGGGGGGGGGGGCGGGGAGCCACGTGTGCAGCTTGCAGGAACTTAGTTCCCCAGCTAGGGATCGAACCTGGTCACTCAGCAGTGAAAGTGCCGAGTACTAAACACTGGACGTCTGGAGAGTTTCCATCCTACTTGCTTTTTGAAAACAAATAAGCAAACGATCTTTCTGACTGTGTGAAATGATACCCTAGTCACTTGTTCCAGCACAGACAGATTCACATTTACTGCTTTTACTAGAATCTTCACTATTTACATTTAAAACATTTAGAGTTGCAATGTATATAATACTGCTTTCTTTACCACTTTTAGGATTCTATGAAAGGCTTCATATAGCCATGAAGATTCAAGGGAAAGAAATAATATAATCATCCCTTAAGTAACTAGAGCTGCTGTTGGAAACTAAAGATGTTCTATCAAGGTTATAGAATGAACTTTCAACTTTTAAGCATTAAAAAAAAAAAAAAAAAGCTCAAGACTACATTGAAAGAATGATACCCAAGTTAGAGACTAGGAAATAGTGACTTTATACATAATCACAGTCTGGTGAGTTCTACACTAACAGGACTCTAGAATTAGGTCTCATATGGTGGTTAATAGAAATTCAAAGGTAATCTAGATTTTTAAAGAACTAAATTGGTTTGAGAAATTACTTAAATTCATGAGTCAGATGACTTCTCTGACATGATGTCAACAGTCTGTGTACGCTTATACTTCAGGGTTACGATCTAATTAGTCAATGCTACATCTTTTAGGAAGATACAACCATGGGACTGTCTTTCAGAAGGATATGGTTACTCTTAATTTTTAAACTTAAATTATGAATTGGGGGGATTCTGACCTGGAGGAGGTCACATCAATCCTATCGGAAATGTATTGTACCCTGGTGGCAGTCCCTCTTCATTGTTTTTCATGATCTTTGGGTCCTCGGGCTCTGGTGCAGACTGAACATAGCAAATACCCCCAAAGTGCTCAGTGGTTATTCATTGGATGAATAAATGGATACATTGATCAGGCCAGCAAGGTATTGTGGATGTGCACTGCAATCGGACAGACCCGGATTCCAATTCTGCCTCTGCAATTTATTAGGCTATTGTGTGACCTTGGGTCGGAGAAGGCAATGGCACCCCACTCCAGTACTTTTGCCTGGAAAATCCCATGGACGGAGGAGCCTGGTGGGCTGCAGTCATTGGGGTCGCTAAAAGTCGGGCACGACTGAGCAACTTTACTTTCACTTTTCACTTTCATGCATTGAAGAAGGAAATGGCAACCCACTCCAGTGTTCTTGCCTGGAGAATCCCAGGGACAGGGGAGCCTGGTGGGCTGCCGTCTATGGGGTCGCACAGAGTCAGACACAACTGAAGCGACTTAGCAGCAGCAGCATCAGTGACCTTGGATGAGTTTCTTAAGCTCTCCGACTCTCAAGTGTTTAAGAACAGGAAACATCCTCAGAAAAATGGCAAGAATGACCCTACCTCACAGAGTTCTGGGCTTAAAAGAGGTGTCCTTCTACAAAAGCTCCTGATTGATGGTTCAAAAATGTTTGTCTCTCCTCTTGCATTGGGCTTCTCCTCTTTGGTAGAGATTGTTGAGAATATTCAGAGAAGGAGCTAAATCTCCCAAGTGGGTTGGACACCAAAAAAGTATTAGTCACTCAGTCGTGTCTGACTCTTTGTGACCTCATGGGTTGTCGCCTGTCTATGGACTCCTCTGTCTATGGGATTCTCCAAGCAAGAATACTAGGATGGGTAGCTATTCCCTTCTCCAGGGCATCTTCCTGAGCCAGAGATTGAACCTGGGTCTCCTGCATTGCAGGCAGATTCTTTACTGTCTGAGCCACTGCTGCTGCTGCTAAGTCACTTCAGTCGTGTCCGACTCTGTGTGATCCCATAGACGGCAGCCCACCAGGCTCCCCCGTCCCTGGGATTCTCCAGGCAAGAACACTGGAGTGGGTTGCCATTTCCTTCTCCAATGCATGAAAGTGAAAAGTGAAAGTGAAGTCACTCAGTCGTGTCCGACTCTGAGCGACCCCATGGACTGCAGCCCACCAGGCTCCTCCGTCCATGGGGTTTTCCAGGCAACAGTACTGGAGTGGGTTGCCATTGCCTTCTCTAGGGAAACACAAAGGGTTAGATTAAAGTAAAATGTCTATTTCAAACCTGAGAATGAGAAATTTGAATTTTTTTCTAGAAAAGTTCTTTATATATTGTTTAACATGTAAAGGAACTAGATCTGAGAGATAGAGTGCCTGATGAACTATGGAATGAGGTTCGTGACATTGTACAGGAGACAGGGATCAAGACCATCCCCATGGAAAAGAAATGCAAAAAAAAGCAAAATGTCTGTCTGGGAGGCTTTACAAATAGCTGTGAAAAGAAGAGAAGCGAAAAGCAAAGGAGAAAAGGAAAGATGTAAGCATCTGAATGCAGAGTTCCAAAGAATAGCAAGGAAAGATAAGAAAGCCTTCCTCAGTGATCAATGCAAAAAAATAGAGGAAAACAACAGAATGGGAAAGACTAGAGATCTCTTCAAGAAAATTAGAGATAACAAGGGAACATTTCATGCAAAGATGGGCTCGATAAAAGACAGAAATGGTATGGACCTAACAGAAACAGAAGATGTTAAGAAGAGGTGGCAAGAATACACAGAAGAACTGTACAAAAAACATCTTCACGACCCAGATAATCACCATGGTGTGATCACTCACTTAGAGCCAGACATCCTGGAATGTGAAGTCAAGCAGGCCTTAGAAAGCATCACTACAAACAAAGCTAGTGGAGGTGATGGAATTCCAGTTGAGCTATTTCAAATCCTGAAAGATGATGCTGTCAAAGTGCTGCACTCAATATGCCAGCAAATTTGGAAAACTCAGCACTGGCCACAGGACTGGAAAAGGTCAGTTTGCATTCCAATCCCAAAGAAAGGCAATGCCAAAGAATGCTCAAACTACCGCACAATTGCACTCATCTCACACGCTAGTAAAGTAATGCTCAAAATTCTCCAATCCAGGCTTCAGCAATACGTGAACTGTGAACTTCCAGATGTTCAAGCTGATTTTAGAAAAGGCAAAGGAACCAGAGATCAAATTGTCAACATGTGCTGGATCATGGAAAAATGAACAGAGTTCCAGGAAGACATCTATTTCTGCTTTATTGACTATGCTAAAGCCTTTTGACTGTGTGGATCACAATAAACTGTGGAAAATTCTGAAAAGAGATGGGAATACCAGACCACCTGACCTGCCTCTTGAGAAACCTATATGCAGGTCAGGAAGAAACAGTTAGAACTGGACATGGAACAACAGACCGGTTCCACATAGGAAAAGGAGTACATCAAGGCTGTATATTGTCACCCTGCTTATTTAACTTCAATGCAGAGTACATCATGATAAACGCTGGGCTGGAAGAAGCACAAGCTGGAATCAAGATTGCTGGGAGAAATATCAATAACCTCAGATATGCAGATGACACCACCCTTATGGCAGAAAGTGAAGTGGAACTAAAAAGCCTCTTGATGAGGGTGAAAGAGGAGAGTGAAAAAGTTGGCTTAAAGCTCAACATTCAGAAAACTAACATCATGGCATCTGGTCCCATCACTTCACAGGAAATAGATGAGGAAACTGTAAACAGTGTCAGACTTTATTTTTCTGGGCTCCAAAATCACTGCAGATGGTGATTGCAGCCATGAAATTAAAAGACGCTTACTCCTTGGAAGGAAAGTTATGACCAACCTAGATAGCATATTGAAAAGCAGAGACATTACTTTGCCAACAAAGGTCTGTCTAGTCAAGGATATGGTTTTTCCAGTGGTCATGTATGGATGTGAGAGTTGGACTGTGAAGAAGGCTGAGCGCCGAAGAATTGATGCTTTTGAACTGTGGTGCTGGAGAAGACTCTTGAGAGTCCCTTGGACTGCAAGGAGATCCAACCAGTCCATTCTAAAGATCAGTCCTGGGTGTTCATTGGGAAGAATGATGCTAAAGCTGGTGGTACTTTGGCCACCTCATGCGAAGAGTTGACTCGTTGGAAAAGACTCTCATGCTGGAAGGGATTGGGGGCAGGAGGAGAAGGGGACGACAGAGGATGAGATGGCTGGAGGGCATCACTAACTCGATGGATGTGAGTTTGAGTGAACTCCGGGAGTTGGTGATGGACAGGGAGGCCTGGCGTGCTGCGATTCATGGGGTCGTAAAGAGTCGGACACGACTGAGCGACTGAACTGAACTGAACTAGAGAAGGGCACGGCAACCCACTCCAGTATTCTTGACTGGAGAATCCCATGGACAGAAGGGCCAGGCAGGCTACAGTCCATAGGGCTGCAAAGAGTTGGACAAGATGAAAGCAACTTATTGCGCTCGTGCGCGCGCACACACACACACACACACACATATACTAGTGGTTAGGACTCAGTGCTTTCACTGCTTTCAGCTGCTGGGGCCCAGGGTTCAATCCCTGGTTGGGGAACTAAGATCCCATAAGCCACGCAGCATGGTATATAAAGTCCAGAAAAAAAAAAAAAAAAAACAACAACGAAGAATTCAAAACTCTTGCCTAGGATAAAGTGCAGGATTTCCCGTGGAAGATGTTGATGCATATAATCTCTCCACTCTGTTTCAGCTAACTGTGTCAGCTGTGTGTAGACATGATTTCAGGAATACATCTAAAATGCAACACCCCTTTTTCTGGATACAAGCTCCTGCTTTTTTAAACAAATCCGTTTATTTCCAATGTCTGCTAAACTTGCCATCTGGGCCTTCCCGATGCCCGAGAATATGGCACTTGGTGCAGTAAAAACAAGATGCAGATAACTGTTTCTCTATTGTAGCAATAAAAACAAACTCATTTGCAAAACTACTAAATGATTTTCAAATGTGGAATGGTAATAAAGGGCAAGTCCGAAACATTCCCCTGCCCATACGGTATAGTAGTAGATTCAGGGCAAGATTTCAAGCATCACAGGACATGACATTCTCAAAACACTGCCTATAATTAGGTATAAAAGCTAGAAAACAGAACTGGGCTTAAGTCTGAGAAAGACAGACTGAAACACAAAAATATGTGTAATCTCTCTTGAATTACCAAGCTTGTCCTCAAAAAAAAAAAAAAAAAAGAGATAATAAATAAATAGTAGCCAGTGCTAAGATTCCAGGATAAAACACACTGGGTCACAGGGGACTTCCCTGGCAGTCTAGTTCCAGTACAGGGGGTATGGGTTTGATCCCTGGTGGGAGAGATAAGATCCCACATGCCTGGCAGCCAAAACACCAAAACATAAAACAGAAGCACTATTGTAACAAATTCAATAAAAACTTAAAAAAAAAAAAAACACGGAGGCACACAAAGTTAAAGCCATACATATGTACAAGCATATTTGCAAAATGCGATGCATGGTTCATGCCTATGTATGGACCCCGCCAGAACTGAGAATGTGATAAGGAAATTCTGAAGTTAGGGGCTCAGATTCTCTTATATAAAACTTTAAAATAAGCTTATCAGTGATTCAGTTGGCCTCAAATAAATTCTTTCTGTTCATCTTAATATAAAGGACAGAAACTCATCCAAGATATGAACGCTGTCCTCAAAGATAAACAGAGAGAAAGTGGACAGACCTTGCCTGACTCTTGTATTTAACTGAAAGTTGCTGCTCTAAGGCAAGATCTGCAGACTCTATGAATGGCACAGTCAAATCTGGCTCATTGTCAATCTGTATAAATAAAGGTTTGTTGGCATACAACCATGCCTATTAATTTACATATTGCCTATGCTATTTTTGAATAGTTGTAACAGAGACCATAGGGCCTCCCAGGTAGCCCAGCGGTAAAGAATCTGCCTGCCAATGCAGGAGATGTGAGTTTGATTCCTGAATTGGTAAGATGCCGTGGAGAAGAAAATGGTAACCCACTCCAGTATTCTTGCCTGGAGAATCCCATGAACAGAGGAGCCTGGCGGACTACAGTCCATGGGGTCACAAAGAATTGGACACATCTTAGCGACTAAATAACATACCCACAAAGTCAAAAATATTTATTACCTGGTTCTTTACAAAAAAAGTTTACAGATCCCTGCCATAGTGTCAGCACCTTTCTGTGTTCTGTCTTTGGAGGAAATGGAGAAGGTGCGGCAAGGCACCAAATTTTACTTCTTCATATGTTCAGTTCAGTTCAGTTCAGTTCAGTTGCTCAGTCATGTCCGACTCTTTGCGACCCCATGAATCGCAGCACGCCAGGCCTCCCTGTCCATCACCAACTCCCGGAGTTCATTCAAACTCATGTCCATCGAGTCAGTGATGCCATCCAGCCATCTCATCCTCTGTCGTCCCCTTCTCCTCCTGCCCCCAATCCCTTCCAGCATCAGGGTCTTTTCCAACGAGTCAACTCTTCGCATGAGGTGGCCAAAGTACTGCAGTTTCAGCTTTAGCATCAGTCCTTCCAATGAACACCCAGGACTGATCTCCTTTAGAATGGACTGGTTGGATCTCCTTGCAGTCCAAGGGACTCTCAAGAGTCTTCTCCAACACCACAGTTCATAAGCATCAATTCTTCGGCACTCAGCTTTCTTCACAGTCCAACTTTCACATCCATACATGACCACTGGAAAAACCATAGCCTTCACTAGATGGACCTTTGTTGGCAAAGTAATGTCTCTGCTTTAGGTTGATCATAACTTTCCTTCCAAGGAGTAAGCGTCTTTTAATTTCATGACTGCAATCACCATCTGAAGTGATTTTGGAGTTCAAAAAAATAAAGTCTGACACTGTTTCCTCATCTATTTGCCATGAAGTGATGGGTCCAGATGCCATGATGTTAGTTTTCTGAATGTTGAGCTTTAAGCCAACTTTTTCACTCTCCTCTTTCACTTTCATCAAGAGGTTTTTTAGTTCCTCTTCACTTTCTGCCATAAGGGTGGTATCATCTACATATCTAAAGTTATTGATATTTCTCCCAGCAATCTTGATTCCAGCTTGTGCTTCTTCCAGCCCAGTGTTTCTCATGATGTACTCTGCATAGAAGTTACATAAGCAGGGTGACAATATACAGCCTTGATGTACAC
The DNA here is from genome assembly GCF_027580195.1 of Bos mutus. NCBI lineage: Eukaryota > Metazoa > Chordata > Mammalia > Artiodactyla > Bovidae > Bos > Bos mutus. The sequence continues at coordinate 10,924,885 of NC_091638.1, forward strand.
CTTTTCCTATGTGGAACCAGTCTGTTGTTCCATGTCCAGTTCTAACTGTTGCTTCCTGACCTGCATACAGGTTTCTCAAGAGGCAGGTCAGGTGGTCTGGTATTCCCATCTCTTTCAGAATTTTCCACAGTTTATTGTGATCCACACAGTCAAAGGCTTTGGCATAGTCAATAAAGCAGAAATAGATGTTTTTCTGGAACTCTCTTCATTTTTCCATGATCCAGCAGATGTTGGCAATTTGATCTCTGGTTCCTCTGCCTTTTCTAAAACCAGCTGGAACATCTGGAAGTTCATGGTTCACGTATTGCTGAAGCCTGGCTTGGAGAATTTTGAGCATTACTTTAGTAGCATGTGAGATGAATACAATTGTGCGGTAGTTTGAGCATTCTTTGGCATTGCCTTTCTTTGTGATTGGAATGCAAACTGACCTTTTCCAGTCCTGTGGCCAGTGCTGAGTTTTCCAAATTTGCTGGCATATTGAGTGCAGCACTTTGACAGCATCATCTTTCAGGATTTGAAATAGCTCAACTGGAATTCCATCACCTCCACTAGCGGATCTTCCTAACCCAGGGATTGAACCCACTCCTCTTAAGTCTCCTGCATTGGCAGGAAGATTCTTTACCACTGCCACCTGGGAAGCCCCCAACCACTAGACTGCCTGGGAATTCCCTGACTTCTTCCTTGTTGAAAGAAGTCTACCAGAGTGGACTTGAGTCGTACGTGATGAGTCTGCCCAAGCCGACCAAGGCATTCTGGCTGACTTTAAGGTTGATAGGAATCACCAGCTGGATGGAATGTGTCACTAACTGTGCCAGTTGTTATTACTGAAGGGGATCCAGATTGATCACGATGCAGCCATTTCAACACCCTACTTTCCTATCTTCCGCTGATAGGGAGGACAGAATAGTTAGGACTTGTTAGGTGCATTGCAGTTTACTTAGGGTGAGGAGATGATGCTTGAGTAAGGGCTGCATGGGGCAGATGGAACAGTGGATGGAAAGAGACAGTGGCCAAGACAAAGCAAGGAATTTGCACTAGCGGGAGCCTGTAGCCTCCCTGGGGAACTGGCAGGAGGTGAGGGTTGAGAGGCAGACAGTGAAGCTGTCTGAACTCCCCACTAAGATGGAGTTCACCTGCCAAGTTCCTTTCTGAAGTTTTATTCCCTTTCTTATCCTGCCCCTAGACCTCTCAGGCTGGAGGAGTCTGAAAGAAAAGGTAGGAGAAGGTAATATTGAGCAGGTGCCTGCAGGGCCTTTTGGGGTACAAAAGCCCCTCTGTGCCCCCTGTTCCTTGAAAAAGGCATTAGTCTCCTAGGAGTTTCCTGAGTTCCAAAGAGCAGACTCAAGCAGTTACTAATTAGGGAAGTGAGGGCATGCAGAAGCCAAGGCAGTCAAGCAACAACACTAAGGATAGGTTAAGCAGTAGTTCACTACAAAACAGTCCTCATTCCTCCTCAAGGAATATACATAACAATCTGCTGCATATCTTTGCATTGCTCTGCAGAAACCAAGGCCCCCCCCACCCAAATGGAGAATGGTGACCATATGTTGACCACAAGCACACAGATCTCAGATTGGTTGGAACCAGAATGTTGATGATTAAGATTCCTGAAATATCCTGTTACCTCACCACCAGCCAATCAGAAGAAGGGCCATGAGCTGCAACCCTCACCCCAAATGTTGCCTTTAAAAACACTTTGTCTGAAAGACATCAGCAAGTTCAGCCATTGGATAATGAGCGGCCCATTCTCCTTGCTGGTGTCCTGCAATAAACACTGTACTTTCCTTTATCACAATCTGGTATCAGTAGACCGGCTTTGCTGCATAGTAGGCAAGCCGACCACAGTTTGGTACAGTAACAAAGGGAGGCTAGGAAATCTAGTTTTTATTCCAGGCTGCAGTGTGTTCAGCTAAAAATTGGGGTCTGTTACTAAGTCAGAAAGAGAATATGTGTTCAGTGAGCAGGTAACTGTTTCTTCCAGTATTCAATGAGATGTATCATGTTTATCCCTCACTATTGGGAGGTAATCTGATAACTTGAGCTAAGCTGTTCTTTGTATGTGTTTAATGTGTTTATCTAATGAATTTATAAATGATTATGTAGACAGTAATTAAACCTTGCTGGGCTGTTTCTTTTACAAGAAAGAAAAAACAAGTCATCCGAATCCTCTTTCACAAAAGTTAAACCTTTTTCTAAACTCAGTTTTTGTGGGTTTTTTTTTTTTTTTTTTGCCTGAGGCTTATGAGGTTTTATTTCCCTGAACAGAGATTGAACCTGGGACCTTGGCAACGAGAGCATGAATCCTAACCACTGGACCTCCAGGGAATTCCCTAAAACTTTGGTTTTGAAACTTTTGTCTACTCCTAAATCATAGAGTCAAGAACAGTGGCTGCAGTGGCTTCTAAAAAGAAAATATTTAAGTAGCCAAGGGGCTACCTACCACCAAGAGAAATTTCAAGATAGTTTCTTCCTTCAGGCTTTTGCTCAAATATCTTGTCAGTGAGGCCCTTCCTGTTTGCCCAACCTAAAACAACACAGTCCCAACCTCCATTCCCTTCTCCTTGTTTGTTTTCTCCTTGCCATTTATCACCATACTTGCTATCTCATTATTTGCTCCTCCCTACTAGAGAGGAGTGACTGGGAGGCAGGTCATTTGTCATTTTGTTCACTATTGTTGCAAATGGTCCCTGATGACCACTTTGTGGCCATCAAACGAGCTGGAAGCCAAATCTCTTTTGTACAGTGGCTTCCAGAGGCTGTTGCAGCCGTTCAGTGACCCTGAGGCAACCATCTGAGTCTGAGGAGAGAAGGTAATATGTTAAAGGATGCTACGGAAAGAGATTTAGTCCTAAGATCACCTCTGAGCTGCTGAACCAATGTAGTAGAGCCTTCTCCTAGAGTGTTTATTATGTGTGAGGAAGAGGAAGACAGACCCTGACATCTGGGAACAGGCTTGGTCCTCAGCCTAGGTGTTGTCAACATGAACAAGTTCACAGAACACCAACACCAGACAAGGCCATTCGGTGACCTGATGGATCAAGGAAAATCGAGACCACTGCTATAATCATGTCAGTGACCATGTGGAGAGGTAGGTGGTGGTAAGGAAGAAATTTTCCTCTACCTTCTAGGGTCTTCTGGCTGGTCTCAGAATTGACATGAGACAGACTAATTGGAGAAAAATCAAGTCAAGTTTAACAAGAGGTATACATGAGAAAGGGCTTCCCAGGTGGCGCAATGGTGGAGAATCCGCCTGCCAATGCATTAGCCACAGGAGACGGCGATTTGATCCCTGGGTCCGGAAGGTCCCCTGGAGTAGGAAATGTCAACCCACTCCAGTATTCTTGCCTGGAAATTCCACGGACAGAGGAGCCTAGCAGGCTACAGTGCATGGGATCACAAAGAGTTGGATGCGACTGAGCAAACACACACACATACATGGGAGAGCCCCAGAAAAACTGAGTAACTTTCCAAATGGCTAAAGCCCTCGCCTTACATACCATCCTCAACTGAAGACAAAAGAGGATCTTGAGGGTGTAGAGGTTACCAGGAAAAGCACATTATAAAGGGGGAAGGTTGTGATGCAGATTTGTCATTGCTTTCTCCAATGATTAGAATTTTTAGGGAATTCCCTGGTGACCTAGTGGTTAGGACTCTGTACACTCACGTCAAGTTCCTAGGTTCAACTAAAATCCCACAAACCTCATGAAATAGACAAAAAAAAGAAAAGAAAGAAAGAGAAAATCATCTCTCTTTAAATACCTTTCTCTAGGTCTTGCACATGAGCTGTCATTTATTCTTCGTATAGAACCATTTGTTCGTGATATATTAATATAACTATGTGCTCAAATAAGTTTGGGAAATAATATGCTTGCTCTATGTTAGTTCCATTTAAAAATGTGGAGAATAACGATATATGTTTCATATAATAATAAAAAAAGAAAAACTCAGAAATGATGTGACAAGACTCAGTAAAGAATTAGAAATGAATGGAGGGGAAAAAGGAATTTTTAGAGATTTGGTCCTTCTCTTCCAGGTAAAGGAGACATCTAATAAACGGAGATTTCCTTTACAAATATAAATGTTACACAAGGGTAACTCCTACTTGGTTTTCAGAGTTTTTCCCCTCTCTGCTGTTTGTCAAAAAATAACCAGCTTAAAATAATATTTCGAAGAGAGACCGTTTGGAGTGGCAAATCCTGTTCCCCAACACCGGCATGGTCTTCCCTGCCTTAATCATCTTTCCCGGGAGGGGCCTGGGAGCCGTCTTTGAGGAGACGGGATTGTGACTGCAGACATGGGGGATCTCTGCAAGTGGGGGGGATTATGAGCGTGGTGGGCTTGGAAGGGGTAGAAAAATGCAGGGGGCACTGAGCAGCCGTTGGATGGTACCGGGAAGACATGGGGCTGGAGGGCAGTTTGCAAGCTATATCTTAGAGGTCACTGGTGTGAACAGAGGGGGAGCAGGTCTCTGAGTCTGGGGGGCACGCAGGGGGCGGCTGCGGGGTCCGTATATGACCATAGTGGGGATGGGGTAGGGGAAAGGGATCGATGAGGGAAGCCTGGTCTCTGAACCGCTAGGAGGGGTGAGGATTGCCGGGGTCCTGGGAACGCCTTTGGTCCGCCACCCACAGAGGACGTGGGCGAGGCTCAGGTTCAAAGCCCGACCGCTCCTAGCTCAGGGCGCGCCCGGCCAGCGGGGAGAGGCGAGGCTCCAGAGGGGTCCCCGAGGGCCACCTCGGGCGCTCTCTGGAGAAGAAAGGGGTGCGCGAGCAAGTTCAAAGCGGGCCCCACCTGCCTGCAGGGCCGGGCGAGGAGCGGGGCGGGGCGGGGCGAGGCGGGCGCGGGGAGGGAGGCGGGGCGGGCGCGCGGTTGCTAAGCCGGCGCCCCCGGAGACGTTCCCCGTGGCTGTCGCCCGGCGCAGCACAAGGCGGGCGGCGGGAGGGAACGAGCAGAGGAGGCGGCGCGGGTTCCTCGCTGCTAGCGCCGCGCCCGCCCTGCCGTCGAGCCGCTGCCCCGTGTCCGGGCCTCCGAGCCATGCCCGCCGCCACGCCTGCCCCGCGCCCGCCGCCGCCCCCCGCCCGGCCCGCCCCCGGCTGCCCCACTCGGCCCACCCCGGGTAAGTGCTGTGCGCTCGGGCGCCCACCGGGTCGGGGCCGCCGCCGGAATAGGGGGAGCCCTTCTGTCTCCGGGACTGGAGACCCCGCTCCGTGCGCGGCGGGGCCTCAGTGCGGGTCCCGCGGGGGTGCCCGGAGCAACCGCGCAGTGCTTGTACGCGCGTGTATATGCGCGCGCGCGCGTGTGCTTGTGTGTGTGTCCACACCAGCTGCAACGCGCCTCCTCGGGGTTAACGCTATCCCGAGCTGGGTTCCTGTCCCTCGCTGTCCAGAGGGGCCGGCCTGGGAAACGCGGGGACATCCTGCAAGGTGCGGTGGGGCTGCAGGAGAGGGGAGCCGCGAGGGAGCAATCCGGCCTGTATCTGTATTGAGCATCTCGACGTCGCAGGTGCTTTACCTAGAGTTGACCTCATTTCATCCTCTCCACAGACCTATAAGGAAGGTGGATTTATTCCCATTTGTCGGATGAGCAAACGGACGTTCCCAAGGTCACATGGCTTGATAGCAGCCAAGCTGGGATTTGAACCCAGGTTTCCTGCAGCTCTGTGACCCGTCTAAAGGAAAGGCAGTTCTCCTTAGAAGTAAAGAAACACAGAGAAGAACTAAAGACCGCAGGAGAAAAGGCTCCAGGCAGAGCATTTGGGGCACGAACAGAAAAAAAAAAAAGAAAATGAATTCGTGAAATATCCCATCAATGATTTCAAATATAGGACCTCATTTCCACAGCCTTCCCTTTTCTGACTCTGGGGTGAGGTGTTGTGAGACGGGAGAAGGCCGTACAGGGCTGGGCAGAGGTGTCTGGAGACACCTTTTCGGGGTATCTGCCTGCTGGGAGAGGGGAGGGTGAGGAGAAGTTGTGGAGAGAACTCAGTTGTTACTCATTGTCAACAGTTAGTCATCTTTCCATCCCCCTGCACCGCCCCCCACTGTGGATTCCATCTCCTTTACTTTCTGTCTTGTCCAAGATGACAGCTGTCAAGTTGAAGCTGGGTCCTTCCATGTCGATTGTCTTGACATGAGGTGATCCTGTGCCTTGATGGCTGGATTAGGAGCTGTGAACTTAGTCCATTTACTGCTTATAGTGGTGATCTGCAAGCTAGTGTTGAGCTAACACAACTAATGGGGCATTTAGAATAGTAGCCAAGCATTGTGCTTATCTTTAAGGGGCAAGGTGGCAAGAAGCAGGGGCCCTAGCAAGCAAAAAAAAAAAAAAAAAAAAAAAGGAAAAGGCTATTGGGTTTCCCTGGCAGCCCAACTTCAGGAAAACATTTCAGCTTAATATTTGAATTGCTTTGGGCAATGACAGAAAATGCTTCATGGGAGAAAGAAGAGAGTCAGGAAACAATTCTGAAAGAGGCTCTGTAACTCATTCCATGAAGGTTTGAAAGGTCTTTGAGCCAGGTCCTTTTTGGGTGAGCCAAAAGAAATATGAGAACCCCATGAGGCTGCAGAATAACTGAGTCAGCAGTATCGTGGCCATGCTTTGGGTGAACCTTGGAGAAAGGAATACTGAACCCTGGGCTGTCAGGGACTCTCCACTGTCGCTCAGTGTCCCCTCAGAGCCCTTTCTGCACACTGGGACCCCGGGTGCTTTCATTTCCAGCTGCCAGCCTCTCCTCTTTGTTGGAGGAAGACCCTCTTTGCTGGGGCTTCTGGTATCTGTAGAAATCCACTGTAGAGTGGCATCGCGTTGACCTCCAGGCATCATTGCTGCTCTGGCTTCTCTTTCTGGCTTCACATCTTCACTCCCCTACCAATATTTTTCCTAGGGGTACTTGCTAATGAAACACTTTCCTAGGAAATTCCTATCTCAGGATTTGATGCTAGGGAACCGAGCCAAACATTTCTTGAGTACGACTATATCATGAGCTCTGGGCAGCCTGTGCTAGCCTGCAGAGTGCCTTGGTAAGAATTTTCACAAAGTGCCTCCTGATGGATGGAGCTCTGTGCCTAGGCACTAGTTTAACCAACAGGGAGTCAGAGCCCATTAATCACCTCATCTGGGTGCCTTCGGTGAGTGCCCAAAGGGTGGCATGGTGCTCTGGCATAATGCAAAACAAAATGGAGCATTGCTTCATTGTCCACAGGATCTCACTCTTGCCTTCCCTCAACCCTCTTTTAACCAGTTCGAGGGAAATGTCCCTCCCATGTTTTCCTAAATATTTGAATATTTCAGGCAGGTGTCCTGCTTTTCTCTGGTTACATGTGGAGCTGGGTAAATGTCTTAGCTTCTTTCTTTTTAAAAAAATTTTGTGATGTGCATGCTTTTTAATGTTTTTATTGAATTTATTGTAATATCGCTTCTGTTTTATGTTTTGGTTTTTGGGCCGTGAGGCTTATAGGCTCTTAGCTTCCCGAACAGGGATTGAACCCACACTCCCTGCATTGGAAGGCAAAAATCTCAACCACTGGACCACCAGGGAAGTCCCTTTAGCTTCATTCTGAAGACAATAAAGGGAAAGGAAGGGCTGTCTTGACCAGTGGAATCACAGTACCACAGACTCCAGGGACCGGCTGGTGCCTGACCATGGAGGGTGATGGGTCTCCACCAGCCTGGCTTTCCAGGGGCCTCTGCCTGGATTTGGGTTCCTTGTGAGGGGCTTGGATAGGCTTCACTAGTTGAAGGCTCTTGCCTGATAATGTTTTCTTTCCTTGCATCCAGGGGGCTGTTGTATCTGGTATCCAGAGTTTCCCAGGTTTTTCTGTGGTGGCCTCCTATGAATGTCTAAATCTGGCCCATCTGTCAGTAACACAGAGCCCCTTTTGAAGATGCATATGTTGGGGAGTTCTTTGGGAAGGATGTTTTTAACTTCCTGGTAATGTAGGTCAGAAGAGGGAAATACAGGGAGAGTGGAAGTATGGGGAAGCAGACATCTGTCCTGGGAGTCAGGGAGTTCAGGTCCATTCCCAGAGGTCTGAGGCTTCCTGGTGACCTGGTGCAAGGCATTGGACTTCTCTGGGAACCTCGGAGTCTTCACCTTCTTAGCTTAATAGTCATTGTCCAGCCATCCTCAAAGGGTTGTCTGATGATCAAGGAGAAAATATTTTTATTGATTCATCAACAATTATTGACCAAGCCCATAAAATCATTGCCCAGGGAGAGCTGGCAGTGTCTTGGGGAGAGTGGTATATGTAGAGGCGTAGTGGTGTCAGAGGTGATGGGTACGGCTGGGTGAAGGGAAATGGAGATCTCTGGAAGGCTGGAAGATCTGGAAGGCTGTTCCTGAATGGCAGGGTGTCATGCAGTGTGTGGTGATGGGGATTACAATTCTTGAGTCCAAGAGAGTTGCCTTCAAACCCTGACTCTGACTCTTCAGAGCTGTGTGATGATGGGCAAAGTACTCAACCACTCAGAACCTCAGTTTCCTCATCAGTAAAATGGACGTGAGTGAATTGTTCTGAGAATTCAGTGATATAAAACACTTCACAGATATCATTATGATGAGAAAGTGTTGTGTTTTTTAGTGAATTCTTTTTCATCTTTCAGTCTTATTGTGATATAATTGCATACATCAGTATATAAAAGTATGGTTATTAAAGTTACCTGTCAGGATGGAGAGATTCTGTTTGGGTACCTTGGGTCAGTGCCTCTCAAATGTTGAAAGTATATGAATCAGCTGGGATCTTGCTAAAATGTGGGTTTTGACCCAGGTGTCTGGGGTCTGGTTCCACTTTTCTCACTAGCTACTCAGTTCTTCTTATTTTAAAAAAATTATTTATTTATTTATTTGGCTTCCCTGGGTTATGGCACACAGGATCTTCGATCTTCACTGTGGCATGTGGCATCTAGTTCCCTGAACCCGGGCCCCTGCACTGGGAGCTCAGAGTCTTAGCCACTGGACCACCAGGGAAATCCCATCCCTTGGTTCTTAAGTGTGGACCACACTTTGAGTGACAAAGCCTAGGCTAAGGCCTGCCAGGTAAAGTCTGAGTCCTTAGTAGGGGCTGAAGAGCACTGAGTTTGCAGAGATGATGAGGATGGCTCAGGCTTCTCAGAACCCCGTGTGTCTGGTCTGGAACTGGGGCAGAGACGCCTGGGACTTCCTGGAGCTTTTGCTGTTCGGTAAAGTGTTTTCTCTGGGGGGTGATGGATCTCAACTCAGTTTCCTTGCAGTACCTTAGGACAAGTCCTCTGGAGGAAGCTTTTCCTGGCCAAATTGCCAAATGCTGCCTACTTCTGCTGCGTGGTGGTCTTGACAGTGTGGAGATGAATAAGCCACTGATCTTGCAACAGTATGTTTGGGGGTAGGGTGGGGACAGGCATGTAAACATGTAATTATCACATGGCAAGAAAGCATTCTGTAGAGTTCATGGGTAATGCGGGACAGAAGGTTGGAGAAGGGAGGAAAATGTCCTGGTGGTAATTATATCTGAACTAGCTTTTGAAGGATGAATCGAATGGCAGGATGAGGAGGAGGACAGAAGAGTGTGGGGAATGGCATTCTAGGATTAAGTAACAGGATGAGCAAAGGTAAGGTGCCAAGAAGCAGTTTGGTGTGTTCAGGTCATTGAACTAAAAGTTCTTTGCAGCCTGGACCATGATGGGAAGGGCTTGTTCAGGGAGGTGGATGGCCATTCGTGAGGTCAGGATAAGCTAAGCTCTGCTGCAGTAACAGATCAAATTCATCCCCTCGTAGCTTCACCCAACAACGGTTACTTCTCACTCGCACTGTGTGTTCTTCGTAGGTCAGTGGAAGGCCAGGTTGACAGAGTTCCCCTCTTGCTGCCACACCATTGGGAAAAATTGTCCGCTGTGTGGTCGCCAGTGCTGGATGAGATCACAGGAGGGTTGCTCTCTGGCTCTTCCGTGCTTCAGCCTGGAGCTGATGCATCGCTGCTTGTGTTGCAGCCCATTGGCCAGAACCAATGGTGAGAGGGGTGGGAAATGATGAGGGGTGTGTGGATGGGAAGGTCAGAGAATGTCACTGTCTCTCCCACGTATGCTGTGTTTTGTAACTTAAAGCCTCATTCTGAGGGCCTGAGTTTCTCAAATGCGAGTAATATGTGAATTTATTTAAAGGAGGAAAAATGCTAGAGAGTCTAGTGGTGGCTAAAATTATTTTTATTACAGTGCAATTCAAATATGTGATAGCCTTAAATATGTCTAAACTTTTCATATTTAGAGCTTCCTTGTGACCGTAAAACCAAAACAAATGTATGAATAAAATATCAACACAGCTGCAAATTGAATAAATTCAGATTAAGTCCATGAATTTAATGTGATGGATTAAAACTAAAACTAAATCACTGTTTCTGGGTGATTTTTCAGGTTCTTATGAGTTTGGGATGCTATGTGCTGTGCCACACACGTCATGTGATGGCTCACTTCTCAGTTTCCTTTGTCTGATTTAAGTCTGATTTGTTGTTTTCTCACTAGCCTGTGACAATTAAAATAATATTAAAATAATAATTCTATTTCTTGTGACCAGCTACATCATAAATGCCAGAATACACAGAGTGGAATTATGTGGTAGCACTTGGTCATAACATCCTCATTCAGATGACCCAGAATATGTTTATGTTGATTTTCTAGTAATAATCTTTAAAAAGAGGATCATTCAAGTGAAAGCACAAAGTTAAATAAAAAATACTTTTGGAAAATTGTGAACCCCCTAGAGTATATCTGAGGATTCCCCATAATTCGAGAAACAGGTGGAAACCCACTGGAGTTGTTCAGCTGAAGCAGGAGAGAGATGACCCACTTTATGATTCAGAGACATCACTTTGTCCATGGGTGTGGGAGGGGACAGGTAGGAAGAAAGGTCAGAGACAGATGGTTCAGGTCCCATGTTATGGGTTGGGGAGAAGGTGCATGTAGGTAGCAAGTAGTTAAGGGAGTGGAGAGGAGGCATCAGATTTGAGAGACATTTAAGAAGTGGAGTTCCTAGGACTTGGATATTGACCAAATGTGGACGGTGAAGGAAAAGATTGGGAGGAGCTGACTCTTGGTTGTGGGGGTCAGAGAATGGGGGAAGCTGAGGGTGCCTCTGTCCCAGGAGAGGACCATATGCATCCACGGGAGGAGCAGAAGAGCTTTAGGGCAGACTGTGTCCAGCCACATCCATCACCCCACTTTTTCTAATTAACCAAAGCCCTCCTGAACCAGTTTCTGAGAAGCTCTCGCATCTTGCAGTGTCCTTTTCTCCCTCTCCAGGATGTTTCATTAGTGTTCATTTGGAGGTTCCGAGTTAACCCATCTCTTGTGCCTGCCACTTCTGACCCGTTGGAGAAGGTCAGAATCTGCCAGGATCTGGTAACATTTTGCCTAACTAAACACACGTTTTTTTGTCTTCTGTATGTTGGAGGAAAGTGATAATCGTTTGAGAAAACTGGGGATGGTTTTGAGATTGAAGCTGTCATCCCATATCACGTGAGCTTGGTGATCTGCCTTCAGTTTTGAAGAGCACCAACGATTCACTTTCTGCTCTGTGTTTTTGGACTGCTGCTGCTGCTGCTGCTAAGTCGCTTCAGTCGTGTCCGACTCTGTGCGACCCCATAGATGGCAGCCCACCAGGCTCCCCCATCCCTGGGATTCTCCAGGCAAGAACACTGGAATGGGTTGCCATTTCCTTCTGTTTTTGGACAGAGAAGCTCAAAAAATTCTCTGAGGAGGGAGCAAGCATGGTGCTGGTTAAATGGTCTCTAGGTAATTATGCAATGAGAAGGATGGAAACTGCATTTTGCAGCAGAGGAGGGCAGAGAACATGAGGCCACCCAAACACACATGTGAAAAAGGTCACAAAAAAAATCTCTGGTGGCTAGAGTGAAATCTTGTATTAATGAAAGTTTTTGGCATTAATGAATTAATTTATTTTAAAAGTTGGCTTTATATGTTTTTAAATTTATTATGTTGGCTGCGCTGGGTCTTCACTGAGCGGGAACCTGCTCTAGTTGCAGTGAGCTGGGGCTACTCTGGTTGTGGAGCGAGGGCTTCTCACTGCGGTGGCTTCTCTCGTGCAGGGCACGGGCTCTTGGACTCGTGGACTCAGTAGCTGCGGCTCGAGGGCTCTAGAGATCGGGCTCAGTCGCTGTGGCACGTGGGCTCATTTGTCCCATGGCATGTGGGATCTTCCCAGACCCGGGATCGGACCCCTGTCTCCTGCATTGGCAGGCAGATTCTTAATCACTAAACCACCAGGGAAGTCTCACATTAAGTCATTTGAAAGGTAACTTGGTATTTCCCTTTGGTATCAATTATTAACCTAACCATCAACAAGAGCAAAAAGCTGCTGAAAGTGGCATCCACCCTGTCTGTCCTCACGCCTGACAAATTTCCACTTGTCTCTTGGTCTCTACATAGGCGTCACCTTCATGGCAGCACCTCCCAGGGCCTCCAGGGAGACATGCAGGCTTCCCTTGCTGGTTTTCTTTGGAATCTGTGGTCAGTGGTTTGTAAGCTAGTCCTTACTGGTCAGCCTCAGAGACCACATACTACACGCAAACAGGCTTGGAATCCTCCGGAACTGGTGGGGTATTTTTCCTAACAGCCATCTCCACACCCACAAGCTAGTCCAGGGCATCTTCAGGAAGCATCTTTGCACCTCAGGGCTGATTTAGGGAGCAGATCTCCCAGCAATAATAGCCTTGGTTTTAGAAGTGTCTTTCCAGGAGTGAACTGGATGAAGCTGGTCATTCAGTTTCGTTCAGATGCTCTGTAGGTGTCAGATTGGCTGAAGAATCCTCTGGAGCTTGGGTCTTTACATCTGTGGCAGAGACAGTTGGTGCTCTCCAGATATCTACATCTTCCCTTCTTTAGCAGATGCTGTGAGTCCCCCACAGTGGATGAGATGGTTACATGGCACTGCCTCAGCCCCTGTCCTGACGCTTTGCCTGCAATGCACTGTAGCCCCGTTGGAAGGCTTTCCCTGGCTGCAAGGGGCATGGTTGGCCCGGAAGTGCTGGGAGGTTAGTGCTCCTGGGAGCAGCCCTGAACCACTGATGGGGGCGACGGGTAGACACATACCACAGTTCCCTGTCCCCCTGGTGGGCCAACCCTTGGACGTCCTCTGCCTGTTCTCCCCAGAGGTTTCCAGCACGGCTGAGGCCAGGTTGCCCACAGCAGTGACCTGCTCATTCATGTTTGTCTACTGCCTCGTTTCTCCTGCCTCCTCCAGGAGGCAGGTATGTTCCAGGTATGTTCCAGGCTCACCTCCCCTGGTCAACCCAAAGCCTTCCCCCAGGCTCTGCTTTAGGTAGAGTCCCACCCAAGTCGAAGTCTGCTTTGAGGACAGTCCACCCCAACACCCTTTGGGTTGCTTGGGTGGGTGGAAGTGCTGTGTGTCACTTCTCATGAGAGTGACTAAGAGTCAGGGTACTAGCACGGTGTCTCTCCCACCACGGCAGCAACCTGGGAGGATCTGAGATGGAGGAACGTGCTCAGTCCAGTGGGATTTCACAGGGGCAAAAAGCTTGTATTATGGTAGTCACTGAGCTTCTTGGCATTGACCGGTTGAGGCACCTCGCTACCGGATACCCAGCATTGGCCCTGTCCCTGTGGGTAGGGTGGCATCACTAAAGTTCTTTACATAAGAACTTTACGTAAGTTCTTTACATAAGAACTCTTGGGATCTTTTACCTGTGATCATCTTTAATGTTTCTGTTTTCCAAACTTGTTCTCTCTTCAGTGGCTTGAAGAGATGGTACTTAATGTTTAAGTACTTAAATACTAAGATGGTACTTAATATTAAAGTACCATTTATTTGTTTTTCTATGACTTGTAATTAATTCACCTTGAATTTATTTTGGTACATGCTTGTCAAATAAAAATCCAAGTGCATTGCATTTCCAGATTATTATCCAGTTGTTCCAGTATTGAATAAAAATCCTTCCCTTCTCAATTACTTTGTAATGATCCTTTATTATACATTAAATTCTCATGTGAGGTAGTATCTATTTTGGGGCTACAGTTTTCTTTTTTGTGAAATTCAGCTCTTTTTGTGTAAGTACCAAGGCATTGTAATTATAGCTCTATAAAATATTTTACTATCCTCATTACTCATTTCCCTCTTGTCTGTCTTTAAAAATTGCATTAGTGCTTAAATGGCATCAAACCTACAAATCCCAATTGAAAAGAACTGATATGTTTAACCTATTAGGACTTCACGTTCTGGAACCATTATTTAAACGGATATCCTATTTCCTCTCTCCGTTTTGTGATTTTTCTTATGGGCTTCCCTGATGGCTCAGTTGGTAAAGAATCTGCCTGCAATGCAGGAGACAACTCTGGTTCGATTCCTGGGTTGGGAAGATCCCCTGGAGAAGGGATAGGCTACCCATTCCAGTATTTTTGGGCTTCTCTGGTGACTCAGATGGTAAAGCATCTGCCTACAATGCAGGAGACCTGGGTTTGATCCCTGGGTTGGGAAGATCCCCTGGAGAAAGAAATGGCAACCCACTCCAGTATGCTTGCCTGGAAAATCCCATGGACCAAGGAGCCTGGTAGGCTACAGTCCATGGAGTCACAAAGAGTCCGACCGCCTAACACTTATGTTGATCATATGTATTTTTCATTCCTAGGAATTATATGTATGTTAACATTATGTATGTTCTTAGTTTAAAATTGTATTTTCCAACTGATTGTTGTTGTTATATAGGAAAACAATATAATATATGTAATTTTAAAATGTTGGCCTTATAGTTGACCACTAGCTAATTGTATTTTGAAGTGAAAAGCACAAAGCTTTCATTAGATTCCCTGTGCCCTAATTGCCTTTCCAAGTGGCTCTGAATAAACAAATGGATATATGCTAGCGTTGAAATGAACTCAAGGAACTTCCCTTGAGCAGTCCAGTGGTTAGGACTCCACGGGTTGGATCCCTGGTTGGGGGACTAAGATCCCACATACTGCAAGGTGTGGTCAAAAAAAAAAATAAAGGGAGCGAAGGAGGGATAGAGAGAAAAGGTATACAAAGGAACCGGGCATTTGGTAGGAATCATTGGAGCCTACCCACAGTCTAAGCGCAGAGTTACAGATGCTGTGAGACAAACAGCGTGGGGTCACTGTGTTTTCTCTTTGAGACAGCATCTCTCCAGAATTTGAAACTCGCTTGTAGGTGTCTCTGACTGGTCCTAGACATCAGTAGCTCCAACATCACAGTCTTCCCTTTGACGACTGCCCCTTGTTGGTAATGACATGTTTGTATTTTGAGTCTGGATAATAAAAGACGCCATCAGAGGCCACTGGCAGTGGCAAACAAGACAGAACTGACAGGTCAGACTGGTTAAAGTAAAACAAAATAGAAGGAGTCCTTTTATTTTATGTACTGTGTTTGAGTTAAGAAAACCAAAATCATGGAAATGTTAATTTAAAAAGGAAAAAGGAACTAGATGGAAGCTCCTTTTTCTTTGTAGAACTTGGAGTCAAGCGATGCCCAGGGGTGGCAGACCTCCCCAGTAAACTCATTATGAGGAAGTGCCCAAGTGCAAAGTTATGTGTGCTGTGCTGCGGCTTTTAGAACCTCTACTGCTTTCTCTTTAATGCCACTAATATTAAATTTAGAATTCCCAGGTGTTGCTCATTTTCTACAAGAACAGTATAACTGAGGAGGTTTGCTGGGGTTTTTGTTTGTGTTTTTTTTATTATGGTTTGCTGGTTTCAAAGACTGTCTTTGCCAAAGCAGTCCTGTAGCGTGAAAAGAAAAACAGGAATCCACACTTGGATTAAGGAGAAACGGGGGATAAGTAAAAAGTCGGAGACCCAGTGGAAAGACCCCTGCGGGTTCCGTGTTCTCGGGAAGGTTTGTCAGTTATTGGCTTTTTTTCCAGTTGCTTTGTCTATAGGACGGAGCAAAGACACCGGCGGCTGCCTGGTGCTGTAAGTTTCCTGTGCTTTTTTCATCAGAGGACAAAGTGGGTGTCCTTGCTAAGGGGTTTTTCTAGAAAGGCAAGTGGAGTGTTTGTGTCGAGGTGGGGAAGGGTGGGTTCGGAGGCAGACTGGGCCTCTTTTGTCTCAGCTTGTTCCCTGTGGTCATACACACAATGTGTGGGTGTCAAGTGCTCTTAAGTGAGGATGTTAACGGAGGAAAAACACATGCATGGTGGATTTTTATCCTCATTGCCTTTTGTTTTTAATGAAACGCACGAGAAGGAATGCCTTCTACTTAGGAATTTGGAAAAATGCCACCAAACGCAAAGCGCTGAGTGCTCATTCTTATTCTCGGGATTGCCCTGGTGGTCCAGTGGTGAGGACTCCACACTTCCACTGCAGAGGCTGAGGGTTCAATCCAGGTCGGGGAGCTAAGATCCCACATGCCTTGCAGTGTGGTTCTATCCTCTAAAATAACCAAATGTAAAGAGCTCTCATAATTTGGGGCAGTGGTGGGGGTCTGTGTTCCCTGGATGCGGACCCTGAGGTAGGGATTCCTGTGCGGGTGACTTTGGCGGGAGGGCTGACAGGAGAAGGAGGTGGGGGAATAAGATGAGCAAGGGATGCAGCTAAGCAAGGATGTGGTCTCAGCTGGGAGTGATGGGGCTTGCAGGGCCTCAAGGAGCTGGTCTCCCTGTGGGGTAAGGGCCCTGTCTTTGTACCCTTTCCGTCCTCATCAATCAAAAGAGCTGGCAGGTGGCAGCTGGTAAGGGCGTCTGAGTGGGCACTTGCAGCATCCATGACTGAGGAGCTGTCAGTAGGTTTGGGGGCAGAAACAGATAAAAAAAATTCTGAGTACAGGATTGCCTTAATCACCCGGGCCACTCTGAGAATTGTGAACTTGACTGCGAGGCTGTTTTCCTAAAAATGACTATGGAGTTGTTAGGTTCATTCCTGCAATACCTGTTTATGGACAGTCTGCCACAAGCTTGCCATCAGGGCTGGGTGTTTGGAATCTTGCCAGGCAGGGCCCTTTTACTTAATAGGCTTCATCCCTGCAAATCATGTATTTTTGGGCAAGTGTCAAGAGACGGCATTACAAGGGATCCTGAAGAAGCTTAACCCCAAATGGAGAAGCCAGAGCCGCCAAGGTTTACCCCTATTAAGGCTTGGAAGGAAGCAGCCTTTGTGAAAAGTATTTGTAAATGATGCTCTCAAAAGGCCTAGTGTAGCAGTGGGGCTGTTTGAGGGAACCATGTAAGTTTCTACTCACTGAGATTGGCATTTTTACATATATATTTGTTTATCTGGCTGCATCGGATCTTAGTTGTGACCTGCAGAATCTTCGTCTTGGTCGTGGCACGCAGGATCTTTAGTTGCGACATGCCAGCTCTTGGTTGCAGTCTGCGGGCTCTCGTTCCCCAGTCAGGGCGCAGGGCAAACACGGGCCCCCTGCATTGGGAGCCCAGAGTCTTAGCCACTGGACCAGCAGGGAAGTCCCGAGATGGTCTTCTTAGTAGGAGAGCTGTTGCCTTGGTGCCGCCGTTGTCAATCTGATCTAACTACGAGGTACTGAGTGCTTCCTCTGTGTAGGTGACCTCCTGCCTGTCCTCTTGTTACCATCTTTACCTCCCGTCTCCTAGGAGGCGGGGCTGGTGCTGGCCGTGCAGACTCCCCTGGCAGCGAGGAACACCTCTGCCAGCAGAGGTGCAGTTGAGGACCCTGTGGCTCTGATACTCAGGTTGGGTATTGGGCTGGAGCTTTGTAGTATCAAATACTTATTGGATGCAGTCAGAGTCCCTGCACTGTGACTTCCCTACTTTCCAATGAGAGGAAAACCAAGTCCAGTTTTAATTTCCTAAAGGAAGAAAAGGTTACACCTTAATCTGCTTTCCCCCAGCATCACTCTTCTTTGTTTAGAATCTTAATTCATTTTGGGGAGTTGTTGTTTTTTTGTTTTTTGTTTTTTTTAGCTCATCCTGTCTACAGGGATCAAGGACGAGCTCACTTGTTTATTGCCAGCTGCAGGAACACTGGGTGACCTTATTTTGCCCAGTTGGGATGTTGGCTGGCTTAATAATTGGAGCAGAGTTAAACTGAGGCTGCTCTGCTTAGGCATTGTTGCCTGTTGATGAGTCTGAGTCCGGCTTTGTTTCCTCTGGCTAATCCCATGAGTTTTGCTTTATTCCATGGTTACAAATGACTCCCCCAAACCTGTCTGAACTGTTGCTCAGAAAGATTCAGGGTCTGTTTCAGTTCTTAGTAGCTGGCTGTGTGGCTTGGGCTAATTGCTTAACCTCTCTGGTCTACAGTCATATCTAAAAATTGAGGGTGTTGGACTATTGGCCCTTTTAATTCTGATACCCACAGATTTTTCACTGACATGGCCTTTGCCTTCAACACGTGGTCCTTCTTAAGATCCTTCTTTGTATCTTTCTTAGATTGATCCATGACATTGCTTTTGTTTACAAAAGATGAATATTTCCATATAAGCAATTTCTGAGAATTTTTTACCAGTAAATCCAACCCATCATGTAATGACCATACCTTAAATATTTATATAAAGTTCTTCCTCAGTCTGGTGTATCTAAACCTCAGGTAGGGACTTCCCTGGCAGTCCAGTGGTTAAGACTCCAAGAATCCAATGCAGGGGATGTGGATTTGATCTTTACTCAAGGAACTAAGATCCCCAATGCAGTGCAGCACAGCCAAGAAAAATAAAATAAACCTCAGGTAAATAGCACAGTGGAACTACTTAGGGTATTTATTTCTTCTTGAGTTAACTTTGGTAACATGTCTCTTTCAGGGAATCCACCCATTTAGTTAAGCTGTCTTATTTATTGGCTCAAAATTATTCATCATATTCCTTTATTATTATTTTACATAAGCAGCCCCAGTGTTTTTCAAATGTCTCATTTCTCCTATACATTAATGAAAACTATATATATTTTTGGAACATTTTCTCTTGAATTGTTTTACTTGCTTGCTATTTAATTATACGTTGCACATGGAGGTTGTCTTACAGAGAAATCAAAATCATTTAAAAACCACTTTCTAAGAATCCACAAGCTCTTTGCTTCCTCTGTGCTTAAAGCAATGGCAGGTCTTTTGTTTTTGTGTTTTGGGCTGTGCCATGCAGCTTGTGGGGCCTTAGTTTCCCTACCAGGGATTGAACCATTGCCCTTGGCAGTGAAAGCACAGAGTTCTAACCATTGGACCACCAGAGCATTCCCAATAACGGATAGTGGAGGTCTGTGCCTGCCCCTCAGATATGCGTCTGATAATGAGGGATGAGAGTCTACAGGGAGGTGCTGGTGGATGGTACAGATATACCAAGTGTCTTTACATCACTCTGAGATCCGTCCAACCAGAGCACAGAGATGCAGAAATGAGTAAGCTAGGTTCATCTCTCTAGAAAAAAGACAGTGGAGGAATTGCTTTTAGAATGATTGCCACAGGGACTTCCCTGATGGTCTAGTAGTTAAGACTCTGTGCTTCCAATGCAGGGGGTGCAGGTTCTATCCCCGGTCAGGAACTAAGATCCTACACGCCATGGAGTGTGGCAAAAATAAAGAATGGTTGCTGCGCCTCACCTATAGGGATAGAGCGTGGTAAAGCTCTGTCTAGCCCAGTGTTTGAATGTTGTTCTGACACAGGTGGGTAGAGACCAGTGGGCCGGTGAAGGCTCTGTGGTGTGATAACCAGACAGAAGAAGGAAAATACAAAGTCTGGGAGGATCAAGTCAGCTGGAGACGGGTCCCAAGGTGGGATGTAGTTTAGTGCTCCCTTTCCAAATAAACACACCCCCTTGAACCGCCTTGAACAGTCCCGAGAGAAGCAAAACATCAGCCCCAGTCAAGGTTATTGTGAATCTCTGAGCTCCAACAAGTCAGGATTAAAAATCTAGGTCACAGGAAACCACAGCCCAGCCTGGGAGCTGTGCCCTCTTGTAATTTTACTGAGTGAGCAGTGATACCCCAGACGTGGGTGAGCTGGGGAGTGTTGGAAGAAACATTAAACCCAGGGGTCAGCCTGAAAGAGAAGCTATCCTCAGCGGAAGCGTCGGTCAAAGCCAACTGGCATTGGATATCAGAGAAGGACCGATGTGAGGGACAATGGTGGGACACAGAGCAGTGGGCAAAAAGAGGAGCCTGAAGGCTTCGTGCGATGGAACGAGCAGAGGCGGGAGAAGCATTCATCTGGACAAACCGCGGGTAGAGAGAAGGTTATCTGTCGTGGTTACTGAGATATCTGAAGCTCACCAGCCTGGGAGCAAACGAGGTCGTGTTAATATTAATGCCCAGCATGGGGTCCCAGCGGCCCCGCCTGTTCTCACAGGACCTCAGTGGGTATCCTCAGGGTCCCCCCTGGGGAGGATGTCACCTCATCCTCAGGGGCACCAGGATGAGCATCCTCAGGATGCTCAGATGCATCAGGGCTCCCGTTCTTCCTCCATTCGTGATTCACTCCTCACTACCCTCTGCTTTGCTGTTCCCTGGCTGCCAGGGTGTTCCCAGGGCCCTAGGTTGCCCCCTTCTACTGCACCCCCTACCTGCAGCTTCTCTCTATAGCTTAGGCCTGTAGCTGTGCTTCTCAAAGTGTGGTCCAGGGGCCAGCAGCATTGCATCACCCGGGGACCTTGTTAGAGCTGCAGAATCTCAGCCCCACCCTCCACCCGGACTGACTGTATTAGGATCTGCATTTTAACATGGTCCCTGGGGGTGTCACAGTTAGCATTTGAGAAGCCCTGCCAAGTGGGAGCCGCTGGTTTTCCCACTTTAGCAGGGTGCTCAAAGGAAGCAGGTCAGTGACAACAGGGAAAAGTTCATATGTCAGTCCTGGATCTTTTTTGTCTTGGGATGACCTGGGATATCTGAGGAGAGAGGAGAATACCTTCTGGCTTGCATAAGCAGGAGGATTCATCAGACAAAATAAAGCTAGCAGAGAAGAAAGTGGGAACCGTGACATGCTGATGAAATGGGACCAGATCAGGGTGAGCCAGAAAACTGAGCGGGGGAGGATGAGAGATATTGAGGGGGTCAGAGATGAGCTTTAAAATGAGGAAAGACACATACTTTAGAATCCCCTTGTAAACAACAGTGGAGAAGGAAAGGGCAACCCACTCCAGTATTCATGCCTGGAAAATCCCATGGACCGAAGAGCCTGGTGGGCTACAATCCATGGAGTCACAAAGAGTCGGACACGACTGAGCGACTTCTGTGTGTGTGTGTGTGTATGTAAACAACAGAGGCACCGCATAAAATGCATCACAATTTCAAGGTAGCTGGGACAGTAAATGTCATCATTAAATCAGCGAGTACCTTGGGAAAAATGTATCAGGCATCTGTTCTAACAAGTACTGGCAAACATCCCTCACCCAGAGACCCTAGAGAGCTTTTGTGTCAACATGCTGGGAGGCACTTGGAACTGGCACAAGAAGGTTAGCAGGTAAGAGAGAACCCCAAACCTGGGACTTTTCTGAGATGAGAGCAGGAGAAAGCCTTTCTAATTACTCTGTTCCTGATGTCCTGTCGGTAATAAAGATTAATTAGTGATGACATTAGAGTGTCATCGGTGATGACAGACAGTAAATAGCAACATTTTATTTTATTACCTTACTCTTGTTAATTTTCCCGGCTTTGATCAATACAGACATTACCCAGGCTTCCTAGTTACGAAACAGTAACTAGGCTTAGTAAAAGGCTGCGTTCCAATTTTTTATTCGTTTAGGAAAACCCTCCTTGGGATGTTTGCATAATCAAATGTAAGTTCGCAAATGTTTCTGCTGCCTCAGATTTGCATATGAGCAAAATGAGTTTGTTCCCAAACAGCCCCTGGAAAACTCCCAGGACAAATGATTACTCAGTGAAAAGGAAAATGATTTCAGCCAATTCCTCTCCCTCTCCCATAGACAAATGGAAGTGAATCGTCTCTTAGCACTGCCTACTGAGGCCACCAGTAATCCGTCTGCTGACACCATCAAGGAATAAGAGGTTGATAAAGGGAAAGAATTTCAAGTGGAGCTTCCCTGTTAGGAAGGAAGATTCCATGTCATTTGATGCATTGCATGGGCTTTTTTTTGTTGCATTGCTTATTAACCAGATGTTTTAAAACACCAATTTCCATTTCTTTTAATACTCAGAATTTGTAAATAGTTAAAGAGTGATCATATATTATTTATGTCCTATAGCAACTTGGGTATGATTCTCCTATTTCTTTTTCTAGTGTGTTATTATAGGAGCCAAGGCGAGAATTCCAAAGTGGATGCTGAGCTTAGGCATAGTTTTTCTTTGTGGTGTAATTTAGACCTATGGGTATGGTTAAAAATGACTAGGAAGAGACTTCCCTGGTGATCCAGTAGTTAAGACTTGGTGCTTCCAAGGCAGGGGGCTTGGGTTCGATCCTTGGTTGGGGAACTAAGATCCCACGTACCTCAGAAGCAGAGCCAAAAATTAATAAATAAATGCGGTACAGATGTACCGCATTTTTTTTAATGACTAGGAAATGACAACCCACTCCAGTACTCTTGCCTGGAAAATCTCATGGACAGAGGAGGCTGGTAGGCTGCAGTCCGTGGGGTCTTGAAGAGTCGGACATGACTGAACGACTTCACTTTCACTTTTCACTTTCATGCATTGGAGAAGGCAATGGCAACCCACTCTAGTACTCTTGCCTGGAGAATCCCAGGGACGGCGGAGCCTGGTGGGCTGCTGTCTATGGGGTCGCACAGAGTTGAACACAACTGACGCAACTTAGCAGCAGCAGGAAATGGTATACTCCTTTTGTTTTCATGAAAGAATATAAGTAAAAGATTCATGTTAGCAGTATATTTTCCTTGTGTGTGTGTGTGTGTGTGTGCTTTTCCCCCTTGACCCTAAACTTGATGATTAGCAGCCTGGACAAAATAATGATAAAGGATTGGATAGGAAACTGGGTTCATGTGACTTCCAGTCATTTTGGTAGCCTTTTCAGTGTAAAAAGGTATAGAGCTGACCCTTGTGGAACGAGGTTACATTAATTCATCTGAGTTGTGACAGCAGCGAGGAGGCCACAGTTGCTTGGAGCCAAACCCATCACAGGTAATAACAGAAAATGCTCTTGCAGTTACTGAGTTTATTGGCTCAGACCAGCCAGAGAGTCCTAGGATCAGTGAGCAGGAAGTTTATCAACCCACAGGAGCCGGATGCTTAGATCTGCCTGGGTGTTTCTCTTAATATCCTGTCCCTACTGGTTTTCTGTTTCAGTCACTACTTAAATGACAAATTCACCCTGCCGAGTCACATTTAGCATCATGTCCTCTTCGCCCTTGACATGTATGTGGATTGGGAGAAAACCGAAGGTTATGAGACCTGTTCTGTTGGAGAGGGAAGAAAACAGACACAGTTGAGTGCCCACTCTATGCCAAACAGCATGCAGAGGCGAGGTGCCAGAGTTAGCCCACGTGGAAGAGGGCTCAGAGAGGTCACATAGTGCTCCCAAGGTCACACAGCTACTCAGAGCCTGGTAGGACCAGGATTTAAATGAGCGCTTCTGACCCGGTGTTCGCATTCTTTGTGCAACTCGGAAAGGAAGCTTCACAAAACTCTGAAGAAATACACTCCCTCCCTGTATCATCTGTCCTTGGCAAATGCTACCTTGTCTCATTTCCTGGTAGTCAGTGGATGTCTGTGACCATATTTTCTTTTATCTCATTTGTTTCATTTAGTTAAGGTCTGTTGTGGGATGTCTAACCAGTGAGGAAACTAGAAACGCTCAATTATTTTGCAAGGAGAGCCGGAAGCCTGAGACCTGATATGCATGCTGAAGTTAGTACTGAAACGGGTTTCCCCAGTCTCACATGCTTATTATATATCCTGGGACAGAGGAAGGGAGTTTGCGTAATCCACGGCCTCTGCTTTTGGTGAGGCTGAGTTTAGTTGAGAGGGGGAATATTTACAAACCTTGGAAGATGAAGTAACAGTGAGCTGAGGTGTACAGAAGGAAGGGTCTCAAGCATTCATGTGAAACGTTGTTTTAATGAATGAACAGAGCTTCAGAAGAGGGAGCTGTGACTGTGAACTTGTGAGGTCAGGGAGGGTTTGGTGGTGGATGCGGGTCTTAGGTCTTACGTGATGGTGAGGCTTGGATGGGTGGGAGGAGTGAGGATGCCATCTCAGAGAGACAGCAGTGAACCGTCTGGAAGAGAGATCTTAGTTCCCTGCCCAAGACCTGAACCTGGGTAGCCTGGATGAACAGCCGGAGTCCCAGCCGCTAGTCCATCAGGGGCAAAAGGCTAGAAACAAAATTCCCCTCGCTCTTGCCATGTTTGAAATAGGAATTTCTCAAAGAGGCAAAAACTGTAAAAACAGGTACAAAGCTTATTATCAGAGATACAGTATAACATGTGGGAGAGCACCCAGAGAAACATTGTGTTTGTTTAAGACTGAAGCAAGGCAGAAATACCACCCAGAGAGAAGGGGTATGGGCGCCCTCCCCAGTGAGGAAGAATGCAGTAAAGAGGCAGTTAAATCATATATATCAGGCAGTTCTTCTGGATCTTTGTTTACCTTTGGCTAGTAATTTCATTTCTTTTCCTACACCTGACCTGTTCTAGGACCCACCCTTCCAGCGCACCCCACCCAATATATATGAGCAGCTTTTTTGCCAAGATGGATTCCAGCGCAGAGGCCAGTGGGAGGTTTGACGACACTTATTATGGGATGGCACGCCCTCGTTTTTGACCCCTGAGGAGGCTTCCTCAACTGCGTGTGCAGTTGGGGAGTTTTCTCTGACCTCATGAGCAGACCTCTTATCTCTTTACTCCAGCAGAGCTCAGCTCCTGCCATTAACTTTGTCCTTGGAGCATCTGCGGAAAACAAAGCTTCAATTTTACTCCATTTGACAAACTCCAGCTGCTCTGCCCAGGGGCCCATCTATCTCCTACCCCAGGTAGAGTGGGGTTGGGATGGGTGAGGTGCTGCTGGATGAGGGAGCACCTTCCATGTGAAGCTGAAGAGTTTGGGTTTGACCCTCAGAGATGATAATAAGGAGCTCCCGTAGGCTCTTAAGGAGACAAGTGGCTCTGTGAACGTTCTGCTGCATGCATGGGCTTGATGGGTGCTGGGAAAACCCTGTAAACATTCATCTGAGGCAAAAGCAGCGGTATTGTCAAGCTGAGGTCAGTTTATGCTGCTATAGGAAATTAACAGAAAAACGATGCCACAAGGGCATCCTTTCCCGTGCCCTTCCTGGAAACTGCCAACTGGTGGCTGAGGACTGGGAATGAGGACACTTAATTTTTACTATGCCTACTTTGATTAACTATTGTTAGTGTAGAGACAGAGTAGGGGTTATTATCCAAGATAGTGCTAGGTTGAGCCATATGAAATTTCCCTTTCAAGGTAATTGGCAGTTGCTGTTCAGTCGCTAAGTCGTGTCCGACTCTTTGTGGCCTCATGGACTGCAGCGTGCCAGGCTTCCCTGTCCTTCACTATCTCCCGGAGTTTGCTTGAACTCATGTCCATTGAGTCAGTGATGCCATCCAACCATCCTCTGAGATGTAATTGGTAGAACTGCTAGCAATTTTATACAGTTCTACTTAATTGATTTTGTCAGTTGTTGGAGATGCGTGGACATGGTCAGGTTATCTGGGTAGGTCCTGGATAGTGCTGCTTATAGTCAGCCCCAAAGTCCTCAGGGCACTATTTTCCTTGGGTGATGGAACTGATCCTGGAGATTGAACCCAGGGTCCCAGGGATGTTCTAGGCTCTTCCTCTCCAGGCTGTTTGCTCTTCTTGCCGATGGACCAGACATTCAGAATCTCCTGATTTTTTCTCTTCCCTTTAAAGAAGAAAAATCTGCCCTGGACTAAGAAATTTAAAGGAGGAAGAAGGGCTTATGGAAGAGAAGATAAAAATAATTGCTCTTGAGATTGTGTTTCCCAGGACTCCCTAGTAGCATGATACAGACAAAACCAGAAGTGCTACCTTTGTAGATCCTAGTTATGTTGGGGAGGAGGGGTACCAAGTTCTCACTCTGGCTCTAGATCACAGAGGTTTTAAGGGAGTTTGAGAACAACAGACTGGTTCCAAATAGGAAAAGGAGTACGTCAAGGCTGTATATTGTCATCTTGCTTATTTAACTTCTGTGCAGAGTACATCATGAGAAACGCTGGGCTGGAAGAAGCACAAGCTGGAATCAAGATTGCCAGGAGAAATATCAATAACCTCAGATGTGCAGATGACACCACCCTTATGGCAGAAAGTGAAGAGGAACTAAAAAGCCTCTTGATGAAAGTGAAAGAGGAGAGTGAAAAAGTTGGCTTAAAGCTCAACATTCAGAAAACTGAAGATCATGGCATCTGGTCCCATCACTTCATGGCAAATAGATGGGGAAACAGTGGAAACAGTGTCAGACTTTATTTTGGGGGGCTCCAAAATCACTGCAGATGGTGACTGCAGCCATGAAATTAAAAGACGCTTATTCCTTGAAAGAAATGTTATGACCAACCTAGATAGCATATTCAAAAGCAGAGACATTACTTTGCCAACAAAGGTCTGTCTAGTCAAGGCTATGGTTTTTCCTGTGGTCATGTATGGATGTGAGAATTGGACTGTGAAGAAGGCTGAGCACTGAAGAATTGATGCTTTTGAACTGTGGTGTTGGAGAAGACTCCTGAGAGTCCCTTGGACTGCAAGGAGATCCAACCAGTCCATTCTAAAGGAGATCAGTCCTGGGTGTTCTTTGGAGGGAATGATGCTAAAGCTGAAACTCCAGTACTTTGGCCACCTCATGCGAAGAGTTGACTCATTGGAAAAGACTCTGATGCTGGGAGGGATTGGGGGCAGGAGGACAAGGGGACAACAAAGGATGAAATGGCTGGATGGCATCACCAACTCAATGGATGTGGATTTGAGTGAACTCTGGGAGTTGGTGATGGACAGGGAGGCCTGGCGTACTGTGATTCATGGGGTCACAACGAGTCGGACATGACTGAGCGACTGAACTGAACTGAACTGAGAACACCAGGGCAGTGGGCTGTGCATGTGTGATGGTGGTGTGGCAGAGACTTAGCTATGCTGTCTCCATATCTTTTGTGCCTGTGCCCTGGGATGGAGGCCACCCCCGTGGAGCCTCTCCTGGATTCAGGGATGGAGTGAGCCCAGAGTGCTCTCCTAACCACCAAGAATGAGGATGTGTTCTGAGTTAGGGTCTGCTGGAACCAGCTGGGGCACAGCTATCCCAGGGCATGGCCACCTCTCCCCCATCCCGACTCTGGATACCGCAGGCCAAGTCATCTACCACTACACCTGGACTCTGAAATCTCACTATCTCGGATCTTGAGTTCTCATCCTGACTTGCCTCTGTCATCCTCAGTCACCATTGAATGTGTGACCCACAGTGATTGTCTTGCTCCAAGAGTACTATTGTATGTCTCCTGGGATGGGATCTTCCTGGATTTCCACTGGGCCCCTCCTGAACCCCCTTCCATGCTAAACTCTCCTGCATCCCTCATGTATTCACGGAATGCTCCCTGTCCTCCTGGTTCTGCCCTGAACCTTTCCTGGAATTGTTTAGTCACTCAGTCCCATCCAGCTCTTTTGGATCTCATGGACTCTAGCCTGCCAGGCTCCTCCATCCAGGATTCTCCAGGCAAGAATACTGGAGTGGGTAGCCATTTCCTTCTCCAGGGATCTTCCTGACCCAGGGATCAAATCCATATCTCCTGCTTGGCAGGCGGATTCTTTACCACCTGAGCCACAGACATGTTTTCCCTTTCCTTAGCCTGACAAATGTATTGAGGGTCCCACTCTGTTAGAAGCACCCTGAGGAAAACAAATGAAAAGACTTAGTCCCTCTGTGTCAGAGAAGGCAATGGCACCCCACTCCAGTACTCCTGCCTGGAAAATCCCATGGACAGAGGACCCTGGTAGGCTGCAGTCCATGGGGTCGCTGAGGGTCGGACACGACTGAGTGACTTCACCTTCACTTTTCACTTTCATGCATTGGAGAAGGAAATGGTGGCCCACTCCAGTGTTCTTGCCTGGAGAATCCCAGGGACGGGGGACCCTGGTGGGCTGCCGTCTATGGGGTCGCACAGGGTCGGACACGACTGAAGTGACTTAGCCGCAGCAGCAGCAGCAGTCCCTCCGTGTACAGGCGTTTGAGGGTCACCTTTCTTAGCATTTTTCCTGTTTCCTGAGGAAACGGGAACTAGTGCAACTCCTGGAGGCCTCTGCTTTTGCTCTCTCAGCTCAACCTTCTCAGCCGAAAATGGAGGCCAATCAGGGAGATTATGAGAAGAAAGGAATGACAGACCTCTGTAAATAAATAGTTTAACTGCAAACGTGACTGGTAAGCTTATAAATTCATGGCATGTGGGAAGAATCAGTAGGGCCACACTTGTCATCTAATCAGACACCTGTGTCTAGATGGAAATCATCTCAGAACAGATTGTATGTTATAATTAAAAACCAAAAAAAAAAAAAAAAAAGAAGAATCACAACATTCTGTCAATATGCTGGGCCAAATTGCCCATCCTGGCAAAACTGGAGTGTCTGCTACAATTCAGAGGTGCTTAAAAATAATCATTTAAAACTTCTTAAAGGAAGCCTAAATGGCAGGTTCCTGCATGTAGGATATGACATAGGGGTCCTGCGGGGCAACTTTAATAATTTGCAGCCCATCCTTGGGTTTTAACTGAGTTCCATATTCTATCATTTTTATGTTTCCTTGTCTACCCTGGGCGGAAATGAAAATTAAACCACTTTTGTCTCAAGTACAGTTGTACCCTGGAGCTGTCTCGAGTTCAGTTCCCAAGCACTGCAATAAAGTGACTATCCCAATGAAGTGGGTTACACAATGTTTTTGATTTTGCAGTGCATATAAAAGTTATGTTTATGCTCCACTATAGTCTATTAAGTGTGCCGTAGCATTATGTCTTAATAAATACAGTGTACAGGGACTTCCCTGGTGGCCAGTGGTTAAGACTGTGTTTCCAATGCAGGGGCCCGGGTTTGATCCCTGTTCAGGGAACTAGATCCCACATGTTACAACTAACACCTGGAGCAGGAGCCTATTATACAGAGCGAAGTAAGTCAGAAAGAGAAACACCAGTACAGTATATTAACACATATATATGGAATTTAGAAAGACGGTAACAACGATCCTATATGTAAGATAGCAGAAGAGACACAGATATAAAGAACAGACTTTTGGACTATGTGGGAGAAGCGGAGGGTGGGATGATATAAGAGAATAGCATTGAAACATGTATATTACCATATGTAAGATAGATGACCAGTGCAAGTTTGATTCGTGAAGCAGGGCACTCAAAGCCAGTGCTCTGGGACAACCCAGAGGGATGGGGTGGGGAGGGAGTGGGGAGAGGGTGTCAGGATGGGGAGACACGTGTGCACCCGTGGTTGATTCATGTTAATGTATGGCAAAAACCACCACGATATTGTAAAGTAATTATCCTACAATTAAATTGATTAATTTAAAAAATAAATGTGTTCAGTTCAAGGAAAGAAAAAAAAAAAGATCTGGAGCAGCCAAAAAAAAGGTACATACCCTAACTTAAAAATACCTTACTGGTGAAAAAAGAAAAAAGCTAACTATCATCTGAGCCTTCAGTGAGCCATAGGAGTAACATCTAAGATCCCTGGTCACAGATCACCATCACAAATATAACAATAATGACCACATTTGAAATATTGTGCGAGTTACCAAAATATGACACAGAGACATAAAGTGAGCAAATGCCATTTGGTAAAATGGTGTCCATAGACTTGCTTGACCTAGGGTTGCCACAAACCTTCAATTGATAAAAAATGTAATATCTTCAAAGCATAAGAAAATGGAGCACAATAAAATGACGTAAAGCTGGGTATATCTGATGAGGAAATACAGAGTCTTGTTTTATTCATTTAGTCAGTTTATCAGGAAACATCATGAGAATGAGCACATTCTCATTATTAAAGCTCTGAAGAATAAAATGACTCTGATTTCCTTGTTTCCTTTTCTTGATAATGGAGAAGACTACCGTGTCATTTCAGCCCATGAGGTCCTTTGCTACCAGAATGAAATGATCATACGAGAGAGATATTAAGATCACAAGGACAGTATTAATAACTGACCATCACTGTGCACTTACCATGTGTCAAGCTCAAGTGAATCATAATCATTTCCTCATTTACTCTCCCCCAAAATCCTGGGAGGAAGGTGTTATCATTCTCACTTAATATATGAAAAAAAAAAAAAAAAAAAAAAAACAGATTGTGAGT
Source organism: Bos mutus (assembly GCF_027580195.1). NCBI lineage: Eukaryota > Metazoa > Chordata > Mammalia > Artiodactyla > Bovidae > Bos > Bos mutus. The sequence continues at coordinate 10,955,067 of NC_091638.1, forward strand.
AATTTGTCCAAGTTCACAAATAGGGTCAGTGGCCACTCCAGGATTCAAATCCAGATCTGTGCTTATAACCTCTTCACATCTTGCCTCACCCTGAAAGTCATGCTGAGAAAACTGTTCTTGGCAAAGAGGTGGGTAAGATTTGAATTCTTTAGAGGTAAGAGGAAATCTAGACAGGACTAGATACATATATATGTGTGTGTAGCTGGGTCACTCTGCTGTACACCTGAAATTAACACAACATTGTGGATTAACTGTACTTCAATTATTTTTAAATTGAAAAAAAAATCTTTTGTGACTTAGCAGGGAAAAAAAAAAAAAATTGGGTTTTTTAAGGTTCCAGAAAGTTCTGACCTCTTATTGGTATTTCCTGGGCAGCAAATTTTGGACCTTTTATCTCAGTTCTAGATTTTTGAAAGTCAGGTCACTTTAGGATAGTGGGAGCTGCCTTCAGGGTCAGGCCTTGCCTAGAAGGGGCTCCCTAGGTGTGGTGCATCCTGGTACCCAGGGGACTTGGGGGAGGCACCTCAGGCCCAGTGCAGACTCCATACTGCATTCCTGGCCGCTCTTGGAGGAGACTGGGCAGGAGATCTCACATGTAACGGCTCCATTGTTTCAAGCAGATCCTCAACAAGCACACGTCTAACCTGTGATAGTATCAGTCATCTTTAGTAATGACTTTGTTTCTTTGTTTGTTTGTTTGATCACTGAGTTGTGGCTGGCCCTTTTGCAGCCACATTGGACTGTAGTCCTCCCAGCTCCTCTGTCCATGTGATTTCCTAGGCAGGAATACTGGAGTGGGTTGCCATTTCCTCCTCCAGGGGATCTTCCCGACCCAGGGATCAAACTCGTGTCTCCTGCATGTGTCTCCTGCTATTGCAGGCAGATTGTTTACACCCGAGCCACGAGGAAAACAATCTTAGTAAAGGTTTGGTGGTGGTTTAGTTGCTAAGTCGTGTCCAACTCTTGCAGCCTCATGGACTGCAGCCTGTCAGACTCCTCTGTCCATGGGATTCTCCAGGCAAGAATACTGGAGTGGGTTGCCATCTCCTTCTCCAAGGGATCTTCCTGACCCAGGAATCAAACCCAGGTCTCCTGCATTGCAGGCAGATTCTTTACCAACTGATCTGGTCAAAGGACTCTTTGAACCAATCGGACTAATACTGTATTGTCCTTTTCCCCCCATAGGACATCGAGGTCTCTGTGAACATTCTCTAAAATGTTTAAGCTCGAGAATCACGGAGCGGAAGCTGCAGGGCACCTGGCTGCCTGCTGGCCGAGGGAGCCTGGAGAAACCATTCCTAGGATCACGCAGCTCTGTGGTGCCTGGGTTCAGCCCCCAGAGTGGCCTTCACCCCATCAACACTGAGAACAGCCCACTGAAGCCCAGGGTCGTGACCGTGGTCAAGGTGGGCAGCCACCCCCTCCGCAAGATCACCCTGCTCCTCAATAGGCGATCGGTGCAAACCTTTGAGCAGCTCTTGGCCGACGTCTCAGAGGCCCTGGGCTTTCCCAGGTGGAAGAGTGACCGTGTGAGGAAGCTGTTCAACCTCAAAGGCCGGGAAATCAGGAGTGTGTCTGATTTCTTCAGGGAAGGAGATGCCTTCATAGCGGTGGGCAAAGAGCCGCTGACGCTGAAGAACATCCAGGTGGCTATAGAGGAACTGTACCCCAGCAAAGCCCGGGCTCTGACTTTGACCCAGCAGCACAGCCAGATCCCCTCTCCAAGGCTGAGAAGCAGACTTTACAGCAAAGCTGGGAAGGGGGGTCACCCCTGTGGGGAGACCGAGACCGCCAAGAGCAGCGGTGAGGCTGCTAGGTCCCCGGCGGCCATCAGACCCCAGGGGCAGACCCCCGGGGAGGACAGGGTGAGGACCCCGAAGAAGTGGGGGAAGGGGAAGTGGGAGCCCGAATCTGGCAGTAAGGCGCCCAAGGATCCCGCCCTGGAGAGGCGTGCCAGTGGAGAGAAGCACCTGGCGGTGGAGATCGAAAAGACGTCGGGGGAATTGATCAGGTGTGAAAAGTGTAAGCGGGAGCGAGAGCTCCAGCAGGGCCTGCAGAGGGAGCGACTGTCCCTGGGCACCAGCGAGCTGGACCTGGGCAGGTGCCCCCGCTACGACGTGGAGAGGCTGGTGAGGACCAGGAGCTGCCGGAGGTCCCCAGAGGAGAAGCCCCAGGGTGGGGAGGAAGGCTGGAAGGAGGGTCCCCGGAGCAGTCCTGGGCACCCCCCGCAGGAACCGAGGAGACCCAGCAAAAGCGTCGACAAGAAAGAGGACAGAGACCCCGGAGGCCAGGAGGGTCATCCCCCTGCTGCAGCCAAGGCCAAGAGGGACGTTTTTGTTGGGGAAGCACAGCCCCGCCGAGAGGAGAAAGGCGGCAGGAACACAGGCAGGAGCAAGCCGGGAGGCTGGCTCCGGAGGGAGCATCACGCTGACCTGGATCCGGAGAAGCTCCCCAGGACCGGAGGGGACGAGCAGGAGGCGGAGAAGGAGAAGAAGCCCGGGGTGTCCGGAGCGAGGAGGATGATGGTTCCCCGCGATGAGCCGCCAGCCAGAATCGAAAAGGAGCCCAAGACGAGGCCGGAGGAGAGCAAGGCGGAGCGGCCGGGCAGGAGGCGGCGGCCTGCGGGCATCCTGGCGGCCGACGTGCGAAAGCAGTACGAGCCGGGCCGGGTGATCGGCGACGGGAACTTTGCGGTGGTGAAGGAGTGCAGGCATCGCGGCACCCGGCAGGCCTACGCCATGAAGATCATCGACAAGTCCAAGCTCAAGGGGAAGGAGGACATGGTGGACAGCGAGATCCTCATCATTCAGAGCCTCTCTCACCCCAACATCGTGAAACTGCACGAAGTGTACGAAACGGACGCCGAGATCTACCTGATCATGGAGTACGTGCAGGGAGGGGACCTGTTTGACGCCATCATCGAAAGTGTGAAGTTCCCCGAGCGCGAGGCCGCCCTCATGCTCATGGACTTGTGCAAGGCGCTGGTGCACTTGCACGACAAGAGGATCGTCCACCGGGACCTCAAGCCGGAGAATCTGCTGGTGAGCCCTGCCCTGGTGGGAGAGGGCAGTTAGGAAAGATGAACAGGGGGACAGGGGCTGTCCACGTGGTCCAGGGGTTAAGATTCCATGCTTCCAATGCAGGGGGTGCCAGGTGCTATCCCTGGTCTGGGCACTAAGATCCCACATTTCCCAAGGTGCAGACAAAAATGATTTTTTAATTAAAAAAAAAAAAAGAGATACAAAACATAGGAATGGTCACCAATTTTGTTACCCTTGGACTATAGAACATCCCTGTGCTTGCCCAACTTAAGTCATTCAGTCGTGTCTGACTCTTCGAGACCCCATGGACTGTAGCCCACCAAGCTCCTCTGTCCATGGGGATTCTCCAGGCAAGACTACTGGAGTGGGCTGCCATGCCCTCCTCCAGGGGATCTTTCCAACCCGGGAATCAAACCCAGGTCTCCCTCATTGCAGGCAGATTCTTTACCATCTGAGCCATCTGGGAAGCCTGTAGAACATAACATATATATAATATAATATATATATATATGTATGTATATAATTTTTATGTTGATATGTTATATTTTCATTTTTGTTCAGACTAAGAAATTTTCTCTCCTTTTTTTGGCCATAGAATGTGGCATGCATGATCTTAGTTCCCCAATCAAGGATTGAATCTGCACCCCTTGCAGTAAAAACAGGATGTCTTAACCACTGGACAGCCATGGAAATCCCTGGAACATTACCTTTATGGTCTTTTTTTTTTTTTTTAACATACTTGTTCCACTATGTAAAACTTGCTTATAGTTCAAAAATTGTGGAAATAAATGGGTTTTGATTAAATTATTGAGAAAGTAGCCTTTCAATTTAAACAGAAAGGAAAATGTTTCCTCATCCCTGGGAGAAGAGTATTTTCACTTGGACAGTGATCACATGGACTTCATTTCTTGGGCATTTGCACATCTTCTGGCCTAGGTGTTAAGGGTGTCTGCTGGTAACAGCTTCCCCTGTAGGCTTTGAGCCCATGCTCCCACTGAAAGCCCCCTGGCCCTTTTGAAGAAAAGGTCTTGCCACAGGAATTAAAAAGGCTTGGTCCTGAGAATTTTCTGGTGGTCCAGTGGTTAGGACTCAGCATTGTCACTGCCGAGGGTCAGGGTTCCTCCCTGGTCAGGAAACTATGATTCCATGAGCCTCTAGCATCATGAGCCTCATGATGCCTCTAGAGCCCTTTTGTCTCTCTGGGGCTTTGTCTCTTCATTTATGAAAAAGAAATAGTAATGGTACCTATCTTGTACGGTTGAGGGTGGATTGTTCGTGGGAAAGGGGCAATTAGCCCGAGACCACCAGGAGGTGGCCTTCCACTCACAGCTCAGCTGTTCAGGTTTTGGATTCAAACCATCTCCCCAAACACCCACGTGAAATAAAGTCACTCTGGGACCATGATGTGTGCTCAGTCGTGTCCAGCTCTTTGCGACCCCATGAACTAACTGTAGCCCACCAGACTCCTCTGCCTATGGGATTTCCCAGACAAGAATACTGGAGTGGGTAGCCATTTGATGGATCCAGACAAAAGCAAGACCTCTTCATCATGATGTCCAAATCCAGATAAGAACAGGATAGTCCAGACCACAAGTGTGGCTACATATTCCCTTCCTGGGGACTGACTCACTGCCCCATCTTCTTCTCACCTTCTAGATAAGAATTACCAAGATGCCCAGTCACAGAATTACCCTCACATCCTGACAGTATCCAATTCACTGCAAAATCCTACTTTCTTGAACCCTCTTCCAAATTAGCTGGCACAGCCCAGATCTTACTAGTTCATTGAACACCCTCTTGCTTAGATGCCTGGATCCCCAAGGTGCACCTCCTCGCTTGTTGTGATGAGGCAATCAACTGAACATGTTTCTGAGCTTCAGCTGTGTTCCTAGTGGGCTTCATTAGGACAGCACGCTTCACATAGTCACTCTCTGGCCCTTTATTCCACCTTCTTATTTGTAACCTCAATCACCACCTGATCTGTTTCATATTTATTTGTCTCTTCTCTCTTTGCTCTTCCTGAAAAGTCCTAGGACAGCAGGAACATTGTTTTATTCAGACTGTACCGTGAAACCTAGACCAGTTCTGTCACATAGTGGATATTCAATAAATATCAGTTGGATGAGTGGATGAATATAGACCCCAGTGTGCTGCCTGGTAAATAGCAAGCCTTCCATCAGCGGCAGCTGGTGTCATTATTAAGATGTTAAGAACAAGTCTGATACTACGGTGCACATCATGAGGAAGACTCCAAAGCCAGATTGCTGCATATGAAGCTGGAGAAGATGGAGACAATGGTCTCTGTAAACCGTACTTTTTTTACTGGGGCGGGGGCAGGGAATTAGCCTGTTTCCTTTTATTTCATGGTTGTAGAGCCAGCCTGGAAACATCATCCCAGTACATTCATCTGCCTAAATTGCTCCCACAAGCAGAATGAAACTCTGAGTGAGTCAAGCAAATTATCTGGTGAAGTGAGGTCTTGTTGACCCTTCAATCAAACAACTTTGTTTTTGCCTAAATTCATAGAATTGCAGAACACTGACTAACTGCCTGAGTGATCTGAATTACCATTGAGTAAATCTCCCTTTGAAAAATTTCATTTTTGCTTTTTTTTTTCTGACCACACTGAGAGGCTTGCAGGATCCTAGTTCCCCGACCAGGGATCGAACCTGGGCCCAGAGCAGTGAAAGCGCCAAGTCCTAACCAGTGAACCACCAAGGAAATCTTGAAGAATTCCATGTTTGCATGAGTTGAGTGTCCTCAACCTTTTTTTAGTTTCTTTCTGTTTCTTTGGGGTCTGAGCCCAAGTATTCCCTGTGTGTGAAGTGTGGCACTCTGTTTACAGTGGCCACTTTGGAATCATGATAGAGCAGTGTTCTTTATAGATCCTCTGTTGTTTTCACTGAGTTGTGTAAGCAGGAATGATTCAGATTAGAGGCCTGGGTGTGGGACACTTTGGGCCTGTGCTTAAAAAATCATTAGAACACTGATACATGTTCTTGAGGATGTGGAGTAAGATTGTTTACCCTGTAGGATCGTTTTCTTTAGGGGACAGTCATCTGAGCTTGAGTTTTCTCTGCGAGGTCCCAGAACCAGGTTGTCAAGCTGGCTCATCTCTTGGGCGGGAGAGACTCTCATTTGTGTTAAGCGACTGACTTGTCAATAGTTTTTTAAATGAAGAAAGTCAGCACTTGCAGATAGCATGAAGAGGTTTGCTTCAGGAAATAAAAAAACTTCAAGGAGTGTATTTAGTGTGGACAAGCTAACTGCCTGAGAGAAGTCATTCAGCAACTCTTCAGGGATTTATATCTCAGTTCATATATGTTTTAGTGCCCTTGAAGGCAGTGAAGTGTGTGTGTGTGCGTGTATCTTGAGAGAGAGATGAAAACTGCAGCATAGCTATGTTTTCAAACTAGTACAAGAGTTGTTAACTGGTGTTAATTGTAACATATTTAGACCCTATTTTCTGTTTTTTAAGAAAGCCCACTTTTTTTGTTTTTAAATAAAAAGCTTTTTTTCATGGTGGTGTGGCCCCTTCATAAGCTGTACAAAGCCACAGATCTGAGCCAAATTTAGTGGCATAGGGGAATATCTCTTATATCCTGTGGATAATCTGTCAGCTGGCATTTTTCTGAATGAATGGGCCTATCACATTTCTAAACTGTGTTTGTCCTTTTCTGGGTGAGTAAAGTTCAACATGAGCTTCCCGGGTGGCTCAGTGGTAAAGAAACTGCTTGCCAATGTGGGAGATGCAGGAGACATGGGTTCGATCTCTGAGTCGGGAAGGAGGAGGGCATGGCAACCAACTCCAGTATTTTTGCCTGGAGAATCCCATGGACAGAGGAGCCTGGTGGGCTACAGTCCATGGGGTTGCAAACAGTCAGACATGACTAAGCATACATTCACTCAAAGTTCAACATACTATGTCAGAATTTCAATGCTACTTAGCATCGGTGCATTGTGGTTTTTCAGAAAGAGATCTGGGGAGTGTTGGATTTGACAATAAGTTCATTATCTGGGTTTAGAAAGGTGTCATCTCTAAATTTCCTGATATTATAATTATGTTGCTAATTTGGCTGGTCTTTTGAGAGTTAATATTAGCAAATATCACCATGGTGACTGCTGTCCATCAATTAATGCTCTTGGGTCGTCTTTAATTTTGTATTCTGCTTTGTATTATCAAAGTGATTGTTTCTTCCTTTAATGGATGGCTACTGTCTGTATCAATACGTGTCTCTGCCAAATGGGAGAGTGATGATGTCAGAACTAACCTTTGATTACATGGCTGATTGTGGCTGCCTTTAGAGACTTCCAGAATGTGCCAAGAACTCTTAATGGATCCAACAAGCTTATCATGTTGTTTTCACCAGCAGAAATATTTATATCTGGTAATTGGGCCCTAGAGTAAAATTTTAGGGCTGTGTTACTGAGCTTACTTTATTTCTAGTGATCATATTTCTTGATAAGATGCTAGTTTCCTTCTTCCTTTAGGGCTATGTAGACTCCTGAGAGCTTGCAAAAGAAGTTTTAATTATGAGAATTTCCAGCTTGCAGAAATATCAGTGTTAATTGCTTCTCTGTCAGCCTGTGTTCCCTTGGCGGGGTTGGAATGCGCTGTGTGGTGTTGACTAGGCCCTGGGAGAAGCAAACAGGAGCCGGAGAAGTGATGATGTGTAGACACCAGAGGCGTGTCATAGGCTGGTCATGTGACAGGTCCCAGGGACAATTTCATCCCCATTGATTGTTTCAGTCATGCTTTTTTTTGCTGTTTTTTTGCTGTTGACATGTAAGTTGATTTTAGACATTGGCGTTTCCATGTGAATTGGTTTTTAAGGTCATTCCAGTCCTCATGGACAGTTAGAAGTGGAAACTTGGAGGGAGAAGGCCAGAGGAAGCATGAAGGATCAAGTAAGAAGTTGAAGATAAAGAAGCTTTTTATCCCTTTTCTTAGGGCAGCCGCTTGCTGTTTGGTCTGTACTGTGCTGCCACCTGCTGTTCAGAGATGATCCTTGCAAGATCTCATTTAAATTGTGCCTTCACAGCCAAAAATTAATTAAAAAAAACCAGACTGCTGTGCCTTGAAGGAGAGGAAGTTGTTAATGGCTCAGAAAAAGAATGATTCCTCTTGAATCTTTGAGACAGTCTGGATGTGACTGGGCTGCTAATGTAAATAATATAGATTGCCTGGATTCAAAGAAGGGGAGTTTGGTGTGGCTGGGAAAAGGGACTTTGGACCTAGATGGATCAACCGTCCTTGAAGTAACATATAAAGTAATCTCTAACACTCTGTCTTGGAGGGCAATTGAAAACAAGCCCCAGAAGGAATGTGACCTAGAGAAGTGAGTTTAGATAGTCCTGTAGGCAGAGAAATGGAGATTTGGGCTGAGGGCAAGGTCAGATGTGGGCACAGGGGCTGTGGGCGGGCCCTCAGCCAAGCATGGGCCAGGAAGGTACCACCTGGGAGCCTGTTAGAGAAGCCAGAGGTGACCTGGGGGGAGGATCCTGGTACTTGTTTCCCATCTTTGGAAGTGGTGTGTCCTTCCCAGAGGGCAGATTTTAGAAAACAGGGGTGAGGATGAAATTCTGAATCAGCATGGGGTGAACCTCCTCACATGTTAAGCTGATTATAATCAGTATGGTCTGCCACGTGAAGCTGTGGGATCTTTTCATCATGAGATTTCAGCCAAAGTGAATGATAGCCCGGTGGGAGGATGTTTTAGATGAGTTGCCCATTTGGGTGGAGAATTTGATGGTTTCAGAAGTTCTGCACAATGTACATTGTCTGTGGCCACCATGGAGAATCGTATAAAGGTTCCTTAAAAATTAAGAATAGAGTTACCTATGATCCAGCAATCCCATTCATGCACAAAGGATCTGGGAAAGGCGAAAGCTCTAATTTGAAAAGATCCATGCACCCCAATGTTCATAGTGACACTGTTTACAATAGACAAGAAGCTGCCTAAATGTCCATAGACAGATGAATGGATAAAGAAGATGTGGTACATATATACAATGGAATATTATTCAGCCATAGAAAGGAATGAAATTGGGGCATTTGTAGAGATGTGGATGAACCTAGAGTCTGTCATGCAGAATGAAGTGAGTCAAAAAGGGGAAAATAAATATGGAATATTAACCCATATATATGGATCTAGAAAAATGGTACTAATGAACCTCTTCGCAGGGCAGGAAGAGAGAGTCAGACATAGAGAATGAACTTGTGGACACAGAAGAAGGGAGAAGGAAAGAGTGGGATGAGCGAGAGAGCAGCATGGACATAGATACTCTATCATGTGTGATATAGACAGCTAGAAGAAAGTTGCTGTAAGGCACAGGAAGCTTGGCTGGGCGCTCTGTGATGACCTAGAGGGGTGCGATGGGGGAGATGACAGGGAGGTTCAAGGAGGGGATATATGTATACATACAGCTGATTCATGTTGGACAGCAGAGACTAACACAACATTATAAAGCAATTATACTCTAATTAAAAAGTTAAAAATATTTTTAAAAAAGATGAATCTAGAGATTATCATACTAAATGAAGTAAGTCAGAGAAAGACAAATACGATATCACTTATATGTGGACTTGGAAATATGATGCAAATGGATTTAGTTACAAAAGAGAAACAGACTCAGAAAACAAACATGGTCACCAAAGGGGAAAGGGTAGAGAGGGATAAATTAGGAGTTTGAGATTAGCAGGTACACACTACTATGTATAAAATAGCTAACCAAGAAGGTCCTACTGTATAGCACAAGGGACTATAGTCAGTATCTTATAAGTAACTATATTGGAAAAGAATATGAAAAAAATATATATATATATGTAACTGAATCACTTTGCTGGATACCAGAATCTAACACAACATTGTCAATCAACTTTGTGTGTGTGCTCAGGCATGTCCAACTCTGCGACCCTTTGGACTCTGTCCATGGGATTTTCTTTTTAGGCAAAAATACTGGAGTGGGTTGCCATTTCCTCCTCTAGGGGATCTGCCCAACTCAAGGATCGAATCTCTGTCTCCTGCATGGGCAGGCAGACTCTTCTGCTGAGCCAGTCGGGGCAGTCAATCTATACTTCAATTAAAAAAATTTTTTTTCCACAAATTCTAGGAGGAAGAGTTATTCCAGAAGGATGTCACTCATATGAATTTAAGGATTAAGATAAAAACGGTTCCAAAGCCAAGACTGTGAAGTGCCTGTTGGAAAACAAAAAGCCCAAAACAAAATTCACACTGTCAGGGTGTGAGCTTAAATGTAGTTAGGCTGGTCTTGTAGGTGAAGTAAACAAGAAGTCTCAAGACACCCTGACAGCCCTGAGAAATGTTACATAACTTATGACAGCAGAGGCTGGAGACAGAAGAATTAGAAACACGATGCATCTCACTTTCTGGAAGGAACAAACAGCCCTGCAGATCTTACCCACCCCTCAGCTTCTGCTGTGGGTCTCATCATTTGGAGGCTTGAAGAGAAAAGCAAGGGAGATAAGAAGCAATATATTATTTTAGAAAAGCCATAAAATATTTTCTTTAAGAAAACAGATTTGGTATTTTAAAAATATGTCTATCAGCACATGGACATTTTAACATAATGCATTTTCAGAATAAATCTCATGAAAATTTTCAAAATGAACGACTGAGTCTCCTTCATGTTTCATCTGCTCCTTCTGTTATGCAGCCAGGTTTTAGAATCAGGGGGTTTCTCTGAGGAAGGGGAGGGTGTCTTTGTTATTTTGCAAAGGTGTACATGGTTTATTTTGGTGTATTCAATCAGCCACATGCTTTTACTGCTGATCATTTGGTTGGGAATATTTACATATGTTTGCAAGGCACAGATTTTTTTCATTAGTCACCCAGCAAATGGGATTCATGAAGATGGCCCATCTGGAAACTTAAGTCAGCATGTGGTTTTTTGTCCCTCCCTTCCAAACTAGATTTTCTACTGTAAATTATTCTCATAATTACCTCCCCAGTCCTCTTCAGGGCTGTTGTCTGTCTCCACACACAGACCAAAGCAGAAGAGTGTTTTAGCTCTACATCTATGATTTCCATTCAGTTCAGTTCAGTCGCTCAGTGGTGTCTGACTCTTTGCAACCCCATGAATCGCAGCACACCAGGCCTCCCTGTCCATCACCAACTCCCGGAGCTCACTCAAACTCACGTCCATTGAGTCGGTGATGCCATCCAGCTATCTCATCCTCTGTCGTCCCCTTCTCCTCCTGCCCCCAATCCCTCTCAGCATCAGAGTCTGTTCCAATGAGTCAACTCTTCGCATGAGGTGGCCAAAGTACTGGAGTTTCAGCTTCAGCATCATTCGTTCCAAAGAACACTCAGGAGCCATCTCCTTTAGAATGAACTGGTTGGATCTCCTTGCGGTCCAAGGGACTCTCAAGAGTCTTCTCCAACACCACAGTTCAAAAGCATCAATTCTTCGGCGCTCAGCTTTCTTCACAGTCCAACTCTCACATCCATACATGACCACTGGAAAAACCACAGCCTTGACTAGATGGACCTTTGTTGGCAAAGTAATGTCTCTGCTTTTGAATATGCTATCTAGGTTGGACATAACTTTCCTTCCAAGGAGTAAGCGTCTTTTAATTTCATGGCTGCAATCACCATCTGCAGTGATTTTGGAGCCCAGAAAAATAGTCTGACACTGTTTCCACTGTTTCCCCATCTATTTTCCATAAAGTGATGGGACCAGATGCCATGATAAAGCCAACCTCTTCACTCTCCTCTTTCACTTTCATCAAGAGGCTTTTTAGTTCCTCTTCACTTTCTGCCATAAGGGTGGTGTCATCTGCATATCTGAGGTTATTGATATTTCTCTGGGCAATCTTGATACCATTAGGTCAGGTTAATTATGGAGACATTGATTAGCCTGCGCAATGGTGACTCGGGCTCAGTGATTAAGACATATTCTGCTTACAGAGATGTAAGCTCTCTGGCAGGAACCAAAGCATATTTGGAGCACTTACCCTTGTCTGGGGAGATCGGGGGGTGGGGGTAGGGGGGCAGGGCTGCCCGCCCTGCATTCTTGGGTGTCACTGTGCCGTGGGACTGATGGGGCCCAGGGAGAACCAGAGCCCTGCCTAATGCCCTCCAGCCCCAATAAGTGCTGCTTCCTGCAACAGAAATAACCCTTTGCTGGAAGATCTGGGGTCATACACAAGTTATAAGCACAGACTGTAAAGCCCAAGTGTTTGGGGTTCAAACTGCAGCTCACCATTTACTGTGTCACCGTGCCTCCATATCCTTATCTGTAAAATGGGGATGTGAGCGCCTCACAAGACTGCAATGAGGATTATGTGACAATGGCACCCCACTCCAGTACTCTTGCCTGGAAAATCCCATGGATGGAGGAGCCTGGTAGGCTGCGGTCCATGGGGTCGCTAAGAGTCAGACATGACTGAGTGACTTCACTCTCATTTTTCACTTTCATGCATTGGAGAAGCAAATGGCAACCCACTCCAGTGTTCTTGCCTGGAGAATCCCAGGGACGGTGGAACCTGGTGGGCTGCCGTCTATGGGGTCACACAGAGTCGGACACGACTGAAGTGACTTAGCAGTAGCAATATGTTATAAACAACGCCTGGCCCTGAAGAAACGTGACAGAGGTGTTTGTTAGGTAAACCATATAATTTTAGCCTCCACTGCTTATTTGCCTACTTTTTCATTCCATTTCCTACTTCTCTTCCTTTCCTTTTTTTCCCTCTGCTCAGATTTTGTGTTACCCACAGCATTTTTTCTAGCTCTCGTTAAAGCTAGTCTGTGTTCAGAAAATGGGGTTCCCAGCTGGCTCAGTTGATAAAGAATCCACCTGCAGTTTTTGGGTTCGATCCCTCGGTTGGGAAGAACCCCTGGAGGAGGTTATGGCAACCCTCTCCAGTATTCTTGCCTGGAGAATCCCATGGACAGAGGAGCTTGTCTGGCTACAGTCCATGGGGTCACAGAGTTGGACACGACTGAAGCAACTGAGCAGGCATGCACACACTTGCTCAAAACATCACTGATCCTTGTTCTAACTCAGTGCTGCCCAATGGAGCTTTCTGTCATGATGGTAATGTTGTAGATTTTCGTGGTGCTATGGTAGCCCTTAGCCACAGACGGCGTTTGAACACTTGAAACGTGGCTAGTGCATCTGAGAAACTGAATTTTTAATTTAATTCGATTTAAATTGATTTAATTTTAATAAATAGCCATCTGTGACAGTATGGTACTACCACATTGGACAGCAGAGAAAATCTAACTCATTGGTTCTTTAGTAAGCAAGTGTCACTGAGATCAAGTTGAATTTGTCAGTGTCAGGTTAATCTATAAGCACCTGTGTTTTCTTGTTTGCTTGTCCTGAATTTTTATGTTCGTTGTTCTATTCCTTCTTTGTTCTCATCACAGTTTTGGTGGTTTGGGGATTTTGGTTTCTTACAGGTTCAGCGAAATGAGGACAAATCTACCACCTTGAAACTGGCTGACTTTGGTCTTGCAAAGCATGTGGTGAGGCCTATATTTACTGTGTGTGGGACTCCAACTTATGTAGCTCCTGAAATCCTCTCTGAGAAAGGTAAAAGTTACACATGGCTCGAGTTACACTCGCTTACTAACCAGTGTTTACTTTTTCATATTTAAATTTCACATTTTTCAACATGAAGCAGTTAAAAATCTCAGAGATTGGCTCTGCATTTGCACTTGTATATTAAATATTTGATGTAGGTCTCCTTGACCAAAGCATGAGAACTTTTTCCTCATCAGGGCTGCTCTTATTACAGAGAAGAGATTGCGTGTGTGTGTGTGTGTGTGTGTGTGTGTGTGTGTGTATGTGTATTGGTGGGACAGTGAGATGAAAGATGGTGGAGAATTGAATGGGAAACTCAAGCAAGCAAGGTCATTTAGCCACTCACCCAAAGCTACCTCTAAGGGAGAGATATGGAGCAGTTCTTATGGTAATTGGCTTTAAAACTCCTTTTCTAACCTCGCAATTAAACGAAAAGGAGGTCCCAATTCAAACCCCATGAATAATATATGTATATTGCATATTGTTTACAGATCCAATGGACTATTTAAGTGATAGACTCTGTAAAGGATATATGAGGAAATCATCTTCATCATTATTATATGCCTCCAAGTATGTGAATAATTATAATTAGCCATCCTTGTACTCCAGGAGAAATCAGTTAAACCACCTATGATGGCTAAAGATGGGAAAGCTCTAGATGGGTTATAAGCTTGGGGATGGGGAGAAGAGAGAGTTTTATCCCAGCAGCAAATACATCAGGGAAGCCAAGATACAGAGATTAGCCTATGCATGGAAGTTGGGTGGTAGAGACTTTGAAAACCCAGCCTCAGTAGAGCAGAGGGAAGTGCAATTGGATGGGGAGGGTTAGCCTGGGTTCCCCACAAACGAGTGTGAACTCAGTGTGGCCAGCAGAGTTGCTGTGCTAATGTGGTGACAGTGTGACAGGAGAGTAGTGAGTGACTATGGACATTTTAATGGAGGCATTACTCTCTTGGGTCAGAGAGGAAAGAAAGCAAATAAGCTAGGGCCTTCCCTAGTGGTCCAGTGACTAAGACTCTGCACTCTCAATGCAGGGGACTTAGGTTCGATCCCTGGTCAGGGAACTAGAGTCCTGCATGCTGCAACAAAAGGTTCCCGTGCCACAGTGAAGACTGAAGATCCCACGCCGGAGCTAAGACCTGGCACAGCCAAATAAACATATAAGTAAATAAATATTTGAAAAAAGAAAACAAGTAAGGCTACATGAATTCTGGGAAGCCAGGGCAGTAGGGCTCACGCCAGCTAACACAGGGTGTTGGAAAAGAAAGCTCTTTGGGAGATGGGAACGGGGTGAGTTAAATTTTGAACTCACTGACTCAATAGAGACATCAGGATGGATACACACAGAGTTGTCTGGTTGGCTGAATGTGTGGTTTTGAGACCCGCTCCATACCAAGATGGCAGCTAAGAGATGATGTGTGTCTGCCTCCACTGCACAGGTTACGGGCTGGAGGTGGACATGTGGGCCGCAGGCGTGATCCTCTACATCCTCTTGTGTGGCTTCCCCCCGTTCCGCAGCCCAGAGAGGGACCAGGAGGAGCTCTTTAACATCATCCAGCTCGGCCGCTTTGAGTTCCTGGCTCCTTACTGGGACAATATCTCTGATGGTGAGACTTTGGGCTTCCCAGGCAGGAGCGGGGTGGGGGTGGGGAGCTGGAGCCCCTTCTGGGATCTGACTGCAGAGCCTGTTTTCAGGTCAGACGTGTGAAACGATACCCAGAGAACTGGCTACGGTACCTGGGCCGTCCACATCCTCTGCTTTCCTTTATTTCCTGCTAGCTTTGTGTAGATCTCCATAGCATCCCAAACACACGACTTGCTTTGAGATGTAAGTCTCACCACCAGTTGGAGTGACCAGATACTTTTCTCAAAGCCAGTTGAAGAACCTCAGAACTGGAAAAATATCAGAAACGTGGAATCCTCATTTGGAAAGATCAAAGCCATCTCACATACAGAAGTGTCTATGAGTCGGACAGACTAGAGATGCTTATTTTACCTGTGAATAGTCAGGTCTCTAGGGGCGTCCTCGGGGCACAGGAGCTCTGGAAGGTCAGAGGGTGAAGGTCAGAGGTACTTTTAGTGGAGCAGAAGCTTGTGTGGTCCTCCTCCCTTTTGGCCCTTTCAGGTGAAATCTTTCCCTTGATTTACACATTTAAAATATGCTTAAGTGTGGTTCATGGCCTCTGTGTGTCCTGTTGGGCTGGACGGCGCCGTGGGTGGTAGTGGTGGGCCTGACCTCACGATTCCACGTCTAACATGGTAGCCGTGTAGCTGCATGGGGCTATTTGAATTTAAGTGTCAGTGAATTAAAAGGAAATGCAAGAAGAATTCAGTGCGTCAGTTGCACCAGATGAATTTCAAATGCTCAGCAGTCCTAGGAGGGTAGTGCAGATGTGGAAAGTTTCCATCATGACAGATAGTTCTGAGGGCCAGTGGTGCTCTGGTCCAGCGCTTGTTGCTAACACAGATGTTTGTGTCCTTATTTCCTGTACGGAAAAGGAAAACTCCGAACCATCTGCATCCATCTCATTTTTCCATCCTTCTATCATTCCAACAGCTGCCAAAGATCTGGTGAGCCGGTTGCTGGTGGTAAACCCCAAAAAGCGCTACACGGCCCACCAGGTCCTTCAGCATCCCTGGCTTGAAGCTGCCGGAAAGACCAGCAGGGCAAACCTACAAAAGGAGGTGCCCCCCAGCAGCGAGGACCACTTCCGGAGCTAGCACACACGGGCTGCAGAGCAGACGTCACAGTCACAACCTCAGCATCTACTCAGTCCTCCTTGGTCCTGCCTGGGGACAGAGAAGACAATAGACATGGAGGAGAAAAACAATGAAAAAGGCTTCTTCACATAAGTGGAGAATCAACGGAAGGAGAGAAGACACTCAGTGTATTTTAAAGCATATTTAAAAAGATAAACTTCAGTCTTAATGTTAAATGTTGTAACATATGTTTAGGTTTTTAGATTTGAAGTCTTTAATACGTTGTGGGAGGTGGGGAGACTTATTCTCAGTGAGGGATTTTTGGGGTATTAATGATTTGTGTTTTGCTTCTTCCTTGTAATCAAGTTCATAGTACATATTACACGAGTGGTGCTTACCAGGGTTTAAACTCCCCCTGTGAAATTAATCATTTGAATCATAGTCCTTCCTCATTAATAAACTGTGCTCTGGATAACTGAAGCGAACTGTATTCTGACTGCTTCTTAATGCTGGTGATGAAAACCAGCGAATTATAGTTCAGATGTGTCTCCTGAAACCCCTGTGTCTACACGTAAATGTGCTGATGGATCCTTGATGAACTGACCAGAGCTGTTTGTTTAGGATATGCTGGTCTGGGTCTCTTGCATTTTAGTTCTACTGAAAACCAGATTTGGTGCAGCCTGAAATGGAGAGAAGAAACCATCGATTCATTCCTATTCCTTTCAGATCAGATCAGATCAGTTGCTCAGTCGTGTCCGACTCTTTGCGACCCCATGAATCACAGCACGCCAGGCCTCCCTGTCCATCACCAACTCCCGGAGTTCACTCAGACTCACGTCCATCGAGTCAGTGATGCCATCCAGCCATCTCATCCTCTGTCGTCCCCTTCTCCTCCTGCCCCCAATCCCTCCCAGCATCAGAGTCTTTTCTAATGAGTCAACTCTTCGCCTACCCCTTTAGGACCCATTTAGACCATGTTTCAGTCACTGAGCCTCAGGCCTGAGTCTTTTCTACGTGAAGTTAGGCTTCTGCTCAGTTTGTGACTGTGTTAATGTTTTCAGATCAGGAGGGAGCCATTTTGTGCACTAGTAGGTCAGAAATGCAGTTACTGGGTTATACTTGAAGGGGCTCCGAGGGTTCAGATGCGTTCCTACCTGCGGGGCATACGCTCAGAGGGCACAGGATGTGGGGTCACTGGTTATTTCACTCCAGATTGCTGTACCAGTAGGTGACTCTGGGAGTACCAATGAGCTGAAAGTAAAACATCATCCTGATGTTTCCCAACCTGACCTTTCAGGGTTATATGCAACCTGGTCGAAAGGGCACAAAATCAGTCCAAAAGTGGGGGTTTCTCACCCTGCCTGTTCCTTCCTGACAGCATAGGCGTCACTTTGGTGGAAGAAGTGCATCCGTCAGCAACAGGAACAGGAGGAAAGGCTCTAGTATGAGGAATTGCTGGGACAGGTGTTGGAGAATGCAGAAAGCAGACAGGAGGTAATCCAGAGACGTTAACACCTAGGTGAGAAGCCAAGGGAAGAGGTTAGGGTGATTGAATGTAGAGGCTTGGAAGAGAAACCCTTGCAGTGAATTCTGATTGTGCCACCTAGATCCCCACTCAAGACTGAAGGGAATAACCTGCAGGGTGGTGCTGGCTGACAGCCCTCAGCTATGAATGGGAATTGCCATTATCTGGGAGGAGTCCCCTCACCCGGGATCACACCCCTCTCCTAAGAATGCCCTGCATCCAATGATGTCTCCATTTAGGGCTCGAGCAGACGACAATGAAGGGCCATGCCCTTTCACAGCTGCCCGTGGGGGTGGCTGAGCCTTGGTGGAGCCTGCATCACAGCCCAGTTCTCCCTCATCTGGTCCTGATGCTTTCCCTTCTCTTCCAGAGGTTGATGGTCCTGAGATCACTCCCTGATGAAGCTTCAGCACTCTAATCTCCGTCTCGGGGTTGGCTTCCCAGGGAACAGAGCCTGGGACATGCCCTAGGGACTTAGAATGACTGCAAATAGGTACCAGCTGGTGCTTTGACTTCAGGAGCTCTGAGGAGGGCCGCCCTGGAGCTGGGACCCAGACACCTAGCGAAAGGGCACTGCCAAACAGGCAGTACAGTAGGACTCACTCTAGAAATGTGGAAAGACACTGGAAGCTGGAACCAATTTCTACTGGAAGATCTTTTGGTAAAGTCACCCCCAGGCACTAAATCCAAAGGGGGATGCTCAGACCTCATATGGCATCATTTGATCCTATTGGCCACTCTCTGAGTCACTTCTCCACTTGGCTTCCATAAGTGATGCATGTTCCTGGTTTTCTTCCTATTTCTCTATTTACTCCTTTGAGTCTCCTGAGCAGGTTTAGTCTTCTATGTGCTGTTGTAGCTCCATTACTAAGTCACTCAGGCAGTGAGTTCAGTTGCTCAGTTGTATACAACTCTTTGCGACCCCATGAATAGCAGCACGCCAGGCCTCCCTGTCCATCACCAACTCCCGGAGTTCACTCAGACTCCCGTCCATCGAGTCAGTGATGCCATCCAGCCATCTCATCCTCTGCCGTCCCCTTCTCCTCCTGCCCCCAGTCCCTTCCAGCATCAGAGTCTTTTCCAATGAGTCAACTCTTTGCATGAGGTGGCCAAAGTACTGGAGTTTCAGCTTTAGCATCATTCCTTCCAAAGAAATCCCAGGGCTGATCTCCTTCAGGATGGACTGGTTGGATCTCCTTGCAGTCCAAGGGACTCTCAAGAGTCTTCTCCAACACCACAGTTCAAAAGCATCAATTCTTCAGTGCTCAGCCTTCTTTATAGTCCAACCCTCACATCCATATATGACTACTGGAAAAACCATAGCTTTGACTAGACGGACCTTTGTTGGCAAAGTAATGTCTCTGCTTTTGAATAAGCTATCTATGTTGGTCATAACTATTCTTCCAAGGAGCAAGCGTCTTTTAATTTCATGGCTGCAGTTACCATCCACAGTAATTTTGGAGCCCAGAAAAATAAAGTATGACACTGTTTCCACTGTTTCCCCATCTATTTGCCCTGAAGTGATGGGTCCAGATGCCATGATCTTAGTTTTCTGAATGTTGAGTTTTAACCCAACTTTTTCACTCTCCTCTTGCACTTTCATCAAGAGGCTCTTTAGTTCTTCTTCGCTTTCTGCCATAAGGGTGGTGTCATCTGCATATTTGAGGTTATTGATATTTCTCATGGCAATCTTGATTCCATCTTGTGCTTCCTCCAGCCCAGCATTTCTCATGATGTACTCTGTATATAAGTTAAATAAGCAGGGTGACAATATATAGCCCTGACGTACTCCTTTCCCAATTTGGAACCAGTCTGTTGGTCCATGTCCAGTTCTAACTGCTGCTTCCTGACTTCATACAGATTTCTCAAGAGGTAGGTCAGGTGGTCTGGTATTCCCATCACTTTAAGAATTTTCTACAGTCTGTTGTGATCCACACAATCAAAAGCTTTGGCATAGTCACTAAAGCAGAAATAGATGTTTTTCTGGAACTCTCTTGCTTTTTCAATTATCCAGTGGATGTTGGCAATTTGATCTCTGGTTCCTCTGGCTTTGAACAACTGGAATTTCCATGGTTCACATACTGTTGAAGCCTGGTTTGGAGAATTTTGAGCATTACTTTACTAGCATGTGAGATGAGTGCAATTGTGCGGTAGTTTGAGCATTCTTTGGCATTGCCTTTCTTTGGGATTGGAATGAAAACTGATCTTTTCCTGTGGCCACTGCTGAGTTTTCCAAATTTGTTGGCATATTGAGCGCAGCACTTTCACAGCATCATCTTTCAGGATTTGAAATAGCTCAACTGGAATTCCATTACCTCCACTAGCTTTGTTTCTAGTGATGCTTTCTAAGGCCCACTTGACTTCACACTCCAGGATATCTTGCTCTAGGTGAGTGATCACATCATCATGATTATCTGGGTCATGAAGATCTTTTTGATATAGTTCTTCTGTGTATTCTTGCCACCTCTTCTTAATATCTTCTGCTTCTGTTAGGTCCATACCATTTCTGTCCTTTATTATGCCCATCTTTGCATGAAATGTTCTGTTGGTATCTCTAATTTTCTTGAAGAGATCTCTAGTCTTTCCCATTCTGTTGTTTTCCTCTATTTCTTTGCATTGATAGTTGAGGAAGGCTTTCTTATCTCTCCTTGCTCTTCTTTGGAACTCTGCATTCAGATGTTTACATCTTTCCTTTTCCCCTTTGCCTTTCATGTCTCTTCTTTTCTCAGCTATTTCTAAGGCCTCCTCAGACAACAATTTTGCCCCTTTGCATTGCTTTTTCTTGGGGATGGTCTTGATCCCTGCCTCCTGTACAATGTCACAAACCTCTGTCCATAGTTCTTCAGGCACTCTGTCTATCAGATTTAATCCCTTGAATCTATTTGTCACTTCCATTGTATAATCATAAGGGATTGATTTAGATCACACTTGAATGGTCTAGTGGTTTTCCCTACTTTCTTCAATTTAAGTCTGAATTTGGCAATAAGGAGTTCATGATCTGAGCCACAGTCAGCTCCCTGTCTTGTTTTTGCTGCCTGTATAGAGCTTCTCCATCTTTGGCTGCAAAGAATATAATCAGTCTGATTTTGGTGTTGATCATCTGGTGATGTCCATGTGTAGAGTCTTCTCTTGTGTTGTTGGAAGAAGGTGTTTGCTATGACCAGTGCGTTCTCTTGGTAAAACTCTATTAGCCTTTTCCCTGCTTCATTTTGTACTCCAAGGCCAAATTTGCCTGTTACTCCAGGTGTTTCTTGACTTCCTACTTTTGCATTCCATTCCCCTATAATGAAAAAGACATCTTTTTTGGGTATTAGTTCTAGAAGGTCTTTTAGGTCTTCATAGAGCCATTCAACTTCACCTTTTTCAGCATTACTGCTCAAGGCATAGACTTGGATTACTATGATACTGAATGGTTTGGTTTGCCTTGGAAACAAACAGAGATCATTCTGTCGTTTTTGAGATTGCAACCAAGTACTGTATTTTGGACTCTTTTGTTGATTATGATGGCTACTCCATTTCTTCTAAGGGATTCTTGCCTACAGTAGTAGATATAATGGTCATCTGAGTTAAATCACCCATTCCAGTCCATTTTAATTCACTGATTCCTAAAATGTCGATGTTCATTCACTCTTGCCATCTCCTATTTGACCACTCCCAATTTGCCTTGATTCATGGACCTAGCATTCCAGGTTTCTATGCAATATTGTTCTTTACAGCATCGGACTTGACTTCCATTGCCAGTCACATCCACAACTGAGTGTTGTTTTTGCTTTGGCTCCATCTCTTCATTGTTTCTGGAGTTATTTCTCCACTGATCTCCAGTAGCATATTGGACACCTACCGACCTGGGGAGTTCATCTTTCAGTGTACAATCTTTTTGCCTTTTCATACTGTTCATGGGGTTCTCAAGGCAAGGATACTGAAGTGGTTTGCCATTCCCTTCTGCAGTAGACCACGTTTTGTCAGAATTCTCCACCATGACCCGTCTGTCTTGGGTGGCCCTACACGACATGGCTCATAGTTTCTTTGAGTTAGACAAGGCTGTGGTCCATTGATCAGATTGTTTAGTTTTCTGTGATTGTGGTTTCCACTCTATCTGCCCTCTGCTGGAGAAGGATAAGAGGCTTATGGAAGCTTCCTGATGGGAGAGACTGAGGGGGAAACTGGGTCTTGTTCTGATGGGCAAGGCCATGCTCAGTAAATCTTTAATCCAATTTTCTGTTGATGGGTGTTCCTTCCCTGTTTATTTACCTGGGGCCAGACTATCGTGGAGGTAGTGAAGATAGTGGCGACCTCATTCAAAAGGTCCCATGCACACACTGCTACACTCAGTGTCCCCAACCCTGCAGCAGGCCACTGCCGACCCACGCCTCCACCTGAGACTCCTGGACACTCACAGGCAAGTCTGGGTCAGTCTCTTGTGGGATCACTGCTCCTTTCTCCTGGGTCCTGGTGCACACAGGGTTCTGTTTGTGCCCTCCAACAGTCTGTTTCCCAGTCCATTAAGTCACTGCTAAGTCACTTCAGTCGTGTCCAACACTGTGCGACTCCATAGATGGCAGCCCACGGGCTCCCCCATCCCTGGGATTCTCCAGGCAAGAACACTGGAGTGGGTTGCCATTTCCTTCTCCAATGCATGAAAGTGAAAAGTGAAAGGGAAGTCGCTCAGTCGTGTCTGACTCTTATCGACCCCATGGACTGCAGCCCACCAGGCTCCTCCGTGCATGGGATTTTCCAGGCAAGAGTACTGGAGTGGGGTGCCATTGCCTTTTCCCATTAAGTCACTGCTGCTGCTAAGTTGCTTCAGTCCAACTCTGTGTGACCCCAGAGACGGCAGCCCACCAGGCTCCCCCGTCCCTGGGATTCTCCAGGCAAGAACACTGGAGTGGGTTGCCATTTCGTTCTCCACATTAAGTCACTAGGGAAGTGTAAATCAAACCCATGATGAAATAGTATACAGCTATTAGAGTGGCTAAAATTAATTGGCCAAATAAGTGAAAAGACCGACACGTCCCTGTATTTTTCGAGAATGTGTAGACTTGAGGTTGGTCCCCTAGCAATGTGGAGAATGTTTTCTGTGAACACCACAAGCAAGCATAGACTTAAGCCCAACATATAGGCCCTTGGTTAAGTCTATTTCAAACAGAGTCCCCTTTTGGAAGGTACACAATGGCTGGAAGTAGAAATCTGCAGGTCAAGATCATCAGTATCAGATTCAACAAAATGTGTTTACCCTGATTCAGTGTAATCTTTGTGATCGGGTTTACCCGTTTCTACCATTTTTTCCAGTAGTAAAGTATATGATTTAGGAGAAATGCTTTGACTTTGCAAGTTTGTGTGTCATGAGTCTACAAGGGCTTATACACAATGCCTCCTAGAATATCTGAAGATCCGAATCAAATCTGTGAAAAGAACCAGAATTTTCTATTCCGTCGCCTTTGGAGTGAGTTCTCTGCTGCCATCTTGTGGCCCTTAGAATAATAACATCTAGAGCCTTGCCTTCGGTCCAGTGACTCACCCACCCAGGTCCAGGGTTCCTCCTCCTTTGTCCCACTCAGTGGTCCCCTGGATTCTGGGTGAATACTTTCCACGCAGGATGCCAAACTGCAAAGCAGTCTATGCCTATGCTGGGAAGCTTTGAGTATGAGAAAGTTCTTTCTAATGCTCATCCAAATTCTGCCTTGGCCCAATTTCTATCCGAACTGTCCTTGTTTTACTATTTAAATTTTAAATATTTGAAGGTATCTGCTATTCCCATTTCCACACATTTCCCCAGAGACTGAGTGTTTCAGCTCCTTCATCATCTTCTCATGTGATAAATTTTCTAGAGCCCTCATCATCCTGTACTCCTCTCTCAGGTCAGGTTCCCCGGTAGCAGAGCCTGACACAGAGCTTCGACTCCAAGGGTTTACCGAGGGGAGTGTCCTCAGTGTGCACTTGTAGGGGCTGGAAGCAGGATGGGGGAAGGATGGAGCTGAGCAGGGATGGACTTTATAATTTGCAGAGGATTATTCTTGATAGTTGTCCTGACCCATCCTCTGGGATAATGTTTTGCATGAAAAAAAGAAAGGGAAGATATTACCAGCTCACTCCCAGTTATCAGTGTCTCATGAGTCTTTAATCATGGCTGCCCTTCCAAGTATATGTCAATTGTACTTTCTGCACAATATTCATAATTTCTTTGAAATAATGATCTAGTAATATCTTAAGAACTCTTTGTTCCTTTTATGTCACCTGCCTTAGTTTGGGTTTCCTCAAAAAGCAAGGACTGAGGAGCAAACAGTCTTTTAGGGAGGTGATCAGGGAGCAGAAGTGAAGGAGTGGAGACAAGGAGAAAAACTTAAGTCAAGAAGAACACAATGGACTACTACTCAGCCATAAAAAAGAAGGAAATTTTACCATTTGCCACAACATGGATGGACTTGGAAGGCTTATGCCAAGAGAAATAAGTCAGAAAGACAAACACTGTATAGTATTACCTGTACGTGGAATGTAAAAAATGAAACTGATGAATATAACAAAAAAACAAGACTCACAGACATGGAGAACAAACTAGTGGTTACCAGTGGGAAGTGGAGAGGGGCACACAGGGATAGGAGATTAACAGGTGCAAACTATTAGGTATAAAATAGGGACTTCTCTGGTGGTCCAGCAGTTAAGACTCCAAGCTTCTGCTGAGGGGACGAGGGTTTAATTCCCGACTACGGAACTAAGATCCCACATGCCATGAGGTGTGGCAAAAAAAAAAAAAAGTATAAAATAAGCTACAAGGATATATTGTACAACATAGGGCATGTATTGATTTATTTTATTTTTGGTTGCACTGTGTCTTCATTGGTGTGCTCTGGCTCTCTCTAGTTGGTACTCTTCTGGTGGTGTGCCAGCTTCTCATTGCAATGGCTTCTTTTGTTGCTGAGCACCGGCTCTAGGCGTGCCGGAATTGTAACTCGTGGGCTCTGAAGCACTGGCTCAGTAGTTGTGGGCCACGGGGTTAGCTGCCTCAGGGCATGTGGGATCTTCCTAGAGCAGGGATTGAACCCTTGACCCCTGCATTGGCAGGTGAATTCTTAACCACTGGACCACCGAGAAACTCTAGCCAGTATTTTATAATAACTATAAATTGAGTATAACCTTTAGAAGTTGTGAATCACTCCGTTATACACTTGTTACTTATAAAATACTGTACATCAACTATACTTTAAAATTCTAAAAACTAAGAAGGTACATCAGCAGTGAAGGTATAATCAAGAATTTTATTTTGGTTACACTAAATTGGAAATAATTATTTAGACATTCAATGAAGAAATTAAGTGGGCACTTGACAAAAAAGAAAAAAAAATCAGGTTATTCACAACCAATAAAATGGAGCTGATCACTGCTTAGTTTCTCCAGCAACAAGTCCCTTCTCTGACATAATGTCTGTCACCTCCCAGGTTTTCTTTTCTTTGGCGATCGATGTTAGTTAACTGGAGACTGAGCATTATGTCAGCCTCTAATTAGAGTTATTCTAAAGATAAATAGCTAGCCTTTACTGTTGGTGGCAGCTGCTTTCCAGATGCCAAAAATCACCCCTGAGATCTTTTCTTACATTAAAAAATGGTCCCAGATGCTGCTTTTCACAAGCTCCATACTTAGGTCTTTTTGGATATTTTCAATGTGTTAGTTCACAGGGTTGAAGCCATTACCATGCTCATTTATTTTTCATGGAGTGTTGTAATAGGAATCCTGGATTCAGCAAGTGAAGCGGGGAGCTGTATTAATAATGTATGTTAAGTGCAGCTGGTTGGCACTCCTGTCATCTTAACATCACTGAGAGTGTCAGAGAGGGTGAGCTTTTCAAAGAGATACTCATCGAGCCCGGGGGTGGCCATCCTGCAGAGGTTAGTTGGGGGTCACCCATCTCCCTGACAGCTTCACCTCCTCATCTAGAACATGGCTCTCCAGCAAGTCACAGAGATGGGGTTTGCACAGGCAGAAGCCGGGGCATGCAGATCCAAAAAGGCCTGATTTTCCAGGACCATGGTGGCTTCCATGGTTTCACTCAACTCATCTTGGGATGGCTTCTCACATTCTGGAAGAAGATGCTGCCGCTGCACTAATTTTGTATCTTCCAGGATGCTGGGCACCCTCAAGCTTCTCCTCGACCAACCTGAGAAGGAAATGGTCCATGCCCCCCCAAGAGCTGCATCATTGCGGTTGAACTGGAAAGCCAAGGAGAGGTAGGTGTAACACGTCTGAAGATGCAGATTCCACCCTCCACCTGGGTGGAATAATTCTAAGGAACCTGAGAGTTTCTGATTGGTCAGTAAGAACCTAAGCACACACACACACACACACACACACACAAAAGGCGTTGGCTATTCCCCGGGTGCAGAGGACAGCTGAGAAGACAGTCCCAGAGGTTGTGGGTGGAAAAGAGGTTGATGGATGGCCAGAGGCCAGAAGGAGGGGCGTCCCTGGGTCTCTTCTGTCCAAACTCTGGAAGCAAGAGACAAACCCTTGGGACTAGCAGGCGCACTACCTCTTCTATCGTCTTTATCTCTTTCGGGATCAAAACTTTCTCCTTCATGGATCATCCCAGTCAGTATTTCCACAGACTCAAGGGTCTCCCTGATGTTCCCAGGTGGCCCTAGCGGTAAAGAAACCTGCCTGCCAATGCAGGAGACATAAGAGACATAGGAGTTCGATCCCTGGGTTGGGAAATCCTCTGGAGGAGGGCATGGCAACCCACTCCAGTATTCTTGCTGGAGAATCCCATGGACAGAGGAACCTGGTGGGCTACAGTCCACGGGGTCACAAAGAGTCGGACATGACTGAAGCAACTTAGCACACATGCACGCCAAGAGTCTCCCTAAATCTTTGCTTTCAGTGTGTTCAATGGACCAGCCTTATCAACATCACCTAGGAGCCTGCTAGAAACGCAGAATCTCAGGCCCCACCCCACCTGCTGAATGGTCCCTGGGTGATGTGTATGTACAATAAAGCTTGAGAAAGTGAAAGTGAAGTCGCTCAGTCGTGTCCGACTCTTTGCGATCTGTAGACTGTAGCCCACCAAGCTCCTCCGTCCATGGGATTCTCCAGGCAAGAATACAGGAGTGGGTTGCCATTTCCTTCTCCAAGCTTGAGAAGCCCTGTCCTAAGCCCCAACCAGGTTCCTCTCATAAAAATGCAGATCAGATCTTACCTAATCTCCCCTACAAAATCCTGTTTCTCCAGATTCTTTCCCTCCTTCCTGCTCTTCTGCAACTGCTGACCTTGCCTGACCTCCTTTAGTAAACACCAGGTAAAGTCTTTGCTCCCACTTCGGTGATAATGCCTGACTCCCTTTCTCTCTGCATTTTGCCCTGGGCAAGGCAGTCTGATCATAGTGTAGAGTCTGCTTGTAGAGGACTCTGAGCTCTTATGGTTGCACAAGTAACCTTTTCAGAATATGCAGGTCATTTTTTCAGCTTGTCCTCAGCTCCACACTCCACGCTTGGTATTGGGAAGCACACTGACTGAAACCGCCCACCCCGGCCAGGCACCATTTGTGTGAGTTATTTTACGACAGGAAGTCCTAGTGAGGAACTCGGAACTAATAAGCCACCACCAATCAGAAGAGTTTGGGAAAGGTCAAAAGAACACCATGTGTCTGACTACCTCCCAGAATCCTTCTCGCTGCCATCCATCTTGGCTGAGAAATGTATGCGCCACCAGGAAGAACTCTGAGTCAGAATGACTGGCTGAAGACAACCCAGAAACTAATAAGACAACCCAGAAACTAATCCCATCACCATAAAACCTGAGACCACGAGCCATGTGGCAGAGCAGTCCTGCTGGGCTCCCTTACCCTGCTGTCCTCTGCCTGGGAAATCCCCTCCCAATAAAATCTCGTGCTTTGTCAGCTCATGTGTCTCCTCAGACAATTTACCTCCCAGTGTTAGATAAGCGGCAGGGCCGCTTGGGCCCTGGAAGGGTTCTCCCTTCCGGCAACAGCTGACCTACAGCTACGTTTCTCAGGCTCCCTTGCCAACTGGGTGCTGCCAGGGGGAAGCGTTGGCAGAAAACTGAGAGTGGGAGGAGGGGCATGAAGCAGTAAGATGGCACCAACTTTGAAGTTCTGAACCTACTCCTGGACTCTGTCAGCACTGCCTCTTGCCCCGGTTCCTCCAACCCCGGGGGATGGTGGTATCTTCCTGCTCTTGCTAATCTCCAGGTTGCCTTCCTTGTTTGTTTGTTTTTTTTTTTCCAATACCTATATAACTAGTTACCCATGCTGCTGCTGCTGCCGCTAAGTCAGTTTAGTCGTGTCCGACTCTGTGCGACCCCATACACAGCAGCCCACCAGGCTCCGGAGTTCCTGGGATTCTCCAAGCAAGATACTGGAGTGGGTTGCCATTTCCTTCTCCACTGCATGAAAGTGAAAAGCGAAAGTGAAGTCGCTCAGCCTTGTCTGACTCTTTGCGACTCCATGGACTGCAGCCTACCAGGCTCCTCTGTCCATGGGATTTTTCCAGGCAAGAGTACTGGAGTGGGGTGCCATTGCCTTCTCCGAGTTCCCCATAGCTAGTGTCAAATACAAAATTGGCACTTACCAAGAGCATTGCCAATGACTGAACAACAAAGGCATTTGCCATCTGCCTCTACGGAGATGGAACCCCATGCTGCTATAGCTGTTGACCTTCCACAACATCTGAGGGAGTTCAGGGTGGAGGGAGGCACTCTCTGCTCCCCCTTCACCAAAACCTTATATATTGACTCTCCCCTACTGCCACTTTGGAGCAGTCTCTCAGAGCTATCTGAGATGCTGCCTCCCAGGCTGCAGTCCTCATTTTACCCCCAATAAAACTTAACTCACAACTCTCAAGTTGTACATCTTTTTTTTTTTTTTAGTCGACAGTAGTATAGACTATGCTTTCCTGAATAGACCTTGACTGATACAGAAGGTATCAGAAAATGGGGTTGAGGGAGGCAGAATGTTTGAGAACTTTTGTTTTCCCATTCCAAGCCAACAGATATCAAGAGTAGTAAATAGTTAGGTAAGATGGACTACCTAGTTCTCCTTGGACTGCAAGAAGATCCAACCAGTCCATCCTAAAGAAAATCAGTCCTTAATATTCATTGGAAGGACTGATGCTGAAGCTGCAATACTTTGGCCACCTGATCTGAAGAGCCGACTCATTAGAAAGAATACATTTGAATCAGTTCTAATGAGGTGGATGAAACTGGAGCCTATTATACAGAGTGAAGTAAGCCAGAAAGAAAAACACCAATACAGTATACTAACGCATATATATGGAATTTAGAAAGATGGTAACGATAACCCTAAAAGCGAGACAGCAAAAGAGACACAGATGTATAGAACAGTTTTTTGGACTCTGTGGGAGAGGGGGTGGGATGATTTGGGAGAATGGCACTTAAACATGTATAATATCATATATGAAACGAATTGCCAGTCCAGGTTCGACGCATGATACTGGATGCTTGGGGCTGGTGCACTGGGATGACCCAGAGGATGGTACAGGGAAGGTGGAGGGAGTGGGGGTTCAGGATGGGGAACACGTGTATACCTGTGGCGGATTCATGTTGATGTATGGCAAAACCAATACAATACTGTAAAGTAATTAACTTCCAATTAAAACAAATAAATTTATATTAAAAAAAAAAAAAGAAAAGAGCCTAATGCTGGGAAAGATCAAAGGCAGGAGGAGAAGGAGATGACAGAGGATGAGATGGTTGGATGGTATCACTGACTCGATGCACATGAGTTTGAGTACACTCTGGGAGTTGGTGATGGACAGGGAAGCCTGGCGTGCTGCAGTCTATGGGGTCGCAAAGAGTCGGACATGACTGAGTGACTGAACAACAACAGCAGGTAGGGTGGGGCCAGTGTCTCCCCTCTGTCACCAAACCTCAAGCTCTATCAGTTCAGTTCAGTTGCTCTAGTCTTTCTCATTCTATTTTTTCCTGTATTTCTTTTCATTGGTCACTAAGGAAGGCTTTCTTATCTCTCCTTGCTATTCTTTGGAACTCTGCATTCAAATGGGTATATCTTTCCTTTTCTCCTTTGCCTTTCACTTCTCTTCTTTTCACAGCTATTTGTAAGGCCTCCCCAGACAGCCATTTTGCTTTTTTACATTTCTTTTCCATGGGGATGGTCTTGATCCCTGTCTCCTGTACAATGTCACGAACCTCATTCCATAGTTCATCAGGCACTCTATCTATCAGATCTAGGCCCTTAAATCTATTTCTCACTTCCACTGTATAATCATAAGGGATTTTCTTTAGGTCATACCAAATGGTCTAGTGGTTTTCCCTACCTTCTTCCATTTGGCAATGGAATTTGCCAAATTTCATTTGGAATTTGGCAATGAGTTCATGATCTGAGCCAGTCTGCTCCTGGTCTTATATATGCTGCCTGTATAGAGCTTCTCCATCTTTGGCTGCAAAGAATATAATCAATCTAATTTTAGTGTTGACCATCTGGTGATGTCCATGTGTAGAGTCTTCTCTTGTGTTGTTGGAAGAGGGAGTTTGGTATGACCAATGTGTTCTCTTGGCAAAACTCTATTAGCTTTTGCCCTGCTTCATTTTGTACTCCAAGGCCAAATTTGCCTGCTACTCCAGGTATTTCTTGACTTCCTACTTTTGCATTCCATTCCCCTATAATGAAAAGGACATCTTTTTTGGGTGTTAGTTCTAGAAGGTCTTGTAGGTCTTCATAGAACCATTCAACTTCAGCATCTTCAGCATTACTGGTTCAACTTCAGCTTCTGAGCGTTACAGACTCTATAGCTGTATGGAATGTACAGGGATATGGCTGGAGGAGGGGAGTCCACCATGCAGGATGGCACCCTGGCCTCAGCCAAATTCTACTTGACTTGGCCAAGGTGCATCTGAGAATGTACTGCAGACCAGGAGTCAATGGCAGCCTATTGGTGTTATGCGTGCATGCATGTGTGCATGGTCACTTTGTCGTGTCTGACTCTTTTCGACCCCAATGACCCCTAGGCTCCTCTGTCCATGGGATTTTCCAGGCAAGAATGCCGGAGAGAATTCCTATTTCCTTCTCTGGGGGATCTTCCCAACCCAGGGATTGAACTCTCATCTTCTACATTGGCAGGTAGATTCTTCACCTCTGAGCCACCTGGGAAGTCATTTGGTGTCGTGAACCCTTAACAACCATCTCTTCGATTGTGTATTCCTTTGTAATTCAATGTCCTCCTTCCTAGGTATGGTGGGAAAGTTATAGCAATAGAGAGGAAGATCCGTTCCGTAAGTTACAAATAAGTTGATGCTGGGGACTTTCTGGTGGTCTAGTGATTAAGACTCCACCTTCTAATGCAGGGGGCGTGGGTTCAATCCCTTGTCCAGGAACTAAGATCTCACATTGTTTAGTCGCTAAGTTGTGTCCAACTCTTTTACTCCATGAACTGTTGCCCATCAGGCTCCTCTGTCCATGGAAATATCCAGGCAAGAATACTGGCATGGGTTGCCATTTCATCTTCTCCAGAGGATCTTCCCAAGCCAGGGATCAAACCCACAGCTCCTGCCAGGTCTCCTGCATTTAGGGGGATTCTTTACCACTGAGCCATGGAGGGGGAAGCCCTAAGATCCCACACGGATGTGGCTGAAAAAGAAAAACAAACAAGTCAGTGTTATTGTGCGGTTGCTGAGGTAGGGGTCAGAGGCGTTGTACCCAACAGATAATCTGTCTGAGTTAAACCAGCTGCTGAGTTGTCACGGTTGGTGGTTGGGGCCTGTTGTCAAAAGTCAATATTTTCATAGCCATTGCACACTGCTAGGCTACATCTCAGCCTGGCATCTGTCCCTCGGCCCTGGGAGCACAGGCAATTCTTTCATACAAAATGGAAAAAGATACAAGAGAGGCTGGTCTTTTTCTCTCAAAGACTGTTCAAGTAGCAGCCACTGCACTCTGAATAATGCCCTTTCAAGGGGAGAAAGGGGCTTCCCTGGTGGCTCAGATGGTAAAGAATCTGTCTGTCCCTGGAGAAGGGAATGGTTACCCACCCCAGTATTCTTGCCTGGAGAACTCTATGGACAGAGGAGAATAGTGGGCACAGTCCATGGGGTCGCAAAGAGTCAGACACAACTGAGCAACCAACACTTCACTTTAAAGGGAGAAAGAATCAGATTCTAGAATCACACATTTCAGGGACATTGAGAGAGGGCAGTTTATTGAGTATGATTCTTGTGAGATGATTCTGTAATGACATGGAAGCCTCAAAGTTTGAGAGAAAGAAAATGTATTTATTCAGAATATTGCATGAGCGTTTGTATGTTGAATCCCATCACCCTTCAAGTGTCCTACGCTCAAGACAGGAGATTAGAATTCTACTGTGCCTGGAAATGCAGACGACACTGAGGCCAAGCGTGCAGGGAGGTGGGGACTCCACACAGGTGCACGCCCATCAACCAAAGTGTCTCAGTCCTTCTGGAGGCTGAATCTGGGTGCTGGTCCCTGGGTGTGCCCCTGGGGAGCTGTGGAACTGGTGTGCCAGGAGTGATCTGAGGTGAGAGCTCTCCCTGGGAAGGAATGCTGCTCTGCTTTTCAACCTTTCACAAGCTGAAGACGAAGCTTGGCCTGGAGGTGGGATGGGTGGAGCTTTTGACCGAGACTAGAAGCCTCAGGTGTCTGCCCAGTGTGAGGGGAGGATGACACAGCACCTCCTGGGTGCCATGGGAGCCACGGAGCAGCTGGTTGGTAATGACCCCTGGTAGACGGTGGACACACACGCTCTTTCTTCTCTGAAGGTCTAAAAGGTGCAGCTACGAGCATCCCAGACCGTCACACGTGTTCCACCTCTTGTTTTGTCCCTGGGTTGAAAAGTCAAGTCTGCTTCTTTTAATTATGCTTCATTCGATTTCATTTTCTTTTCATCTATTTCATCTATTCCTGTAGGAGCCTAGTGTCTGGTTAAGCTAAAGAACCTTAGCTTACGTGTTGATAACAAATCTCCGTGGTTAAGAAGATACCAGTAAAAAGTCTTATTTTTTTAACTTTAATTTTTGTTTTCTTTTTGACTGCATGGTTTGCAGGATCTTAGTTCCCTGATTAGGGGTTGAATCCAGGCTCTCAATGGTGAAAGTGTGGAGTCCCAAACACTAGACCACCAGGGAATCCCCTCTAACTTTCTTAAATTGCAAGTATCATCCTTTCAAGATTTTCAGTGACAGAAGAAGACTTCAGTTCAGTTCAGTCGCTCAGTCGTGTCCGACTCTTTGTGACCCCATGAATCGCAGCACGCCAGGCCCCCCTGTCCATCACCAACTCCCGGAGTTCACTCAGACTCACGTCCATTAAGTCAGTGATGCCATCCAGCCATCTCATCCTCTGGTGTCCCCTTCTCCTCCTGCCCCCAATCCCTCCCAGCATCAGAGTCTTTTCCAATGAGTCAGCTCTTCGCATGAGGTGGCCAAAGTACTGGAGTTTCAGCTTTAGCATCATTGCCTCCAAAAAAATCCCAGGGCTGATCTCCTTCAGAATGGACTGGTTGGATCTCCTTGCAGTCCAAGGGACTCTCAAGAGTCTTCTCCAACACCACAGTTCAAAAGCATCAATTCTTCAGCGCTCAGCCTTCTTCACAGTCCAACTCTCACATCCATACATGACCACAGGAAAAACCATAGCCTTGACTAGACGAACCTTTGTTGGCAAAGTAATGTCTCTGCTTTTGAATATGCTATCTAGGTTGGTCATAGCTTTCCTTCCAAGGAGTAAGCGTCTTTTAATTTCATGGCTGCAGTCACCATCTGCAGTGATTTTGGAGCCCCCAAAAATAAAGTCTGACACTGTTTCCACAGTTTCCCCATCTATTTCCCATGAAGTGATGGGACCGGATGGCATGATCTTCGTTTTCTGAATGTTGAGCTTTAAGCCAACTTTTTCACTCTTCATTTTCACTTTCATCAAGAGGCTTTTTAGTTCCTCTTCACTTTCTGCCATGCTTAGGATTTCCTCTCTTTCTCTTACAGTGCCTAGTAACTAGAGGATCTTTTTTTGGCTAAGTGCAAAATCGACTTCCTGTAACAATTGCCTCTCCTGTCCAGGGTAGACTTCCATCCTGGGGGTGGAAGATTGGGGAGGTGGGGCAGAGGAGGCTTTGTTTGAGGAAAGGAGAGACGAAATGCCTAGAGATCTTGGAGATGGTGGAGGACAATGAGCCAGACAAAGCTGAGATCTGCATGGGGAGATTACTACCACAGGGCAGCAGGTAGGGTGGTTTGAGGAGAAAAGATATATTTAATAAGATGATTTGGAGCGAAATACTGTGCACTAAACAATGTAAACCATGACTTTTGTTCTCCCTAGAAAATCTAGACTAGAAATTCTAGATTCTGGAGTGAAATGTCCACATCTCACTATTATTTAGTGAGCCTGTTTTCCTTTGCAAATTCAGTTAATGTAGTGTCCTGTTCTGAGACAGATGCAAGAAGGGTACAGTGCCTACTCTTGGGGCTTAGCTACACCTTTGGTTTTATGTCTTAGATATACAT
Source organism: Bos mutus (assembly GCF_027580195.1). Lineage (NCBI taxonomy): Eukaryota > Metazoa > Chordata > Mammalia > Artiodactyla > Bovidae > Bos > Bos mutus. Next base: position 10,989,381 of record NC_091638.1, read on the forward strand.
CTTAAATATTCAAAGCATAAAGAAACACACAGAGTGAAAAGCAAAATTTGTATTCCCCATTTTAATTAGTTACATTGTTCAGAGTTAACGTATCCAAAGCTAATAATTTGATGTGTAGCCTTCAGTATTTTTCCTAAGCATTTATGGACACATACATGACTGATTAATTATTTGACTCAAAGAGAATTTGAGACTGAAAACAATTTCTCTTTAAAATTTTGAAAGTATTGCTCATTGCCTACTTTTTTTGCATATTAGAATTAATTTTTGAATGAATAGTTAATCCATCCTTGGGTGATGAATGCAAGGGATAAAAAGGGATACAACTACAACTGATACTTCCAACTGCCTTGTTTCCTTCACTGGTGGCAATCACGGTCATTGGTTTCTTATGTGTCTTTACAGATATATTCTATAATACCTATTGTTTACAAATATACATGCATACATATGTTGAACTATATGACGGTTATTTTTGAAGTTAAAACTCAGTAACTTCATGCAGTTTAACCTCACACATATAAATGAATATAATTGTTAATCACACTAATGGTAGTCTGCTGTGTGCACCACAATGCACTTTGGTTTCTGACTTAACAAAATGTCTTGCAATCTTCCCATAATCTGTATACATAAGCTGCCTCATTCTTTTTTTTTTTAAATTTTATGCCTATTTGTTTTCATGGCAAACTGTTATTATTTTAAAATTTACATCGGGTAAAATTGAATTTTAATTTTGATTTATGCTTTTGTGAGTTTTAACATGGATACCCACCACAATAATCAGGAAACAAAAATATCTCAAACACATCTGTATAATTACCAATGACAAAGAATGCAACTGGCAAGAACCCCAGAATCTCCCCTCAAATCTCCTTCCTTATTGCTATGGCTTTCTTACACCCCAAGACAGTATTTCCCTTGACTTCTAACACCATAGGTTAGTTTTGCCTACATGAAATAATGTGGTATATATTCTTTTCTTTGTTTTCTTTGGCTCAATATTATGTAAGGTTCATCCATGTTATACTATATATTTATCCGTATAGTTATATCACTACTATAGAGCAATTACACAATATTTCATTATTTTAAAGCATTAAAACTTTTTATAGCATTTTTGACATGCAGAATAAGAAAATTACCTTTCATGTAAATAAACCTTTTTTGTAATGGTTTCTGGATTTTGTGTTATATTTAGAAAGGCCTTTAGCACTCCAGGGTTATAAAATAAATCCTCCCATGTTTTCTTCTACTACTTTAATAATTTCATTTTTCAGATGTGAGGAATAAATCTGACTTTTTTCCCCAAGATACTAACTTGTTATCCAAGTACTCATTTAATCTTCATGGGAAATTTATGATGGATACAATGATGCACGTTCATTTTACAGATAAAGAAGCTGACGCGTGAAGACATTCAGTCATTTTCTCCCCATCACAGAACTGTTAATAATGAGTGGCAAAGCTGTAATTTGACTATGAGCTTACTTATTACACTGTCCAGCCCTTTCTTCCACACAATATCTTAAATATGAGGTAAGGATTCAAAGGTTTGCAAGACTGAATTTGTTTACTTAGGAGTCTGATTATCACACAGTTGTTCAGTAGGAGCAGGGAATCTGACACTTCACCTTTATTCTCTCAGCCCTTCTCTGTTACCAAGAGGCCTCGTTCTTAGAATAAGGTTTTTTTTTACTCAGCCTTCTGTTGGGTTTTCCCTGCCAAGGACTCTTCTCATTAAACTGTTATCAGCTGTGTGAACAGTCCTAGGACATTTGTAAACAATTACAAAAGTGTTAAAAATTAAATTGAAGTACTTTAAAAAATTGAGCAGGGTGTGTCTCAGAAGAGAAGGGAATGTGAAACAGGTTATAGCTGGAGGCCAGGATAAAGGGCAAGAGGCCTGAGATAGGTTTCCAGTTCTGTCTCTGAGATCATATGACCCTGGGAAAGTTACTTTTTGGCTCTTCATTATGCAGTAGCAATAATATGCAGCCCTTCAGTTTTCTTTAGTGTCCTTGCTTCTGCCTACAATGGGAATTAAATTAAAAACAAAGATACCAAAAAAAGAAAAATTCTTTAAGGACAGGCCTCAGGCTGGAGAGTAAGCTAAATTCCTGGAAGAGTCATAGTCTAAGTTTAGATACTGATGTGCAGACCTTTCTTTCATGGGAGGTCTTCCAACTGTTTTATAACTTTAATTAAAAAAATTTTTTTGGCCATGCCACATGGCTTGTGGGATCTTAGTTCCCCAACCAGGGACTGAACCTATGCCCTATGTATTGTAAGTATGGAGTCTTAACCACTAGACTGCCAGGGCAGTGCCTATATAACTTCAATTAATGTAGCCAAAAGATATTCTTTTGAAAGTAAACATTAAAAACATATTTCAAAGTGCTCCTGTGAAGTTCATTAAAACAGTATAAGAATATAAGTACTTCAGTCCACTCCAGATCTCTCACTTGCTACAGCCAAAATGTGTATGCATATATATGATATACGGGGTTCCCTGGTGGCTCAGACAGTAAAGAATCTGCTGGCAATGCAGGAGACCTGGGTTCAGTCCCTGGGTTGGGAAGATCCCCTGCAGAAGGGGATGGCTACCAATTTCAGTATCCTTGCCTGGAGAACCCCATGGACAGAGGAGCCTGGTGGGCTACAGTCCATGGGGTCACAAAGGGTCTGACACGACTGAGTGACTAACACTTTCACTTTCATGTGCGTTATACATATATATCCCCTACATATGTATCCCATATATACACATATACCCGCTACCCCTTACAAATGTTGACAAATCTGGTATGTGAAGAACAACACAGCTGTAGCACTTTCACATTTGTGGATAAGTGCTCTCAATGTACAAAATAAAATTTTTTTATTTTGAAAGAACATATGTTGTTGAGGACACTTGGATATCAATCAGTTGATCATTTTGGAGCAAAGTATTGGAGAACATTGAAAAATCAGTGTCGGTGGGAGTGTATGTCTCTGTGGTAAGGGATCCAGAGGCAGTGTGGGGTGGCAGTGTGGGCGTGGGCTTTAGAGCCATGAAAACTATGGGTTCAGATGCTGCCTCTACCACATCCAAACTGTGTTACTTTCGGTGAAATTCAGAGCCTCAGGCTTTTTTAATTAGAACATTTCATGCACTGAAGTTGAGTGTTTGTGGTATATAGCTTTCTGGGTTTTGACAAATGCATGCAAAGTTGTACGTCTACCACTATAGTTGTGTTACAAACTGTTTCATCATCCCAAAGATTCCCTTGTCCTGCCCCTTTGTAGTTAATACCACTTCCATCCCATCCCAGTCCTGCCCTACTAAACTCCTAGAACCACAGATCCCTTCTCCCTCCCTATAGCTTTGCCTTTTCAGAATGTCATAAATGGAATCTGTTGGGCTGCATCTCACAGGCCTGCAAGCCTTCTACCTGCCCACTCTCAAGACCAAAGAAAGAGTCTGGAGTCAGCAAAACAGAGACACCATAGGTTTAATTCAAGGGGGATTTTATGTGGCTGAAGTAAGCTCTGGGATCGACACCGCGTAATGAGCGGCAGGACATGGCACTAGTCTTTGCTATTGGGGTGGTGGGGAGTAGAGGGAGGTTACCAGTCATAGGGGGAATTGACCTCCAGTTGGTTCATAGTTATCAGGGAAACCAGTAGAGGAGCATGTCCATCATCTTCCCTTTGATAAACTATCTTAGCGGTGAGGTTCTGATCTAGAGATGAGAACAATCGCTAGCTGGGCCCTGGGACAAGTATGCAGGTATTTACTGATCAAATCAATGATTAAGAGGGGAGGTCAGTCATGTGAGTAGGGTGTAGGTGTGATAGAGACCGGTCGAGCAGGGGATGTACTGTACAGACAGCAAGAGAACAACCATCTTGGTTGTCATGTATCTCATGTATGTGTATGACTTCTTCTGGGTCTCATTTATTTCCCTCAGTGAAACTTTAAGGAAAACCATTCAGGTTGTTTCGAGTGTCAGTGCTCTGTCCTTTAGATGTCAGAGTAGTATTCCACGGTAAAAAGGTACTACAGTTTGTTTATCCATTCATTGACTGAAGGACATCTATGTTTTGATAATTTGTCGGGTATTCTCTTATCATATCTATAGAATCTGTGGTGATAAGCACTCATTAACTCCTTATATTGATAACTAGTATTTTCCTTTCTCTTCATGAGTCTTACTAGGGGCTTACCAATTAATCATTTTTAAGAACCAAATTTTAGTTTTGTTGTTTTCTTCTTTATTGTTTTATATTTCATTAACGTTTTGCTCAGTATCTTTTATTTCATTCCTTCTACTCACTTTTAATTTTTTCTTTTACAAACTTCTTAAGGTGGAAGTGTAGATTATTGATTTCCAATCTTTTTTTCTTTCTAATAAAAGCACCTCATACTGTTATTTTTCTTTTAAGCACTGTGTTAGCTGAACCTCACAAATTTTGGTAAGCTTTGTTCTCATTTTCATTCTTCTAAAATATTTTCTAATTTCCCTGGTGGTTTATTCTTTGGCCCATCAACTATTTTGATGTGCACAGCATAATTTCCAAACATTTGGGGATTTTTCTAGATATCTCTGCTACTGATTTCTAATTTAATTACTTTGTGATCCGAGAACACAGTATATGATATTTGAAACTGAAAGCTGTATTATGAATTAGCACATCGTCTATCTTGGTGACTGGTCCATGTGTATCCAAAAAGAACATGTGTTTTGCAGTTTTCTCATCTTATCAAAAAAAAAAAGATAAGGCAAAGTTAGCTGACTCAACTTTTCTACATTGTTACCAATTTTTTTGTCTACTTGTTCTGTCAAGGACTGAAAGGTCACCAAGGACCTGGCACTTAGAATGATAAAGATTTTTGAAGGAATATGTGAAAATACACCAATTTCAGGAATTTATATATTTTAATACATACATTTGTTTTTCAGTTGCTAAGTCGTGTCCGACTCTTAGCAACCTCATGGACGGAAGCATGCCAGGCTCCTCTCCCTCCACTATCTCCTGGTGTTCGCTCAAATTCACGATATATATTACATATGTATGTATGTATGTATGTATGTATGTATGGGGGCTTCCCGGGTAGCTCAGCTGGTAAAGAATCCATCTGCAATGTAGGAGACCCTAGTTCGATTCCTGGGTCGGGAAGTTCCCCTGGGGACGGGATAGGCTACCCACTCCAGTATTCTTGGGCTTTCCTGGTGGCTCAGCTAGTGAAGAATTCGTCTGCAATGCGGGAGACCTGGCGGCTCTGTCCATGGGGTCGCAGAGGGTCGGACACGACTTACCCAACGAACGAAGCACAACATTTGTGCGTGCATACGCTAAGTCACTCCAGCCGTGATTCTTTGCGACCCTATGGACTAGCCTGCCAGGCTCCTCTGTCCACGGGATTCTTAAGAATACTGGAGTGGGTTGTCATGTCCCCCACCAGGGAATCTCCCCGACCCAGGAACGGAAGCATTTCTCTTAGTCTCCTGCGTTGGCAGCGGGATTCTATTATCAGTAGCCTATATATATATATAGGCTGGGAAGCCTATATATATACAGGCAAAGTCCAAACTGTATCAGCCTGAAACATCTGAACCCTGGGAGCTTCCTATCAGGCACTTCTTGACCCCTGGAAGTGCCCAGCATAGGGAAAAGGGCCACTCTGGGAAGCAGTAGGAATACGAGATACTGAAGACAAAAAATCCAAATCACAAATACTGAACAAAAGCACACTGTCAATCACAGTCCCCGGCAGGTCCCCCGGATCCCTTCTTCTCACACCCACACAACAGGCTTTTTTGCGGCGGGACAGTCAGCTTTGCGGTCCTTGAGAGAAGCAGCACCCTCCCCACCTGACTTCGCAGCACCGCAGCCCGGGTGTGTGTCAGTGTAGGGCTCAGACCACCCCACTCCTGGGCTCCGAGGGCATGTCTACGCGCAATGAAGGTAGGCAGCGCCGAGTCCCGCACCTTCCGGGAGCGACCCTGCAGCGCGCATGCGCGGGCTGGACTTCCAGCTTGTCCCCTCCGGCGCTCGGTAGTGCTCCCCCGCCGAACTCCACGTAGGCCGCGCAGGCGCCTTGTTCTCACTGCTCACCTGCTGCCGTTGTCGCCGCCGCCGCCGCCGCCGGGGCTGGATGGGGGGCCGAGGCCAACCGGTGGCATCCAGAACAGAGAGACGCGGCGGCGGCGACGCCGACACCCGCAGGACGAGTGTCCCGACCGGCCCGCGAGCCCAAGGAGGAGGCGGCGAGGCCCGGCCCCCGCGGTCTGTGGTGTAGAGAAGCCTCCGCCGCCGCCGCGGCCGGGTCTCTCTGAGCACTCGCCCCCCAGGTCTCATCCACCTCAGGACCCCGCGTTGCGCGATGTTCAAGAAACTGAAGCAAAAGATCAGCGAGGAGCAGCAGCAGCTCCAGCAGGCGTTGGCCTCTACTCAGGTACTATGGCCTCCGTGCTCCCCTGGTTCCCGACAACCCTTGACACCGGCTCGTGGGCAAAGGGGAGCGGAAGTTCTGTCCTGACCCTTGACTTCCAACCAGAGGCTTCCCCCAGATCTTTCCCTGGGAATGAGCTCAGGGCGGTCCAGGTCCTCCGTGAGTCCTGACCCCGGCCCCCCATCCCAGAACTCAGTTCTGGAGAGTAGGTTGTGAGTGGTTGGGTTTGTGACACCTGACCTCTTAATTTACCCCTGATGCCCAACCAGGTCTGAGAATGAGAGGAGCTCTGATCTTGCAAGATTTTTGACCCATACAGAAGGTTTCTCCCAGGCATCCGAGACCCCCAACTCAAGAGTGAGGGCGGAATGGGAAAACCAGGATCCCTTGTAATATCTGACCTTTGGACTGAAGTCCCCCTCTCTCATCCCCGACCCAAGACTGATTAACGGAGGGGCCCCTGGCCCGTGACGGAGTCTTAATTCCAAACCCTGGTCCAGGCGTGAGGGCCAGGGGTTGAGCCATTCCTGGCCGGGCTGCTTGCAGAAGCGCTGGACCCGAGAGAGGTGGCGGCGTGGCCGGCGTCCAGTGCCCGAGGCTGTCACGAGTTCGTCACTTCGCATAACTGGGTTGATCCGGGACGGGCGGAGGGGCGGGCCACTGTGGGGCCCGCAGGGCTTGCGCGCGTCCGCAGCTCTGCTTCTTCAGGAGTCTTGTTAATGTTTGTTTTTCACGAATGCTGTTGCTTCAGGAAATGACAATTTCCAGGAAAAAGGAGGCGCGTTAGTAGTGTTAATTTAAAGAAGCAGAAACAGTCTCCTAAGCAGCTGTGAATGTGTGTTTTGGTTGCCGGCAGCACGTGGTTCTTTCAGCAATGAGGAGGGCTTCTGCTAAATTGCTTCCCAGCTTTTCTGAGTCTCAACAGATTTAGTGTCTACACGAAAAGCTGGGTTTTGACTACTTGACAGGCATTTCTAAAACATTTTAAACAGAACATTTATCTTACATAACTTTTAAAAAACTAACAACCAATAACTACTAAATCAAGAATCTATTGCATTGAATTTATTCTGAAACTGTAAATTGAGTTTAAAGCTTCTGTAGAGTGAAACAGTGGTTGAGGTATATTATGGTACTGAAAACTTGTTCATTCTCCCAAGGGAATTGTAAATAGTGATTAAGATTTGGATACTAAATATATTACTTTCAATACTAAATATATTACATTTACCGTGAGCTTTTAAAATTTTACAAAACACTGTTAATTTAAGAAAGAAAGAAAAAATAAAATGAAGTGAGAAATGTGGGGAAACAGGCACAGCAGTGAATTTAAGGGACTGTATATGTATCACTGATCCAGGATGCCACCTCTAAAAATTCTAAAAGAGAACTCAGGATGTGTTACGGAGTTAGCCACATGGAATTTCACCTCAGTGTTGTTTTTAATAGGTAAAATGTGGCCAAAAATATTCAGCAGTAGAGAATTGGTTAGATAAGTTTTGTCATATGGTTGGTTATTCTGCAGCCTTAGAAAAACGCCAATATTTATTAGGTTTTTACTGTGCTAGGTATTTTGCTTGGGTAATTTGTTTCATTGTCACATAAATCTACAAGGTAGAATCTTTCACACCTGGAATGGGATTCAGAGAAATTAAGTAACTTGGCTGATGTCAGACAGCTAGAGTTAGAGCCCACAGAGAAAAAGGGCTTTCTCTAACTGGTATTAAAAGATTGGAGAACAGCATGTAAAGCGTGATCCCAGTTTTGTGGGGAAAGTATGACATAGTGAAAATAGTTTAAGAAGGACATGCTCCAAGCTGCTGGCGCTTTATTTGTCCATGTTATCTTTTTTCATGAAAAAGAATTACTATCGATCTTTAACAAAGGGAGGTTGTCTTTGTTGTTGTTCAGTCGCTAAGTCCTGTCCCACTTGTTTGCGTCCCCATGGACTGTAGCTTGCCAGGCTCCTCTGTCCACGGGATTTTTCAGGCAAGAATACTGGAGTGGGTTGTCTTTTCCTTCTCCAGGGGATCTTCCCAACCCAGGTATTGAATCTGTGTCTCCTGTTTTGGCAGGCGGATTCTTTACCTTCTGAACCACTTGGGAAACCTGAGGTTGTCTTTAGAATCATGGTAAAAGGGCTAGTTACAGGTAATGCATTAGGGCTCCCAGTTCGTATGTCTTACTCTGGTAAGACAGTGCGTGTGGAGCAAGAAATGGCACTTTGTGTACAGATTTAAAACGATCCTTTTTGATGACTGTATATATATAGTAACTATATGTGTGTGTATATATAGTGGATATATATATGTATATATATAGTGGGTATATATATGTGTGTATATATATAGTGAGTATATATGTGTGTGTATATATAGTAGATATATATATATATTTATCCAGAATGCAAAAGTAAATTGTTAGTGATCAGTTGCTGATAGAAACTTGATTCTGTTCCTTGTCTTGATCCTTAACTATTCAGAACCCTTCAAGTTGAGAAATTCTGAATTATTATTTTTAGAGTTAAGGATTTCTTTCAAGTGTGAATTAAGCAAAACAAATATTTTTGGATGGGATAATCTTTTTGTAACAGATAAAACATGTCCTTGTTTTCTCATGCAAAGGATCCTGAATTTTTATAATATTATGTCTTGTTTTTTGACTATAAATTATTTTGTGTTGAGGGTGCCATACCCTCAGGAATTTAATGGGGTGTGAAAGACAATTTGCTTTTACCTGCTCAGGAGGATTTATGTGTTTGTTCTTGGTCTAGTTTTCCTGATTACTTTGTAGCCTCCCTTGCTATCTGCCCAATGTCTGTCTTCTCCCAGGTTTTAAATTGCTTTGGGCTTTAAATCAAGACAAGACCCTGAATTTCTAAAATTTTGTGTAAAATAAGGGCAAGTACCTAAGAGATTCTTTAATGCATTTTAGTGCATTAATACAAATTGAGACATTTGATTTGAGATTTTGGAGGCCCTTGTGTACATCTTTCCTGGTTCTTAGCTTGATTTCCAGAGGTGATATTGCTTGACAGGTATGTTTCAAATAGAGTGAGTCGTCAGGTGTTGATAATTCTGGGATAAATGAACCGTTTACATCACAATACTTGCAAAACTTTTCAGTAATAGTAATAACGATAGTGTTTGTGATATTAATACTTTGGGCTTCCTTCAGTTTTTGAAAGTATTCAATAAATGCAAGACACCGTTTTGTAGTCCCCAGTCACTTCTCTTTGGAGCTGAGATTATTTCAACCCTTCTTTGGCAAATATTATTTTAAGTAAACATTTGGTCAACTCTGACTTTAAAAATAAAATTAAACAATTTCAAATCAAGTTTCACTTAATTTTTTAACAACAAATATCTATACTTAGATTTTTAAAATCCTTAGAATAAATTTGATAAAAATTAATAAAGAGTAATATAGGATACTTCCTAATTTGTTAGGATGTATATAGTGCCGTGAATAAAAGAATATTGTTTTAACATTTGCAGCCCTTTTCATATATTACTTGGAGAAGGAAATGGCAACCCACTCCAGTATTCTTGCCTGGAGAATCCCATGGACGGAGGAGCCTGGTAGGTTACAGTCCAAGGGGTCGCAAAGAGTCGAACACGACTGAGCGACTTCACTCACTCACTCACTCAGATATTACTAAAACTTAATTATAAAAAGCAGCGGCACAAACGGACTATTTTGTGATTCCACTTGTGTGAGTTACCTCGATTAGTCAAGATCAGAGAGGCAAAAAATAGAACGGTGGTTATGGCTGAAGAGAGGAGGGGGAAACGAGGCATTGTTGTTTAATGAGGATAGAGTTTCAATTTGGGAGGATGAAGAAGTTCTGGAGATGGATAGTGCTGATGGTTGCCCAACAATGTGAGTATAATTAATACCACTGAACTGTCCACTTATAAATGTTTAAAATGATAATTTTTATGTTGTGTATACTTTACCACAATAAAAAACAAAACAATGTGGGCTCGCCCCAAACTTGCAGGATTATAATTTTTTAGAGTGGGGTCTCAAAATAATAGTTTGTGTAATAGGAATAAAAAAAAATTTCACAAGCAGGGAAAAGAGTCCCTTTCTGAAGGAACGTAGTCTTTTTTATAAATGTCGCTTGGCAAAATGATTATCCTCAATCTAAAAAGCATAGCTCCCAGAGAGAAACATTTAGATCAGAAGAATCAGAGTGTCTTGAGTGTTAAATCTGTATTTTGATCAGGGAGCATATAGTGGCTATTTCTATTGCTTTGTATAGAATATACATTAAGTTCTTATATTTTAAGTAATAGAACAGTTCTTGTTTATGTAATTTAAAAAATCAGTGTGAAACTTGAATAGGGTAAGGGCCGTACAAAGTTCTTTCATCTGCCTCTTAGTTTGATAGGAAAAACTGGAGGAAAAACTTCTGAGAGAAGCTTTGTCTCTTGAGCTTATTGTGATATTCAAAGACCTTAAGACATAGATGCAAATTATATATAACTTTACATCCCACTGAAGCTGTGAGCAAATTCAGAAGCATCCTCCTGGGCCCAGGTGAGAAAGCAAGACTGGAAACTTTGATGTAGAACTTCAGTTAATGTGTTGTTAAAAATACAGGATTTTAACTAACCATTTAGTTTCTTTACCTCCTAAATCACAAAATATTAGGAAGATGTTTTCATTTACGTAAACATTTACTTGACTAGCTATAAAATTCTAGGTTGAAAAATTTCCCTCAGGCTGTTGGCTTTATTTCTCCCTTATGCTCTGGCAGCCCATTCCAGTGTTCTTGCCTGGAGAATCCCAGGGACGGGGGAGCCTGGTGGGCTGCCGTCTATGGGGTCGCACAGAGTTGGACACGACTGAAGTGACTTAGCATAGCATAGCATAGCATAGCATAGCATATGCTGTAGCATCCTGTGTGCAAATGAAAAGTCTAATTCAAACTTGTTTTTTTCTGTATTGGTGGCTAACTTGATCTTTGAATCTTTTTTCTTTTTCTTTGATGCTAAAAAATGTCTAGTTTTCTTCTTTGCTTTTTTTTTTAGTCTCCCCCTTTTCTTTATTTTTAAAATCTTATTAATCTTTCTAAATAAATTCTCTGTATATGCTTTTCCCCTCTTTTGAAATATTCCTTTTTTCCTTTTTATTCTATTGCTTTGATAGATTTCAGATTTTTATTTCAGCTGCTTCTATTGAATTTATTCTGGTCATCACATTTAATTTCCACAAATTAACACTAGTCAACTTGGGTAGTTATTATTACCTAGGTGTTTTCTTGGTGCATTGCATGTATTATCTAAATTAATACATGAAATAATAAAAGGTATGGATTTTTATTATCCTCATTTTACAGATAAGAAATTGAGGCCAAGGGAGGTTAAGTAACTTGTCTGTGTAGACAGCTAGTACCACACAACTCAGTGATAAAGCTGAGATATGAACCCAGGCAGTCTTGCTCTAAAGCCCATTCTCTTAACCACAGTACTTTTAGTTTTTTTTTTTTTTTTTTTAGCAGCAGCAGCAGCAGAGCTTCTCAAAACTCTCCCAGGATGTTATGTGTTATGTATACATGCATATTTAAAGTCTGTTCCTTGATCTATCAATTGTTCTAGGTTGTTATACTTGTATGTATTCATACTGGTCATATTGTTTTTCTTTTTTTGAGAAAAATGTCTTGTTTTTATTAGTTGTTGGTTTATATTTATGAAGACCAGGTGGGTGATTTATTATCCAAACATTCTTAATGAATGGGCACACTGGTAATTATCTTGAAACTTAAACTGACGTGGACTGGGCAGGGCCGTGATTGCTGTGGTGAAGCTGGGGTGTGTTGTTACCCTGCTGCTGTATGGTGCCAGCCTCTGCAGTTGGAGCGCTAACTCCTCCAAGGTGTTACTCATTGTATTTGGCTGTTTCTTTTGTCTGGTGAAGTGTTTGGGTTGAAGGAGGCTGACCCTGTGTAGCTGTTTGTTTCACAGACGTGAGACACGTTCCTGAGAGTAGTGATATCCCGTTCTAGTGTATAAAGCTGATTTCCCCCGCCCCCCTGTTGCAATAAGTATCTTTTGCCTCTCCCAGAGCTGCCTTCTGTGTATGTTTGGAGTTATGGCTTCATTGCCCTGACTTCCCCACCAATTAGAATCCTTTTGCCTTTATTCTTCAAAAATTTGTTCTTTTTACTTATGATTTTCCCTCTCTTGTTCTAGAGTTTTAGTTAATCTGCTTTTCTACTTTTTTTTTTCAATCCTTCATTTCAGTGGGTTTTTGGGAGGAAGAGAAGTAAACAGTGTTCAGTCTGCATTCTTGTACTGGAAACCTAATACCACTCTGCATAAACATGCATTTATCTTAAATATTTGTCTTTTAAATTATGAATTCTTAACAAATGCATATTTCTTAGATTAGTAAAGATGTCTGATTTTTCTATTTTATTTATTTTATAGAGTTATTTGGCTAAGTTAGCATGGATGATGTTAACAGTATCTAGTGTCTGAAATGTTGGGAATAACATCAGTTCACTTATGATTTGTTATCAACTGTTGGATGAAATTTAGGATGAGAAATAGATCATCTTTTAATCTGTGTATTATGCTTTTAAATCATATGGGGTACCTTTTACTGGATATATTAGATACTCATGATTTTTAAATAAACATTTAAAATGAAATTTTGCTTTTATTTTTATCAAAGTAATACATTCTGTAGTTTTAAAAGATAAAGTCCTGCTAAAAGACTGTTATGCTAAAACAAAACAAAACACACTGTCTCCTCCAGCCTCCCAGCTCTGTCCTCTGTGTTCTTTCTGGAGACTTTAGGATCTTCTCTTGTTTTCTGAAATTTTATGGTGAACATGCCTTTGTGTAGATTTATTTTTGCATTGTGCTTCACTAAGTATGGTGACTCCTGTGCTTAAATTCTTGGAGAATTTTAGATATTATTTCATTGATAATACCCTCTCCTTTGTTTTTTCTCTTCTATTCTGGAAGACCAGTTAGTTTTTGTACCTTCAGGATAGAGTCTCTTATTTATTATTTTTTACTCTTCATGGTCTATTTTAATTTATTGATTTGTTTTTTGTTTTATTTGCAGTGGAAGTGTGGGGTCTTACCACTGGACCACAGGGAAGTTCCTTTTTTTGTCCTATTTTTGAGAGTTTGCTTCAATGTATCTAACTGTTCAATGAGTTTTTTGTTTTCTTTATTTTTTGAAGTATGGTTAATTTACAATGTTAGTTTTCAGTTGAATTTGTAATTTTTCCTACTCTGTTTTTAAATTTTCCAAAGGCTATTTTTGTCTTTTGCTTTTTCATAGCATTGCTCTTGCTATACTGATATATCTTTAACATTAAAAAAAAATTATTTATTTTGGCTGCACCAGGTCTTCCTTGTGGCATGTGGGATCTTTATTTGCAGCATGTGGGATCCAGCTCTCTGACCAGGGATCAGACTTGGGTCCCTTTGATTGGGAGTGTGGCGTCCTAGCCACGGGACCACCAGAGAAGTCCGCTGATATATCTTTTATAGCTCTGATTTTTTTCTTTTGCTTTGAAGTTTTCTTTTAATTTTTTTTTTTGGTGGATTTTGTTGTTGTTGGCTCTTACATTGGAAATTTTCTTTACTGACTGCTCTGGGGTATCCATATTTAAAGGCAGGACACTAAAAATCTGATGCTATCTAGAAGTATCATGTGGTCAACACTGGGATTCCCTGCTGGGTGATAGGCTGCAATTGGCTTTATTATCGGGAGAAATATCTACCTGTTGATAACCTGAGATCTTTAAGATGTCATTTGATTTCTTCAGTGAAGCCTTTTGTTTTTTGGGCAGGGGGTGCCAGGTTATAAGCCGAGCTGCTTCGGAAGCATTGTGCTGGAGGTTCCACTGTTCACTGTGCAGAATATCACCTAATTAGTCCCTCTAGCTTTAGTCACACACTTTGCCCTTCACTCCTGTCTTACTGTGCTTGGTTTCATCCAGGTTGGAGCTGAAATGGCTCCAGAAAAATAAACCTTTGGTTTTTCAGAGGCTATGTAAGGTGGGACCAGGGACATGGGGATCTTTCAACCAATTTTTCTGATTTTGGTCCTGCCTCTGAACTTCTTCATTATAACTTGCATTGTAACTTTGAAGTCTTAAATCTTTTTAGGGCTCTGGAGATGAAAATAGGCTTGCTTCTTATCAGTGTTCCCTTCTCCATGGGATTGTAGTATCCTCAGCTGTATTATCGGAGAAGGCAATGACACCCCACTCCAGTACTCTTGCCTGGAAAATCCCATGGGCGGAGGAGCCTGGTGGGCTGCAGTCCATGGGGTCGCTGGGAATCGGACATGACTGAGCGACTTCACTCTCACTTTTCACTTTCATGCATTGGAGAGGGAAATGGCAACCCACTCCAGTGTTCTTGCCTGGGGAATCCCAGGGATGGGGGAGCCTGGTGGGCTGCTGTCTATGGGATCGCACGGAGTCGGACACGACTGAAGCGACTTAGCAGCAGCAGCAGTAGCAGCAGCTGTATTATCACTTTAGTATTCTTTCGTCCACACCCATTCTTCTGAAAATTGGTTGAAATTTAACTCTTTGGGTGGTGTTTTAGTTGCTAAGTCATGTCCAACTCTTGCAACTCCATGGACTGTAGCCCTCCAGGCTCTTCTCTTCTGTCCATGGGATTTCCCATGGCAAGCATACTGGAGTGGGCTGCCATTTCCTTCTTCAGGGAATCTTCCTGACCCAGGGATTGAATCCAGGTCTCCCGCATCGTAGGCTGTCTCCTGCATTGCAGGTGGATTCTTACCCACTGAGCCACCAGGGAAGCCCCAATTCTTTTCAGGGGAGAGAAAAATAAGAAACTTTGGTTCACCTACCGTATTTTTAACCAGAAGTCTCCTTAAATTACTTTTGAATGAGTGGACTTCACTATATTAAAGGGCTGTTTTTGAGAGGTGAACATTTATAACATAAGCAGTAATATTTGATTTCTGGCACTACTGTTTGGACATCAGGATGTAGAAGGTACTTTACTAAAGACATGATGGAAAGTTCTAATAATTTTGTAACTAGTAGATAAAAGCTTATGTGACATATTAACTCCAGGTTACTTTGGCATTCCTTTATAGCTGGGGTGTCAGGTAGATTGGCAGAGACTTTCAGGAGTACATGGTGAGGAGGAGTCTGTGACTGTGTCCTTGCTGTGATTTGGTTACTCGTGGGTCTGGCGGGGAGAAATGAAGCCAGATGTTAGGCTTGTGTAAGAATGCCATTCGTCTACTTGGGCTATAATTTGAGAAGTAAGTAATGTCAAAAGGCTTCTGGGCAGCCAAAATTTTAATGTCACTAACTTAATAATCCATAATTAATGTAAGTTATTAATAAAGACAGTTAAAAAAAATCCCTCATTTAGAATTTCCTTATGTTTATTTTGTCTGCAATTCTATTAGATGTAGTTATCTAGTTTCTAAACTAGTAACAGGCTGAAACAGATGGAGGTATGGAGGACAGTTATCCCCAATTTCCTGACAAGAAAGTGAAAAGCTGAGAATGCTTATGTGGCTGGATCAGGGTGCACGCTGCAAGATCTGGGCTAGCGTGCAGTTCTTCTGAGTCCCTCATCTTCCCCGGTACTCTCTGGATCACTGTTTCTCAAATTTTTTTCACTGGGACCAGCAGTTAAACAACAATACCATTCTTTTTGCACAGACACTTCTAAGACAAAAGTTTTATAGAATCTTCATCTTTACGACATAAGATGCCATATTTTGACCCAAAATATTTCCTTCATTAAAAAAAAAAAAAAGTTGATCCCCACCCTCTAACTGATTCCACAACCCAGCCAAAGTGCTTTCACCATACCATGCTGTCTGTATAAGATAATGTTAATAAATGTAGCTGCTAACTCTTAAATCTCTATTACATCAAATGTATCTAATATATTTTAACTATACCAAAAAAATTAGACATTGAAAAGCATTAATCTTAGGCTGAACAGCACACTCTAAAGATAACAACACAAATTTTAGATATTTGTATTACTGAGAAATTCTATGTTAGTCAAAACTATGTTAATCAAAGTTTATTCCATTTGGGCTCTATTATCTGAGAGTTTTCCTATAAAGAGCTACCATATTCAAGACAGCTGAATTGTCAGATAGATACAGATATCTAAAGTTATAAATTCAAGATGGTTAAATCTTAAGGCTACTGTTCTTAAAGGTGACTGCGTTAGTTTCCTGATGTTGAGTAACAACACATCACCACAACCTTACTGCCTAATAACCCAGTTACTGTTTCACAGCCTGTGTGTCAGAAGTCTGGCATGGCATGACTGGCTTCTGTGCTCGGGCCTCCCAAGACTAAGATCAAGTTGCTGTCCACATTGTGTTCTCACTGGCCATGAGGATCCTGGTCCATGCTCATGCAGTTGTGGCTGTGGGACACAGGTCCTTATTTCTCACTGTCTTTTGCAGCTAGTGCTGCCCACAGTTCCTCACCACTTGACCCTCACAGGCCTTGGCTTTCCTTCAGGGTTGCAGGAGTACCTCTTTGCTTGCTGCCGCACCGCTGGACTCTGGACTCTGGACTCAGGACTCATTTGAAGGGCTTGTGTGATTAGGTTGATCCCATTCAGATAGTCTCCTTTCTCTGAGTTAACTTAGAGTCAACTGAGTAGTAATCTTAAATATACCTGCAAAATCCTTTTTGCTCTGAAAGGTAAGATCATCAGGGCAATGATACCACATATTTGCAAGGTGAGGGTGATTTTGGGTCATCTTCGAATTCTGAGTACCACGGTGACTAAAATTTTTTTTTCTTATAATGAAGTTGAGGGCTATGGTCAATTAATATTCAGTTGGCAATAAAAATATTGTGAGCCTGGATATAACCATCAGGTTTCTTGAAAAACAGCTTAGACATCTGTCTTCAGATTTCTCATGGCTGTGAGGATTAATTAGAACAAATTTAGTTTGAAGGAATGTAAATTCTTACATATTTTAAAGTGAGGATAGCTGTTAAAGATGCAAGACTTTGGGATAAATACTCAAATACAGTTAGTTGGTTTTTTTGCATATTTTCATACTTTGCAGTCACATCTATTCCCTCATTTGATTCCTACTTTTGCAACTCCAGAGGAAGACCTACAAACCATCAGGCCAAGCTTGGCCATGTGGTACTACTTTTCTGAGGGCAGTGTGTGTTAGAATCTATACTTTAACTTCATAAACCCCAACATTTGATTTTGCTGATTTTTCCAGAGCTGATGAGGCTCCAGTTAAAGATTAGGCTCATATGAGAAATCATTGTGCCAATTAAGTTTCACAGTAGAGGTGTACTTTTCAAGTGATTTGGAGATCCTTGTCTGGAGTAGCCCTTTCTTGGCATCTGACTATTTGGAAAGCTGAATTATTAACCCCCAAATTTTTTGGAGATGTTGGAATCACGGCAGAGAGGGTTGACTATGAGTTACTTCCTGTGGCCTAATAAAACTAAATACTTTCCTAACTTTTGCCCTCTCAATAGCCGTTTTATTAAAGGAGATACTACATATAACCATATAAAAGGAGATACAAATGGAGCTTCTCCCAGTCTTATTGGTAATGTTTGAAACATCTAGAGTCTTTGAAGCTGGTATGAGTTGAAATTCATGGCTATGGGTGGGAAGGGTTATTACGTTTCCCTCAACCTCAGTGAGAATTATTTCTGAAGTGCTCTGAATATTTGTGATTTAGTTTCAGTCCTGGGTAAACACTGTCCAGTGACTGCTTTCCTTTCCCATTTTCTAAACACAGTGTTGGCTTCTAGTCATACATTTTTTGGGGGCTTCCCAGGTGGTGCTGGTGGTAAAGAATCTACCTGCCAGTGCTGGAAACACAAGAAATATGGGTTGGATCCCTGGTTCAGGAAGATCCCTTGGAGAAGGAGATGGCAACCCGTTCCAGTATTCTTTACTCGAAAATTCCATGGACAGAGGAGCTGGGCAGGGCTACAGTCCATGGGCCGCAGAGAGTCGGACACGACTGAGTGACTAAGCACACAGAAGCACATGTAAGTTTTCTCAGTTCAGTTCAGTCTCTCAGTTGTGTCTGACTCTTTGTGACCCCATGATTCGCAGCACGTCAGGCCTCCCTGTCCATCACCAGCTCCCAGAGTTCATTCAAACTCAAATCCATTGAGTCAGTGATGCCATCCAGCCATCTCATCCTCTGTTGTCCCCTTCTCCTCCTGCCTTCACTCTTTCCCACCATCAGGGTCTTGTCAAATGAGTCAGTTCTTCGCATAAGGTGGCCAAAGTATTGGAGTTTCAGCTTCAGCATCAGTCCTTCCAGTGAATATTCAGGACTGGTTTCCTTTAGGATGGACTGGTTGGATCTCCTTGCAATGCAAGGGACTCTCAAGAGTCTTCTCAAACACCACAGTTCAAAAGCATCAATTCTCCATCACTCAGCTTTCTTCACAGTCCAACTCTCATATCCGTACATGACCACTGGAGAAACCATAGCTTTGACTAGACGGACCTTTGTTGGCAAAATAATGTCTCTGCTTTTCAATATGCTATCTAGGTTGGTCATAACTTTCCTTCCAAAGAGCAAGCATCTTGTAATTTCATGGCTGCAATAACCATCTGCAGTGATTTTGGAGCCCAAGAAAATAAAGTCTGTCACTATTCCCACTGTTCTCCCATCTATTTGCCATGAAGTGATGGGACCAGATGCCATGATCTTAGATTTCTGAATGTTGAGTTTTAAGCCAACTTTTTCACTCTCCTCTTTCACTTTCATCAAGAGGCTCTTTAGTTCTTCTTTCTGCCGTAAGGGTAGTGTCATCTGCGTATCCGAGGTTATTGATATTTCTCCTGGCAGTCTTGATTCCAGCTTGTGCTTCATCCAGTCCAGCGTTTCTCATGATGTACTCTGTGTATAACTCAAATAGGCAGGGTGACAATATCCAGCCTTGACACACTCCTTCCCCAATTTCTAACCAGTCTGCTGTTCCATGTCCAGTTCTAACTGTTGCTTCTTGACCTGCATACAGATTTCTCAAAAGGCAGGTCAGGTGGTCTGGTATTTCCAACTCTAAGAATTTTCCAGAGTTTGTTGTGGTCCATACAATAAGGCTTTGGCATAGTCAATAAAGCAGAAGTAGATATTTTTCTGAAGCTCTCTTGCTTTTTTGAAGATCTGGCAGATGTTGGCAATTTGATCTCTGGTTACTCTCCCTTATCTAAGCCCTCTTCCAATTTCTAAATCCCTTGAACATCTGGAAGTTCACGGTTCATGTACTGTTGAAGCCTGGCTTGGAGAATTTTGAGCATTACTTTGCCAGTGTGTGAGATGAGTGCAATTGTGCGGTAGTTTGAGCATTCTTTGGCATTGCCTTTCTTTGGGATTAGAATGAAAACTGACCTTTTCCAGTCCTGTGGCCACTGCTGAGTTTTCCAAATTTGCTGGCATATTGAGGGCAGCACTTTCACAGCATCATCTTTCAGGATTTGAAATAGCTCAACTGGAATTCCGTCACTTCCACTAGCTTTGTTCATAGTGACGCTTCCTAAGGCCCGCTTGACTTCGCATTCCAGGATGTCTGGCTCTAGGTTGGTGATCACACCATCGTTATCATCTGGGTGGTGAAGATCTTTTTTGTGTAGTTCTTCTGTGTATTCTTGCCGCCTCTTCTTAATATCTTCTGCTTCTGTTAGGTCCATACCATTTCTGTCCTGTATTGTGCCCATCTTTGCATGAAATGTTCTGTTGGTATCTCTAATTTTCTTGAAGAGATCTCTAGACTTTCCCATTCTATTGTTTTCCTTTATTTCTTTGCATTGATCACTGAGGAAGGCTTTCTTATCTCTCTTTGCTGTTCTTTGGAACTCTGCATTCAGATGTGTATATCTTTCCTTTTCTCCTTTGCCTTCTAAAACATTGATAAGGCTTCAACTTTATTTCACATTCAACTATTTTGTTGTTTAAAATTTTGAGGCCTTACTCTTCCTGTTTTTTGCCTTGGTTGAGTCCCTTAAGGTACCCTCTGCACATTCCTTCTATCATGTGTTGATTTTTCTGGTTCATCTTTTAGAAGGTATGTGTGTGTTGGAATTCTGAGTTGTAAGCAACAGAACTCAGCTCAGCTAGTTAAGCAGAAAAGGGATCTGTTGATGAATAAATAGTTGGTGACTTACAGAATTTTAAGGAGGGCCTGAAAGTCTGGGCTGATGGCTTTGCTCAGCCAAGCTGGGGGACAGCACTAAGAATGTTGCAGCCGCCTCAGTCTGGGGCACTGCTTCTCGCATGCACAGCTCTTGTGTGTGACTGCAGCAAGCTCTGCGTCTCCCTGCTCACCAGCTGCCGAGCTTTATTAATTTTGCATGTCTGTTTTCTCATACCGCCCATATATGACTCAGAGTCTCATGTGGGTGTGTTCACCGGGCGAGCTCAGGTCACCTGCCCTAGATGAAAAGAAGACTAGGTTGGTGAGTTTTTGGAGTTCAGACTTAAGTACTTATAAGAGCTTTTTAGAAAAAGAGTTTATTTAACTTTTGTCACATTTTGTTGATGTTTTCTCCTCCTCCCAATTAAACTGTTCCTTTTGATTTCTGCTTCTGACATAAAAATATGTTTTATTCAGCTCTTAGTTCCCCAATCAGAGGACTGCGGGATTTGCAGTTCCCTGCAGTGGAAGTGAGGAATTTTAACCTCTGGACCACCAGGGAAGTCCAGAAATCATTTAAATCTTTAATATAGCTTAAGTATAAACTAAAGGTCTGAGTGATTTTGTTCCCCCATATGGATGGCCATTTGTCCCAGCACCATTTACTGAGTTTGTGTTGATTAGAAATGTTAAACTTAATCGTACACTGAATATGTACATATGTGTGTGTGTACACAGTTTCTTGTGACCTCTCTGTTCCAGCATAGACACAGCAGCACACGCTGACTTGACAGATGGATGTTCCATTTGTTCATTTATTTTAACAAATATTTACTAAGTACTTTTTATTTATGTGGTGCTATACAGACTACAAAAGGGTAAGACATCGAGACGTTATTTTTTGTGTAGATGGGTTAAGGCCTATCTTGTTATGGATGAGAGGGCATCTTGAAATGTTGGTTTTATATTTTTAGGACTGTTTTTAGCTCACCTTAGAGTGGACCTCAGGCTCTAGTTTCAATTTGGAGCTTCTTGTTTACGTTTATCCTATGCGTTTTTGTACTAAGGATTGTAGGAGTCTTGAAGTCCTTCACAGAACTAATGGACTGGCATCTCAGTACTGGGCTGTGGTGTGCACAGTATTCTCAAAGTAAGACCTTTGACTAGAGACATATTTACCTCCACAGGTCATTATAATTGAATATTAGAGCTGGAAGGCACTTTCACAATTGAATTGACAAACTTGCTTTTAATGAACTTGGAATAATTTTGATTTATAGGAAAGCTGCAAAGATAGTATAGAAAGTTTTCATATACTTCTCACCTGGTTTCAGTCTCCCCTAATAAAATAATTTTATCATCACAACCTTATTTTGAGGTTTATTTTAGCATTCAGAAAGTTAATTTAGTGAAGGTCATAGTTCAAGTTGGTAGCAGAATCAGACCAAGGACCCAGTGGGTAGCCTGGGTCTGCTAGTTGATGACGTTTCACTTACCTTTTTTCATTTTCCATGTATTTGCTCTTTTCCTTCCTTTTACTGGGTTCTTTGGGCATGTACTGTGAGAAAGGACTATATAGTATGTCGTGTGCTCATGAGTGTAGTCTTTCTAATTTGTGCAATAATCTTTTAATCTAGGCTTCCTCCAGTTCTTCAACACCAACGAGAACCAGGAGCAGGACGTCTTCATTTACAGAGTCACTTGATGAGGGTACACCCAACAGAGAGGTAAGTTTAGAATTTCTTCCTTAATAAACTTACAAGAAGCTTATTATGCTTCTGTTTATAAGAAAAATGGGAAATTTTTTTGACATGTCAATTATTTAATTCCTAGATCTTTTTTTAGTAACTTTTTTTTGCTAATAGTAATTTTGCTTTTATAAAGTGTGTTTTCTTTATATATCTTAATTTGAGAGGATAATGTACTTTGCCTTTAATATTTGAAATTTTCAGAATGATGTGCTAACAATTTGTTCAGCATTATGCGGGGAGAAGTCCCATATTTTCAGATTATGATTGGAAGCACTGAAGTAACTACTGATTCCAAGTGACATGCAGCTGGCACCATAGCTCAGATTAGATTTTTTCCAATATTTTTTCTTTCTGTGAAGGATTGTAAGAGTCCCAGAAGTACAGAAAATAGGGTAAAACAAAGTGCACACATCAGTGGATTTTTATGAAGTGAATCCCCGTGTGGCCACCATCAGGTCAAGAAGAGGCAAACTGCTGGCACTGTAGTGCTTCCTCCCTCCCCTACAGAAGAGTACCGTCGTCCTGCCCTTTTGATATATGCTGCTGCTGCTGCTGCTTTTTCTAAATAGTACCTCTTAAGTATGGTTTCTGTCGTAAACATTATAGTTAAACTGTGGGTTGCCTAATTTTTGGCTATTTCAAATTGTGCTGCTGTGAAGAGTCTTGTGCACTTCTCTCGCTGCCCACTTACAGGAAGAGAGCCACCGG
This sequence comes from Bos mutus, assembly GCF_027580195.1. Lineage (NCBI taxonomy): Eukaryota > Metazoa > Chordata > Mammalia > Artiodactyla > Bovidae > Bos > Bos mutus. The sequence goes on from NC_091638.1 coordinate 11,012,407, forward strand.
GTTAAAGTGTATATGTAGGTTAACACTTTGGAAGCTGATGCCTGTGGTCTTTTTCAGGATAGTTGTAGAACTGTACCTTCCTACCAGGAGTTTATGAAAGTTGTCTTTCATTTCAGCTGTTCTGGTGGCTATGTAATGTTCTCTTGTTGCAGTTCTAATTTGCATTTCTCTGATGACTGATAAGATTGAGCATTTTTCATCTGTGTATTTCATCTAATGGGACTGAGCATTTTTCATCTGTGTATTGATAACTTCTTTTGTGAAGTGCTTATTTCAGGCTCTTGCTCATTTTTCTGTTGGTTTATCTTTGTTTTATTGATTTGTAGGAGTTCTTTTTTGTACAGTATGGATAGGAGTTTTTTTAATTGGATATATGCCTTGTAGATATCTACTTCCTTTCTGTCTCTTGCCTTTTATTCTCTTAATGGTGTCCTTTGAACAGAAGTTCTTAGTTGTAATGTAGTCCAATTTATCAATATTTTATTTTATGTCTAGTGTTTTTCATTTCTTATTACAGTATTCTTTTCTTATCCTTGAGAGTATTTGCCTGTGTTATCCTGTTTTACCTTTCACATTTGAATCTATACTCTGCTTGGAAATGAGTTTTTTCAATATGGTATGAGGTAGGGATCAAGTTTCACTACCACCCTTCTCCCCCTGTAGCTATCCAGTTGTTTGATTCTTTCCACACTGCTCTACTGTGCTACCAGAAACTGTGTCCATATTTGAGTGGATTTGTTTCTGGACTCTATTTTCTCTTCTCCTGTTTGCTTTGTCTTTGACTTGTTCCCGTATTGTCTTCATAACTATTTTATATTAAATCTTGCCTTCAGTGTAGAGCAGGTCTTCCCTGTCTTGGTTTTAAAACCAAAATTTTGTAGATTGCTGGCTTAAACAACAGACATCTATTTCTCAGAATTCTGGAGGCTGGGCAGCCCAAGATCAAGGTGCCAACAGATTCAGTATCTGGTGAGGACCCTCTTCCTGAGATGCACACAGCTATCTTCTCATTATGTCCCAGCATAACTTTTCGTTGTTGCATGCACCTAGGGAGAAATGGAGGAGTAGGGAGCCCGCTGTCTTTGTCTTTCACTTTTTGTAAGGGCAGTAATCTCATCATAGAGGTCCCACTCTTTTTACCTCATCTAACTCTAATTACCTCCCAAAGGCTTTGCCTCCAAGTACCATCACCAGATATCACTGGGGTTTAGGGCCCAAACATTCAGTCCATAGCACTGCCTTGTTCTTCTGGAATGTCTTAGTTATTCCTATACCTTCCCATATAAATTTCATGTAAATTTTAGAATCAGATTTTCAAGTCTTAAAAAAACAAACTCAAAACACAACACTGACAACAACAACAAAAAGCACATGTACAGAGAATTGAATTGGGATTGCACTGACTCTATAGATTAGTTTGGAAAAAGTTTCAGTATTATGAATCCAATTTTATAACCTTTCAATATTTTAAGTAGTGTTGGACTGAGAATTGTATGTAATGCATAATTGGCAATGCTGTTATTCTGTAAGATAGGTTTCTAAGAATGGGATTGCTAGGTCATAGGGTGTATTTTTGAAAACCATTTTTTAGTAGATGTTGATCGCAAAATAAAAACTTCATAGTAGTTTTTGCATTGAAAGTTAATAGTATACTGTGTCCTTAGTGTATATATTTAAATAATCTGACAAAGTTATATACGAGTATAGAGTATATGCATACTTTCTTTGCAATCTTATTTTCTTATGCATTATTTACAATATTGCATTTTTTTAACTTTAAGATTTCAAGTTAATGTTGTTGAATGTAGTTTATATGTGAAAGCAGTTTGAATGAAAGCTAGAATATTGAGCAGCAAAAACACTTTTTGCAGTCAGTGTTAATGGCATCATTCCTACACTTAGTATATTGGTTGATATTATGGTATATTGGCTTACATACAGTTGAAACAAGGAAAATAACTGTTGATTGATACTATTGGTTTTTTTTTTTTAAGATTTGTTTTTTCTAGGATACTTTAAGACCTTTAAATTGAATGTATCTTTACAAAGTAATCCTTTCTGAAAGGGATGGTTTCAGCATTCTTTTACAGCAGGCTAAGTAAGCTAAAGGTTATTTTTAATTTTTCCCCATATTCCACCACTAAAGCTCCTGTGCTTCTAGGTATAGCTTAGGAAATGGTTTCTGGTTGACAGCCAAAGCAATATCATCACTTCGTCCAAAGCATTTTTAAACAACTCTAAAAAATATTTTTGATCACAAAGTGAAATGTAAACCTTGGGTCAACTTATTTTGAAATAAATAAGGGACTTTTAAATTTCATGATCAAGTTACTGATTAAAAGGACATTACATAAAATTATCTTTTTAAGTCATCAGCTCTCTCTCAAACTCCCTGGGTTTTTCATTTTGTTAAACTTTTGAGGTGAAGGATACTCTGTTAGTGATGGGATCCTCACTTTTAGTTTTAAGTTTCTTTTTAGCAAAATGTGGAAGTTTAATTCAAAATACAAATATTTATTTGTCTGTCTCTCCAGGAGGTACATAAAGTCTGTGTTATCTAGAAAGCTTGAGAAGTAGAATGATTTCATTACATTGATTTTCTGGTCAATTTAATGTTTTGCCTGTTCTCAGATATTGGGGAAAATCCTAATATGTCTGGTTTCCCGTGTTAGTAAGTATTTTATATAAATCTAAATAAGTCTGTCTTTGGTAGCAGTGCCTCAGGCTTCCTTGTTGTTGTTTTGTCACTAAGTCGTGTATGACTCTTTGCGACCCCATGGAGTGTAGGTAGCCTGCCAGGCTCTGCTGTCCATGGGATTTCCCAGGCAAGAATACTGAAGTCCTGACCCAGGCTTTGAACCTGTGTCTCTTGCATTGGTAGGCAGATTCTTTATCAGTGAGCCACCTGGGAAGCCCCAGGCTTCCTTACTGCTACTGCTTCTGCTAAGTCGCTTCAGTCGTGTCCAGCTCTGTGTGACCCTATAGATGGCAGCCCACTAGGCTCCTCTGTCCCTGGGATTCTCCAGGCAAGAACACTGGAGTGGGTTGCCATTTCCTTCTCTGATGCATGAAAGTGAAAAGTGAAAGTAAAGTCGCTCAGTCATGCCCTTAGCAACCCCATGGACTGCAGCCTACCAGGCTCCTCCGTCCATGGGATTTCCCAGGCGAGAGTACTGGAGTGGGTTGCCATTGCCTTCTCAGAGGCTTCCTTATAGGGATGTAAAAAATCATCTGTATGATTGTAGACATTGAAGGCCAAGGGGAGTAGGTTGATGTGCCCTGACACGGAGGTCTGTGGGGCTCTGGGATCTCATCCTGCACAGACGGTGAATCTGTCCAGTTGGGCTGATACTCTCTCCTGGGCTCCTAGGCCCAGCCTCAGTACCCTCAGCACAGGCTTCCTTCCCCTTTGTGTTGCTTGAGTTGAATCTTTGCCTCTGGAGCTGCGTGCCTTTGAGCAGTATGGAGTGTAGGATCAGGTAAAGGGCTAACTAGGCAAATGAACTACCTGCCCTCTGCTCCACTCTGATTTTTCTTTTTACTGAGATAAAATTCCTATAACATAAAATTTACCGTTTTAAAGTGAACTAAAGGTGGCTTTTATTACATTCACAGTGTTGTGCATCCATCACATCTGTCTAGTTCCACGATTTTTCATTATGCTAAAGGAAACTGCTTACTCATTAAGCAGTCATTCTCCCCTTCTCCCAGCCCCAGGTGACCGCTGATGTGGATTAGCTCTTCTGGATATTTCGCGCAAGTGGATGCACACAATATGTGACTTTTTGCATTTGGTTTCTTTCACTTGGCATCATGTTTTCAAGGTATATCTGTATTGCAACAGGTGTAACTCCTGCATTCCTTTTATGGCTCAGTCTGAAGACTTTTCTGAGAAAATGAGAACATGTTTGTTTGTTTGGAGTAATACCTGGAATAGATGAGTGAGAAGGGGGTGGTTTTTGGAACTGTCTGGCTTTGCTGGCTGAAGGATCTTTGAAAGTTAACTTTTCAGTGACTTAGATTTTCTCATGTGTAGGGTGGGAACCGGAGAAGGCAATGGCATCCCACTCTAGTACTCTTGCCTGGAAAATCCCATGGACGGATGAGCCTGGAAGGCTGCAGTCCATGGGGTCGCTGAGGGTCGGACACGACTGAGCGACTTCACTTTCACTTTTCACTTTCATGCATTGGAGAAGGAAATGGCAACCCACTCCAGTGTTCTTGCCTGGAGAATCCCAGGGACGGGGGAGCCTGGTGGGCTGCCGACTATGGGGTTGCACAGAGTCGGACATGACTGAAGCGACTTAGCAGCAGCAGCAGCAGCAGCAGGATGGGAACAGCAGTGCCTTCCTCCTGGGATTGTGGGGATAGCCAGTCGCACAGCATGTCCCTCTCCTCACATGCTGCCGGGCACGTGGTGGGCGCTTCCTGCGCTGTTATTGGGGCAGCCTGGGAAGACAGGGTGGCCTGCTTCACTGTCTCTGCTTAGGTCCCATCCAGAGGGGAGGGAAGCAGATGGAGCCTTACATGGATTAGGGCCCCATGGGGGTTACCTCTCTCTCTGTCTTTGCCTGCTGAACTTTAGTATTTGAGTTGTTTGACGGATTCTGTTCTGTGAGTAGATGTCTGTGCACATGTCCTGTATGTTCTTTTGCTTCCCTACATGCAGCACAGGCCTGGAGTAGAAAAGGATCCTAGGATTCCATCCCTACATGCTGTGTGGCTTTAGGCAGCTTCCTTTAACTTCTCAGAGCCTCAGCTTTAAACTGTGGTAAAATGAGTATCCATTCTCACAGGGTTCTTGTGAAGGGCAAGTGAATTCAGAAGTATGAAAATACTTGTAATTTGTATATCATATACAAAAGATCATTATTGTACAGAAAAGAAAAAGCTTTATCTATACTCACCATCTGTTGAACAGCACAGACAGGACATTTTATATTAAGAGTGACACTGTAGGGAAGGAAATAATGAAGCATCAGGCTGCTTTGGACTAGATGCTTTCCCAAGCTTCAAGAAAGATATCCCCTTTTCTTTCTTATTCTCTTGATATAAGCTATTTTTCAGAAACAAAATGCCGTCTCTTACCTCAGTAGTTGTCTTTGTATTTCCAGAAAATTTTCACTGTTTCATGTGATGACCCCTAACAGGGATTCCTGATACTCTCAGGTTTTGACAGGTCCTAAGCATTTTTTTGAAATTTATTCTTTGTTTCGGGGCTTCTGAAGGTGTTGTTCTTTAAGAATTATTAAGAATTATCTTCCAAAGTGATGGGTGAGAAATATTTTTTCATAAGTTTGGAATTAATTTTGCCCCTAAATGGATTGACTTTCAAAGCTGGATATGCTTTTTTCTTTGTTAGACTGTTAGATTATAACCTACCTACCCTCTGTCAGTTAATCAAAATAGAAGATAAGCCTGTTAGATTGCCTTTGATATCTATTCAGTTCTCATATTTTTTCTTTTGCTCTAATGATAAAACATGAATTAAATCAATAGGTTTCCTGATATTAAGCCAGTTGGTCATTCCTTGAATCAATTCTACTAGTCAGAGTGCAGCATTAATATCCTGTTGTTGTCTGATACTTATTTTATTTACATTTCCTCTGTTTGTAAAGAGAGAGATTTATACTTTTCTTTTTGTGCCATCCTTATCAGAGCTTCCCTGGTGACTCAGATGGTAAAGCGTCTGCCTGCAATGCGGGAGACCCGGGTTTGATTCCTGGGTCGGAAGATCCCCTGGAGAAGGACATGGCAATCCACTCCAGCACTCTTGCCTAGAAAATCCCATGGATGGAGGAGCCTGATAGGCTACAGTCCATGGGGTCACAAAGAGTTGGACACGACTGAGCGACTTCACTTTCACTTTCACTTATCAGATTTAAATAATTGGAAACTTACTATTTCCTCTTTCTTTTCCCTCTACTCCTTCATGTATTTAGATCTTCTTTATTTTTTTCAAAAAATTTCATAGTTTTCACAGCTTAAATTTTATACTACTTTTGTTAAAATTTATTCACAAATATTCTTTTTAATGTTAATATACATTGAATTGTTTTCTTAATTTCATTTTAGTTTTCTTGTTCTTCTACAGAAAAAATAGGATTTTTATAAATTATTACTAATCTTGTTATCCTATAACCTTGCTGATACTTATTAGTTGGAATTAATTTTGCCCCTAAATGGATTGACTTTCAAAGCTAACCTTATTAGTTCTATGATTCCTTTAGTGGATTACTTAGTATTTTCTTTGTAGAAGATCACGTCATCTGGAGGTAGAGGCAGTTTTATATCTTCCCTTAATCTGCTGTCTTTTATTACATTTTCTTGCCTAATTCCCTGGCTAGAACCTTCAGTTGAGCAGTAGTGAAAGCAGACCTACTTGTCTCTCAGAGGGAAGGCGTTCAGTCTTAAAGGGAAGGGGGAAGGCGTTAGTCTTTGTGTCGTTGGGTATGATGCTAACATGGTGTTTAGTATATTCCCTTTCTCATGTTGAGGAAATTCCCTGCCGTTCCTAGTTGGTTGAATGTTCTTCCCGTCAAGCAATGCTGGATTTTTTCAGATGCCTTCTTTGCATCTTGAGATTGACCTGTGACCTTGTCCTTTACTCTGTTTGTTTGATGTACTGTATTAACTGGTTTTGGGTGTTAAACCAACCCTGTATAGGATAAGTTCCACTTGTTCATGGTGTTTAATTTTATATTGCTGGGTTTGCTAGGTTTTTTTTTAAGGATTTTTTTTGTCTGTATTCATAAGAGATATTTGGAGAAGGCAATGACACCAAAAAATCCCATGGATGGAGGACCCCGGTAGGCTGCAGTCCATGGGGTCGAGAAGACGAGAAGAGTCAGACACGACTGAGCGACTTCACTTTCACTTTTCACTTTCATGCATTGGAGAAGGAAATGGCAACCCACTCCAGTGTTCTTGCCTGGAAAATCCCAGGGACGGGGGAGCCTGGTGGGCTGCCATCTATGGGGTCGTACAGAGTCGGACACGACTGAAGCGACTTAGCACCAGTAGCAGCAGCATAAGAGATATTGGTCTGTTGGTCTTCAGTATTTTGGTGTCAGGAAAATATTGGTCTCATAAAATGCATTGAGAAGTGTTCCCTCATATATATACACACACACACACACACACACATATATACACATATACATATATATGTATACATATACATATATATGTATATGTGTATATATATATATATATTTTTTAAGCTTAGTATTAATTCTTTAAATAGTTGGTATAATTTACTAATGATGCCATCTGATCCGGGCTTTTCTTTATGATAAATGTTTTGATTACTAATTCAGTCTCTTCACTTTTTACAGTTCTGTTAATAGTTTGTGTTTCTTCCTGCATCAGTTTTGGTACTTTATGCCACCCATGTTGTTTAGTTTGTTGGCATGCAGTTATTGCCTTGTAATCCTTTTTATTTTGTAAACACAGTAGTAATTTTCCCTCTTTCATCCCTGGTATTAGTAATATGAGTCTTCTGTCTGTATTTTTCTCTGTTCGACAAATGATGAACCAGTTGGTTCCATTCTCTTGCTGAGTGTACTGAGCATCCTCAGGATTGCAGTGGCAAGCTGATCTTTTTTTTTTTTTAACTGGGGTAGCAGGCTGATCTTTGATGACTTATTTTTCTTAAGTCTCAGGTACCCTGAGACTTTACCAGAAATTCCTTGAATCTGTGTTGCTACTTTCCCAGTTTTCTGGCTTGATATGTGGGTTTGTTTTTTCTTTTAGTTTTTACCATCTTTATATACCCTTGGTCTTTTCAGTGCTAATTAGAGCTAGGGAACATTAGACACCTTGTCCTTTTTTTGCTGTCTTTTCTGTTTAAAGACTGTATGTTTTTATGTTTAGTAAAATTACCCATATAGACAAAATAGGGCTATAATTTATGATCTTGGATTTAATCAAAATGATTTAACCTCAGTCTGTACTGCGTATTTTCTCATATACTGCTATAGCGGATTTTTTTTTCTTGTATTTTCTAAGTGTATTATGTACCTAATGTATACGTTACTGCAAATAAGAATGAAATAAATTTGACTCAAAAAAGTAAGTTGTTGCTACAACAGCTATATATAACAGAGTTTGGGAAGATAGAAACAGGGCCTCTTCTCGTCACAGTAGAGCTACTAGAAGATTCTAAACTTTTTGGAAGTTCCCTGGCTGTCCAGTGGTTAAGACTCTCCACTTTCAGTGCTGGGGCCCAGGTTCAGTCCCTGGTCGGGAAACTAAAATCCCACAAGCCATGCGGTGTGACAAAAAAATAATACCCCAAAGCTTTTTAGGGTCTCTTTCCTAAAAGAGGATAGAGTAGTACATAGGGGATATACTAATTCATGACGTATAACAGTGGATGCTAGCTAGCAGATGCCTCAGGTCTGGCATTAGGACTTAATTTTCTCTTTGAACGCTGGTTGAGAAGGACCGGGAGGGTTCTGTGCTGCCAGAATTTGTTTTAGTGCTACAGGCCAGAGGCTAAAGTGGGGCTCACGGCACGCATGAAAGGCAGCTGAGAAGAGCTTTTCCCAGCTTTTGCCTAGAGCTCTCTGTGGCCCATTGTGAGAAGCTGCTGTCTCTAGGGAGGCTTTGTGACCAAGAACTGAACCATACCTCCCTCACATGGGCTTAGTGACTGAATCTGTGATAACCTCTGTGTTGCTGTGGGGCTGGAAACCCAGACTGGGCCCCAGGGAGTCAGACTGACTGGATAAGGAGGGATGAGCACAGAAGGAAGGGGAAGGGTAATGCTTTCCTGAAAAGGAGCCTGTAAATGAAAATGATAAAAGAAATGCTGAGAAGACAACCAATAAAAACAGAAATTGGGCTGTAACAATTTATTCCAGGTGAAATTAAAATAATTAAAAGGGCAGTCTGGACAAGACTTTGAAAAACAAGTATCTTCAGTAAGGTAAATGAAGTAATAATAATTTCCTGAAAAAGAACAGAAAATTGTGGGCAGGAAAAAAAAAAAAAAGCAGGCCCCAAAATGGGCTAGGTAGGGAAAAATAATTAGAAATGTTATTTTTTACTTGTGTGTTTGTGTAACCCCCACCATCAAAAAGTTCATTTTAATTATAATTTCTTACACATCTAAATCATGATAGTATTTTGGTATATAGTATACAGTTTATGAAAGAAAATTATGCAGATAAGAATGTATATCAAAAGAGCTATCAGTAGTATAATAGGATTTATCCTTAAAACTTACTATAAATTTGTTTTAAAAATTTCTGCTGTATGTATTGGAGAAGACTATTTGTATATAAGTACAAATAAATGATTAAAGTTTTGTGTGTTTATCTGCCCCATAAATTTCCATGCTGTCTTTTTCTGTCTATAGAAAGGAGCAGCTCAGTATTTAAGACTTTGTGTTCTTTACCATGAATTGTTCTTATTGGTGTAGACTTTAATGCTGAATTGCCAGACGTGGTGTATGCTAGGGTGCCTGTTGCATACATCATTTGTCTGTCAATAAGCAAGCTGTTTAAAGTTGAGTTTTGAGGTCCAGAACAGCTCAGCTCATCTCCCTGAACTTTCCCAGGAACTTACTATTTCTGTGGGTGGAGTGGTGCTAGTGCAAGGCCACTGGAGTGTGTGCGTGCTTGTGGGATGAGAACTTTGCAACATGCCCTTATGATTTGTTTTTCATCCTTTATTTTATGTTTATGCCTCTGCTCATTACCCTGAATGAGACAGCTCCTAGCCGGGATGATAGCAGAGCCTGCTTTTCTCTCTGAGTATACTATCTTTGCTTTGGATTCCTCCAAGCAGCCTAAAACCCAGACTGAAAGTGTGGTGAGTCCTTCCACCGCTTTCTGCACTCCCTGTGTGGGGAAACAGAGTAATTTGGTCATTCTAGAAGCATATCTCATGTTGCTTGTCACTGACCACCTCTCAAAGCATCTTCAGTGCTGTGCTGCTAACCTTGCTCTAAAAAAACCAGAGTGTAAACTGCTGAGTTCTGATGGCTGGTGTGTGTTTGCTAGCTTTTTAACAGCAACAAAATTTAACACTGTTTTCATTAACATAGCGAAGAATACTTTCACTTGGTATGAACTCTTAAGTTTTCCTCCCTAGGGAATGTTTGCTCATTAACTAAGAGAGGTACGTATTGCTAGGAATCTCTGTTCTACTCATGGTAGGAGGCCAAGAATATTTTGAGATGTGACTCACATTTTTAGGAATGAAAAAATCATTGTATATAAATCCGTAATTAAGCAATATTGAGTAGGCAGGTGGGGTCTACTATAACAAGTTAGTTGCATCTTATTTTGGGAGACTACCAGTTTTCTGTGTATAAAACATTTGAAAGGAAAAAATTACTCTTTATCTTTCAGCTGACCGAATTCATACAATTTTGAATCTTGTGTATAATTCCACTTTGGAAAATTTGCTAAATTAATAAATTTAGCAAGTTAAAAGTTAGAAGTTTGATTGCCAAGTAAGGTTAGCTTTTGGTGTTAGAATGAACACCAGCTGAACTGGGACTGAGGTTTTTTTTTAAACAATAAGAGTTGGTTTAATTTATTAAGCAGCTGGTGATGAAATTAGAACATTTCTGTACTTAATCATGGGGCTTCCAACTTGGCTTAGTGATAAAGAATATGCCTGCCAGTGCAGGAGATGCAAGAGACACAGGTTTGATCCCTGGGTTGGAAAGATCCTTGGAGGAAATGGCAACCCACTTCAGTATTCTTGCCTGGAAAATTTCACGGATGGAGGAGCCTGGCGGTCTGTAGTCCATGGGGTCTCAAAGAGTCAAACACAACTGAACAACTAAGCACGCACTCACATACTTATTCATGCAGCCAGCAAAGACTTGGTCTGCATGTGGCCAGTAGCAATGCTGTATTACCTTCCTTCTCAACTGGGTTTTAGGAAAGAAAGCAGCTGAGAGTTCTTGTGATGCCTTAGGTTGGCTCTCAGGAATAGAGGTCTCTTCTTGGTTCTGGGCTACCAGTTATACCTCACTGTTTTCAGTCCTGAGAGGGAGACAGGAGTCCCAGTTAGAGATAACTTACCAACTTATTTTAAAAATATAAAATGATGTTCCACTTCATGTAGTAGTAATGGAGGCTTGACAAAAAAAAAAATAGAACTTCTTCTAGGTCCACTTCCATAAGTACACAAAAACAATTCATATTGAATACCTATCCTATTACAAAAAAATGCTAATAATTTTAAAATGAAGCCTTTAGAACTATTTAAAATATGGTAAGTAGGCTAAAAGTCTGTGATAATCTTATTTAAATTTTGTTTGTTTGTTTGTTTATTCTGGTAATAACATTTCTCCTCACATAAAACCATGGTATAACCTTACAGCAGTTAAAAGTGATTGTTGAAAGATGTAACAAATTATAATTGAAGACAAATCTGGCAGGGAACCTGTGTGTACTTTTAAATTAAATGCACTTCAGAAACATTTTTTTGTTATCTCACAATTGCCTCCAGGAGACAGTGTTGGTGACCATTGAGTATTGACATGTGTTGAGCTAGTTCTCTGGGCTTCTGTTGCCGGGAGGCATTCAGAAGTCTTCTTGCACTGAAAGATGGGCTGCATAAGGGGTTAAGAAGCAATTCCTGAGCCTCTGCTATCAGTCAGGCAAATGTAGGGTTCTTGCTCTCTAAGCGTTTGTAGTTAGTACTGAGACAAAAATGTCAAAATACGCTTAACAATTCAAAAGAAGTAAGGCTTTGTAGAAGAAAATACAAGCATAGGAAATGTGTTAGTCCCTCAGGCCAGCCATAGGAGGCTTCACAAAAAAAGAGGTGTTTGAAAGTTGAAAGATGAGAAAGAATTTGCAGGGCAGAAATGAAGAAGGCATTATATGTAGTGACAATATCTGTAATTTTTGTTTCTAGAGATTCCTAACTTACATTTTCATGGTAACATAGTTCAGTACTTTCTTTAGTTGTCTTGCATTTATTCAGATATATAGTATTTTTTGCACTTACTCACTCAGTCATGTCTGACTCTTTGCGACCCCATGAACTGGGGCTTTCCAGGCACCTCTGTCCATGGGATTCTCCAGGCAAGAATACTGGAGTGGGTAGCCAGTCTCTTCACCAGGGGATCTTCCTAACCCAGGGGTCGAACCTGGGTCTCCCGCAAGAATCTTGTGGACAGATTCTTTACCGTCTGAGCTACCAGGGGAGCCTGATATATAGTATAGCAAGTAAATTAAAATATAGGTACAGGAAAGAAAAGTTTTTAAATATTATGCTGTTTGTTTGGTAGAGTGGTATTTCAAACAGTTGTAGAATAGCTGTTTTTGTATGGATCACAATAATGTACCAGGTTTTTTTACTACATAAAATAGAATATCTTATGGAGCCCTCTTGTTTGCTTTCTCCATAATTTAAAGGTCAGTTACTTTTCTTTTTTTCCCTTGATAAATAAAATTCATTTAATTTAATTTTATTTATTAAAGTTTTAGTCTTCAGTAAACATCTTTTTAATATTCTGTGCAACTGAATATGAAGTATACATAAAGCATTTTTACTGCACATAGACAATTACTTTTCAATTGCCTGGCAGAGAGACTTGCTGATCTCTGTGAAATATGTCTTTTATTTTAGAGTGTGTAGTGTAGGATATTTTTAGGGCTGGAAAGCATTAATTGCAATGTTGTACAAATGTATGCCGTGTATCCAGCTTCTAATTCTTTGAAATGGCAGAGAAGAGGAAGATAAAAGTTAATTCCTATATTCCCCTAACCGTTCTCCCCTGTGTAAGTTTAAGGAGGTGTCTTGGACTGATAAAATTTGATAGCTCTTTTTATGTTAGAGGGGCAAGGTATTTAAACTTTTATAAGGGAAAAATTTAAACATATAGCAAGAGTGGAAATAGCAATAAAAATTGCATAAGATTACTTGTCCTTCCCCCAATATCCATTGTCCGGTGTCAGCAAATAATAACTCATGGCTATCTTATACCATCCCCTCACACCTCCCTAACCATACCCCTCCCGCCCTCATCACACATGCAGATACCCCTCTCCCCCATCCCCATGGGATTATTTGAAGCAAATTTCAGAAATCTTACCTACCTATTTTGGTATATATTTCTAAAAGATGAAGACTAAAGCTACAAAATCATAGTACATTTATCACAGCGAAAATTAATAATTTCATAGTATCAGATACCTAATGAGAGTTCAAAAATTTGAGAACACTTTTGCAAAGTTGCATGCTTTCCCCACTTGTATTTAAGAATAAGAAGAGTCATATATTTGACCTTTTCTTGGTTAGCCCTAAGAGGTTGTAGGGGAAAACTTGGTACTTTTTAAGCACCAAGTTACTGAAACATAGGGACTAGTATTTGGTTGAATGCTTTTGTTTAAAACATGGATGTTACTTTATCATGAGCTGCTTCTGTAGGTTTAATTTTAGTTAGACACTTAGTGTATTATGAATAGTGTAGAATTTTGAATCTCGAAGAATATCAAACCTTACGGAACTAACACAGGTTTGATGTAATAAGTAGAATGCTGTGTAACTTAGAACATTTGTCATACCAACAGAACAGAACAAAAACCTTTCATTTGTGGAAGAAATTATTTTTAATTTTAAGTTTTTCTGAAAACTGTCCTACCAATTTCATTTAGACTGGTGGCTTTAAATGAATGAGGCATTTCCATTTCTTATTAGGAAGATATTTTTCAGAGCTTAGCCCGAATAACTTTAAATAGTATTTAATTGTAAGGAACAGTTGACATTACTTCCTCTGGATAGTTTTCTACTTGAATGAGTTTTGCTGACTGAATTCCTGATGTTAATTTTGTATTGAGGGAAAAAACTGGGGTGATGGTAATGGGGGGAGGCATGGGATTAGTTTGTAAATTTTGCTACATACTAATCCTTGCTATTTAGTTACAGATAAAATAGCAAAATGAATTTTCTAAAATACTTACCATACTAGTTTTGCCTTGCATGAAAAAATTCTAATAAGTGAGCAGTTACTAATTTTGTTTAATAGATACGTGTGTCTAATAGGTTTTGGTACTTGGCCTTTGTTCTTAACGGTTTTAAAACTTTAGTTTTCTGATCCTCTCTTTACAGTGTTTCTTTGTTTTTCTTAGAATGCGTCTTTCCAAGCCACAAAATCTCCCGACAGTGTTAATGGAAGTGAACCCACAACTCCTCAGGTTTGTTTTAAATGTTATTTAAAAGAAAGAGCAAGTCATTTCAGTGTCAGTCAATCTATATTATTAGCATTTGACTTTACAATGAAACAGTGATGTCCAAACACTTGATACAGTATGTATGGTAAATCCAAGTTTGTTGATGGTTTCTTGGAAAAAGTTTAAAGTGAAGTAATACATGTGTGTGTGTGTGTGTGTGTATTGTAAGTTTCCATTATTGCTCATTTAAAAACTTAATGGCACCGAAGATAAAACTTTGAAAAACAGACTGACTTTATAGTTGTAAAAGATTAGGAGTAAGCCATACTGAAAGACATGTTGATTTACATATTCTAGAATGGGGATGTGAAGAAAATGGCATTTTCTTTTAAAGTTTGTTCTAATGCAGAATATCTTATTACTAGCGAGTTAAGTTTATCTTTGACTTTAAAAAGTTATTTGGAGAGTGGGACTCATGTAACCTTCTTTTGACTCCTTCCAAAAAAGAAAGAAATTCATTAAAAAAAAATCTTAATGATAGCAGTGTCTGAGATGAACATTTATTATTTTTGGCTTTACTGATGATTATTCATCATTAACCTGGCTATTCTCAACAGTGTCTAGTGTAGGGCAGTAACATTGCTGATTCTGTGGACCTGGAGCACGAACATGGGCAGTTTCTCAACAGTCTGATTTATGAACTAAATCATGCAGACTAAACATTCTAAAGTATTGTCTAGCTTCCCAAACTCCATGAACAGCTTACCTGTGAGCTGAGAACCTCATTCTTTTCAGGGAGGCCAGTCAGATTCTGGGCCAAGTCCCTGGGCCTTGAAACATCCCCAGTTAATCCCAAATCCTTTTCAGTTCAGTTCAGTTCAGTCGCTCAGTCATGTCCGACTCTTTGCGACCCCATGAATCGCAGCACGCCAGGCCTTCCTGTCCATCACCAACTCCTGGAGTTCACTCGGACTCATGTCCATCGAGTCAGTGATGCCATCCAGCCATCTCATCCTCTGTTGTACCCTTCTCCTCCTGTCCCCAGTCCTTCCCAGCATCAGAGTCTTTTCGAATGAGTCAACTCTTCGCATGAGGTGGCCAAAGTACTGCAGTTTCAGCTTTAGCATCATTCCTTCCAAGGAAATCCCGGAGCTAATTTCCTTCAGAATGGACTGGTTGGATCTCCTTGCAGTCCAAGGGACTCTCAAGAGTCTTCTCCAACACCACAGTTCAAAAGCATCAATTCTTCGGCGCTCAGCCTTCTTCACAGTCCACCTCTCACATCCATACATGACCACAGGAAAAACCATAGCCTTGACTAGACGGACGTTTGTTGGCAAAGTAACGTCTCTGCTTTTGAATATGCTATCTAGGTTGGTCATAACTTTCTTCCAAGGAGTAAGCATCTTTTAATTTCATGGCTGCAGTCACCATCTGCAGTGATTTTGGAGCCCCCCCAAAAAAAGTCTGACACTGTTTGCACTGTTCCCCATCTATTTCCCATAAAGTGATGGGACCGGATGCCATGATCTTTGTTTTCTGAATGTTGAGCTTTAAGCCAACTTTTTTACTCTCCTTTTACAAATACATAATTTCTTGCAAGTGCCTTGAAGGAGGGGTAAAATATTGGGAGGCATCAGTCTAAATGTTACTGGACAGATCCAGTGATCTTTGAGGAATATTTATCAGAAAATATTATTTAGAATGCTTATTCTATTGTAGAATAGTCCAAACAGATTGAATACAATTGTGAATGCAAAAACTAGAGTGAATAACAACCAATGTTTTGATCAAATTCAGGAGAGACTTAAGTTTTGATTAAGGTGAGGAATGAACTTGTGTGATATTCAGAAAGTTAGTTGTGTTTATTGCGTTTACTGTGTCTCAGGTGTTGTTGATCATTTTATGTACATGATCTCATTTAATTCTTGTTACAAGGAGACACCTCCACTCAGAGTCTGTTTGCTTTTATACAAAATTCTGACAGGTTGGTTGTTGGTTGCTGTTAGCAAATTAGGAACAATGGATATCCCTGAAGCAGGTAGAATGCTTACTGTAATTGGGAGCAGGAAATCAGAGTTAACACCAAGGTAGAAGAGATGGTGAAAAGCAAGCCCAAGAGTTTATAAAGTGTAGCTGCTTGTGACCCCCTTACTACTGGGTAGATCATCTTCTGTAAATCAGTAGATTTTGGCACACAGTTTGTGGCAGAGATGTTATTAAAAAGGGTTACTCACTGTCTTTATCTAAAATAGCAGAAAAGTGTAGTATACCCTTTTCAAAAAAATGTCTGTTATACTTAACAGTAGTTAACTCTTCAGTTTAATTTGGTACACAAAATTCAGGTAATCAGTACATAACATTCAGCTAATCAAAATGACTCTTCATTCATAGGTTGACATTTTACCTTGCTGCTGCTGCAGCTAAGTCGCTTCAGTCATGTCCGACTCTGTGCGACCCCATAGACAGCAGCCTACCAGGCTCCCCTGTCCTTGGGATTCTCCAGGCAAGAACACTGGAGTGGGTTGCCATTTCCTTCTCCAATGCATGAAAGTAAAAAGTGAAAGTGAAGTCGCTCAGTCGTGTCCGACTCTAGCAACCCCATGGACTGCAGCCCACCAGGCTCCTCTGTCCATGGGATTTGCCAGGCAAAAGTACTGGAGTGGGATGCCATTGCCTTCTCCGGACATTTTACCTTAGACAGACTTAAAAAAAACTCAGACATTTGAAAATAATCAGTGTATGCCACCATGTAATAGAGAAAAATATAGTTTGTAAAACAAGTATATATGAGCATTCATCCTTATCTGAGAAGCTGTGAAATAGTTTGATTATAGTTTTAGTGTTGTGGCAGTTAGGATAACTATAGGATCTAGTATTACTGTCTTATTGTGTAGATAAGATATTAGGCATGAAACCTTAAATTACTTGCCCAGAGACTAGTGATTAGTTATTGATAGTGGAATTATCATAGATTGACAAAAACATCAGTCTCCCCAGCTATAATTTTTTTTTTTTTTTGCCATGCATTGCCTCATTTAAATTTATATGTTGTTAAAATGAGATATGGAGAGCAGAGTAGTGGTTGCCAGAGGCGAGGAGGGTGGTGGCACGGCGAAATGGGCGAAGGGATAGAGAGCTACAGACTTCCAGCTATAAAATAAATAAGTCATAGGGATGTGTAATGTACTGCACTGGAAATAGAGTCAGTAATATTGTAATAACTTTGGTGCATAATCTGTAAAAATATCTAATCAGTATGTTTCATGCCTGAAATGAACATATCATTGTATGTTCTAAACTTCAGCAAAAACAACAAAAAATAACAACTGACTTTCACTAAATTCAATAGAGCAAAACATAGGAATTTAAATGGCCGTTCTCATATGCTGTTATTTTTTTTTAGGTTGTGGGAAAAAGTCTGGTTTTGAAAATCATTAATTTTTTTAAAAAGAAATTATAGTAGTAAAATTAAATTTTGAAATTTTCGTTACTGTTTTTGAATACTGCTAGAAGTGAAAGACTGCTTTTAATTTTATTTTCAATAGTTATGAAACATTTCCAACATACAGAAAAGTTGAAAGAACTTTATAAAGTGAACATATGTGTACCTAACGCGTCAGTTCTGTCACTGATGCATTCATTACCATACTCTTTTTTCTGTCCATATATTCATTCCTCTATTTGTACCTCAATCTATTTTATTTTTTTGATGCCTTTCAAAGTTGTAGGCCACAGTACTAATGTTTTAGTATGCATATCGTTATCTAGAGATCAGTGTTTATAATTTCTTTTTTGAAGTGAATTTTACATAAAATGAAATGTACAAGCCTCAAATGTGCACTGACTGAGTTTTGACAGTTGTATGTGCCAAACCCAGCCACAGGTTATGGAAGATTATCAACACCCCAGAAAGTTCCCTTGTGGTGCTCCTCTCAGAGGCAACCTGGTTTAATTTTTTTCCACCATGCGACAGATTAGTTTTGCTTATTTTAGATTTTCATGTAAGTGGCCTCATAGAGTGCACTGTTCTGTGGAAGGCTTCTTTCACTCAGCACAGTATTTTTGGAATCTTATCCTTGCTGTACTTATCAGTAGTTTGTTCCTACCTGTTGTTGTGTAGTTTTTCTATATGAATATTCTGTAGATACTCACCTATTGATGGACACCTGGGCTGCTTGAAGTTTTCTATTATGAATAAAGCTTATGAACGTTATTGTAGAGTGTTACTGGTGTCGTATTAATGCTTTCCCATGATTTCTAGAATAAGATATACTATATAAAAAAATGATATGTATCATTTTGATCAATCATTGAGTATTTCAAGTTTTCCCATTAGATCATCATTATCATATTGCCAGGTAGGGTTCAGCTGAACAAATGTGTCCTAAGCACCTCCTGTGGAAAGCACTGAGGCAAGACTACAGAAATAGAGAATATGGATCCTGTCCTAAAAGAGTATAAAGTTTGGGGTGAGGGTGTGTGTGCAGTGGATACAATGTAGGAAAACATATTTAGTGCTTCCTATACGAGACATTATTTTAAGTGTTTTTGGCCATTTAATCCTCATAACAATCTACTAATTTTTTTTTTTTTTAAATAAATGAGGAAATTGAAACAGAGGTCTTAAAGTTAGTAAGTAGTAAAGCTGGAATTCAAATCAGGAAGTCTGTTCTTAACCACTGTGCTGTATTATCTCTGTAGTTGTTTTAAGGCATAAACAGTTAGTTGTTATATCAGCGAGTAAGTAATGTTGAGTCAGAAGGCAGTATGTGCTCCAGGAGTGGTCCTGGTAAAGTGCTTAGCGATTAAGAAAGGCAGTTTCTGATGGGAGAAATCCTAGAAATTTGAACTCACTTTTGAAGGATGTCTGGGTTTCCATATGCATGGAAACTTTGGGCGATAGCACAGAGGCACACAGACAACGCATTTGCTCAGGAAACAGGAAGTTCCCTAGTAGAACTTAAGTTTCTGTTACGTGGAGGGGTGATTTTACAAAGAAATGGGTCTTGGGAACTGGGAATCTTGAACATAAGTGAAGGATTTTGATCTTTCTATTAAGTGAGAGTTCAAATTAAGAACTGGAATGAAATGAACCGAATTATATTTTAGGAAGAAATCCTAAAAATCCTAGTGACTGTGTGACACAGCGGCAGACCGGTGGGTAAGAGATCTGAGGCAGGAGAACAGAAGGTTGCTACAGATATCCAGCTGGCAGAGGATAAAAGTCTGAACAATAACACTGTTGGGGAAATAGGAAGGAGGAGTGAAAACAGGGTCAAGCGGGTGAGACAGAAAGGCGTTAAAAAGTAACTCTGTGTTCATTTATTCTTCCTTATACATTTCTCCTCTAATCCCCATCAGCTTTTTAAACAGTGAGTTACAAATCAGGGAATATCTTTGGTGCCAGAAGCCTGGCAGTGGTTGGAGCCCGCGGGAGCTGAGTTTCTCATGTAGCAGAAGCGCTGGAGACAGTTGTTAGAGACCCTTTCCCTTTGGCTTCCTGTCCTGCCCTCCGTTTTTCCTCTCATTCTCATCACTGCCTTTCATCCTCACAGTTCCAAGTTTGGCCTCCAGGAAATACATCTCCATTCTCAATAGGACAAAAGACACATTCCTTATCAGGAAAATAATATTTCTTCTAGAAGGTTCCATCGTGGTTTTTGGCTGCACTGTGTGGCTTGTGGGCTCTTAATTCTCTGACCAGGAACTGAACCCAGGCCCCCACAGTGAAAGTGTGGAGTCCTAACCACTGGACTGCCAGAAAACTGAGGAAGGTCCCATCCTTTAGAGTCCCACTCAGTAGTATCCATTATTGGCTGAGCTTTGGCACACAGCCCACTCGTGGCTGAACCAGAGTCTGGGAAAAGCTAATTTTATTATTATTTTACATTTATATTTTTAATAATTTTGTTAGTTCTTTTATTTGTAGCTGTGCTGGGTCTTTGTTGCTGTGTGGGCTTTGCTCCAGTTGCAGTGAGCGGGGCTGCCCTCTAGTTGTGGTGTGCGGCTTCTCATCACCGTGCCTTCTCCTGTTGCACAGCGCCCTCTAGTTGTGGTGTGCGGCCTCTCATTGCCCTGCCTTCTCCTGTTGCACAGCGCCCTCTAGTTGTGGTGTGCGGCCTCTCATCGCCGTGCCTTCTCCTGTTGCACAGCGCCCTCTAGTTGTGGTGTGCGGCCTCTCATTGCCCTGCCTTCTGTTGCACAGTGCCCTGTAGTTGTGGTGTGCGGCTTCTTATCGCCCCGCCTTCTCCTGTTGCACAGCGCCCTCTAGTTGTGGTGTGCGGCCTCATCGCCGTGCCTTCTCCTGTTGCACAGCACGGGCTCCAGGGCAGCCAAGCTCAGCAGTTGCAGCTCCCGGACTCCAGAGCACAGGCTTCATAGGGGCGCAGCTTAGTTGCTCGGAGGCGTGTGGATCCTCCTGGATCAGGGAACGAACCAGTGTCTCCTGCATTGGCAGGTGGATTCTTTATCACTGAACCAGCAGGGAAGCCCAGAGCTAATTTTAAAAATCCTTTAATTGAAATGTAATGTATCACACTATAATATCTACATACAGAAAAGTATCATGTATTCCATATACAGTTTTCTGAATTTTCACAAACTAAACACAGCTTTCTAACCAGCACCCAAAATCAAGAAACAGAAATTACCAGCTTCCCAGAAACTGTTGTGTTCCTTTCTGTTCTCCTCTCACACTGGGGGCGGGGGTAACTACTGTTGTGGCTTCTAACACTATAGATTAATTTTGCCTGTTTCTGAGTTAATGTAAATAGAATCAGAAGTGGATATTCTTTTGTGTCTGGCTTCTTTTGTTTAATACTGTTAGTGTTAGATTCATGTATATTCTTGTTTGTGGCTATTAATCTTTCATTCTTGTTGCTATCTGCTGCTGCTCCTGCTAAGTCACTTCAGTCGTGTCTGACTCTGTTTGACCCCATAGATGGCAGCCCATGAGGCTTCCCCGTCCCTGGGATTCTCCAGGCAAGAACACTGGAGTGGGTTGCCATTTCCTTCTCCAGTGCATGAAAGTGAAAAGTGAAAGTGAAGTTACTCAGTCGTGTCTGACTCTTAGCGACCCCATGGACTGCGGCCCACCAGGCTCCTCCGTCCATGGGATTTTCCAGGCAGGAGTGCTGGAGTGGGGTGCCATTGCCTTCTCCGTGTTGCTGTCTAGTATTCCATTGATGATCAGACAACAGTTGATTTTTCCTGTCTGTTATTGATGAGCATCAACAGTAGTTTCAGGTTTGGCACTGTTTTGAACAGTGCTGCTGTAAGATTCTAGTGCATGTCTTTTGTTGAACATAATTATACATTTGTACTGGATATACAGTGAAGTGAAAGTTGCTCAGTCATGTCCGACTCTTTGTGACCCCTGTGGACTATACAGTCCATGGAATTCTCCAGGCCAGACTACTGGAGTGGGTAGCCTTTCTCTTCTGCAGGGGATCTTCCCAGCTGAGGGATTGAACCCAGGTTTCCTGCATTGCAGGCGGATTCTTTCCTAGCTGAGCCACAAGGGAAGCCCAAGAATACTGGAGTGGGTAGCCTATCACTTCTCCAGCAGATCAAACTGCTGGTCCACAGAGTACATATGTGTTTAGTTTTAATGTTAATAAATGCTAGTAGTTTTCCAAAATGGATGGCTTTATATCCTCACCAATACTTGGAGTTTTCCATAGTTGTATTTTAGCCGTTCCAGTGGATATGTGGTAGTGTGTCATTGTGGTTTTAGTTTATATTTGAGAAGGTGAATGTTTAACCTGGCTGTATTGTTAGCCTGAACGAAACTGGCGTCTGGTGGAAAGGAAGAAGGGAGGATTAGATATCTCTTGATAGATAGTGTTGGATATCTGGTGATGACAGCTCAAGCCAGTCATGGCGTGAAGTGCTTCACATGTCCTCGTGTAGTACTCGTCATGGGCACCCTGGGAGGTGAGTGCTGTTTTCCCCAGTTTACTTATGAAGAAACAGAGGCATAGAGGGGCAGTGTAACTTGCCTAAGGTCATATTGCTGGTCAGTGGTGGAAGGAAGACTTGAACCTATGAAGTCTGGCTGCAGAGCCTGTGCTCTAAGCTACTGCATCGTAGAGCCAGAAGAGTCTGCCACATAAGCTTGAGTATGGTTCTTAAGTAAAGTTTGTCTTTTAGTCTTCTTTCTCTAATACTGATAATCAATGTTTATTGCATATTTGCTACATTATAAGCAATTTGCGTGTACATGTTAACAAATTCAGTCTTGTGGCATCCTTATGAGGTAGGTAGTATTACTATTACCATCATTATTATTTTTATCATCCCTATTTTAGAGAGGTGGAAACAAAACTCATGAGGTTAAGTAACTTGACTCTTGTCTTGAACATTGATTGTGGTGGAACCAGGATTTAAACTTAGGCAGCTTTGCTTGGCAGCCCAACAGGCTAAATCGTGACACTCAGTCACCTTCCTGCCAAGCAGAGTAGATGTGACAGTTACCCAGCTTACGAGCTTCTGCACATAATGTCCTTGACATTGTTCATTAGTCCTGGCTCACCTAAAATAACAGTTATTTCTAGTGCTAGTCAGATTTCTCACTTGTTTGCCCTAGGCAGTTTACAAGGAGATTGTCTGTAGGAGCTGAAAAACACTTTTTGTGTGGGTCAGAAGTGGCTGGTAATGGAGTAGGCGTAAAGTGGGTCTTCAGGGTTTTGAGCATGAGGGACCCTCCTCTCCCTTAAGACTTTCTCCACCCTGTCCCAGAAGAGAGGTAAAACTTGCACATTAGGAAAGAATAAATTGCAAAGTACACGAAAATAGAAAAATGAAAGTAAAAATCACCTAAAATCTAACCACTCAGACCCACTGTCTGTTAACTTTTTGTGTTGGTCCTTTAACAGCCTGGTTCTCAAGGTGTTTGTGGACACATACATACCGATTCAAAACTATACGTAACTACTTTAATCAAAACGACCTCACGGTGTATGTGTCATTTTATAACCTGAGTTTTCCCGTTTAATAATAGTATGTCTTGAATCTTCGTACATACACCGTACTTGATATATCCTCCAGTGGTGAATATTTGGGTTGTTTTCAGTTTTTACTGTTACTAATCTGTGGTAAATCTCTGTGCTGATGAAGAGGGTGAGCCCCTGCTAACTCACACCCTGCCAACTACTATTATTAAATCTCTAAAATCTATAAAGTATTCCTGGTCTGATTTTTTTTATTGTGTATTAAAGAGACTGTTTCTGTTGTCTTGTAATCTTTGCCTGCACATGGCCTCAGTCTCCTCTGAGCATTTCGTTCCTAGCATCTTTGAGATCTTGCAGTGACCCTGTTGCACTAATGAGAATGAGTTTCTAGGAAACACCTAAAGTACTGACTGCTGTCATGTGAACAAAACAATGCTGCTTTAAATAATGCAAGTTATTGAATTATAGTATTTTCCATGGCTGTTTTACAAAATAATGCATTATCATTAATATGCTAATTAAGAGAACAGCTCTTGCTGATGATTGTTTCTGACATGAGGCTTACTGATCCACGCAGAGGGGCTTGAGCTCAGACTCTGACTGCCCTTCATGATTTTGTAACGGTTACGTTTATCCCCGAAGACAGTGGTAAGTAGAGCAGAGCCGAATGTCACCAGTCAGCTCTGCCTTTTGTTCTCTTACTGAGCAAAATGGGTTCACTCTGCGTTACTTATCCTCTGCCTGGGAAGAGTGTTAAGGACTGCGCCTCCAGGCAGACTCGATTCAGCCACACACTTAACACTTCACAGTACATATCCCCATTTGCGGTCCTGGGTGTACACTGTGGTATTGTTGGCCCCTGCCTCCAAGGATCTTAGTTTAGTGGATGAATCTCACAGCGCACAGGTGAGGTCTGCTGGGAAAGCATGGCTTCCTTCTTTTTTACAAATGGGCAAACCGAAGGGAAGTGACTCAGTGAAGGTCATTCCACTGCTCAGTGACAGACCTGGGAGCTATAACCCAGTCCTCAGACTCAAGGTCCAGAGCCTTTTCAGAAATAACCGGGCGTCTCTTGTTTTTCAGCAAACAATGTATTGTGTAAAATGTCAGGAATGAAGTTAAATGTGCTAGAGCTTTTAACAGATTCTTGCTGGTGATTAGGGAATAATAGAAGTCTAAATGTGTATTTTAACTCCCATGTTCTGTTGTGTTTTGGTCGTAGTCAAGTGACACGCAGTCTTTTGCACAGAAGCTCCAACTCCGGGTGCCGTCTGTGGAGTCTTTGTTTCGGAGTCCAGTAAAGGAATCTCTAGTCCGATCTTCCTCTAAAGAATCTTTGGTACGCACGTCTTCTAGAGAATCCCTGAATCGGTTCGACCTGGACTCTTCTGCTGCCTTCTTTGATCCACCCTCTGATATGGAGAGTGAGACTGAAGACTCACTTGGGAATTTAGACAGTCTCAGCAAAGAGCAGTTGATCCAGTGGTTGCGGAGGACGGAACGAAGGTTGAATGGCTACAAAGGGAAATGTTGTGAGGTAAGGGCATGATTTTTTTTTGCTAGTGTGAAAATTTCCTCCTCATGTTCTCTAATTCATGTTACGGCCTGGTCTTTACGCCTGTCGTTGGCTGAACTGTTGATTCCCTAGCTCTGCTGGATCCTGGTGGTGAGTAGTGTGTGGCAGTATCTAGTTAAAGACCTTCACCGGTGCTGAGGCCCTTTGGCCAGGACTCTTAGTAAAATTTTGGAGCAGATTGTTGCCTGTAGCCTTCTGATTCTCACATTGCTCTTTCTCCACCCTCCCTCTGCTTCTCATTCAGTTGGTGTGAGGTGGGGCCTAAGAACTTCTATTTCTATTAATAGCAGGCTCCAGGTGATGCTTTTGTTTGTGAGACTGACCTGTGACCACAGTTTGAGTAGTCTTTAGGCGATGGGCTCTAATCCCATTTTATGAATTAGATATGTGAGGTGTGTGTTTAGGTGAAATCCTATTTTATGTGTCTAGGTGAAATCCCATTCTGTGAATTAGGTATGTGAGGTATGTGTCTAGGTGAAATCAAATGTAATTTAGTATTTTTATGGTCAAGTTACACTTTATTTTTTAAAAATATATTATCTATATTATTTAGTTTCAACTGCATATGCATCTGATTAGCTTGAATTATCTATTAAAGGGTTCCTTTGACTTATTTTTTGACTTTCATAATGAGATGTTTTAGCAGAGGTTAGAACAATTAACTGCATTTATGTAGGAATGACTGATGTTATTAGTGACTTTTTCTTTATTTTAGCTTGTTACAGCTTATCAGACTCTTCATAGAGAGAAGAAAAAGCTACAAGTAAGTGATTTATTGGCTATTTATATTGATTCATATGTAATTTTAAAATTAGAAAGGATATTGTAATAAGACCCTGGCTTTTAATAATTTTTCATATGACCAAAGTATTTAACCTGTTTTACTATTAGGAATTTTGATGCAGAGAATGAGAGAAGTATCAAATGTTTTTGCCTCTGGTAGGGATGGGCTTCCTCAAGTATGCAGTATATAAGAAGTTTGGATTTAACTTGCTTGCCTCTCTCAAGTATGTTTCCTGGTGGGTCAGTCTGTAGGCTGCATGTTTGTTTTACTGGTAGATAAATATACAACTTGAAGGAGATGGCAACCCACTCCAGTACTCTTGCCTGGAAAATCCCATGGACGGAGGAGCCTGGTAGGCTGCAGTCCAGGGAATCACAAAGAGTCAGTGGGACACGACTGAGCGACTTCACTTTCAAATACCTGAAGACATCTGTTTCTTATCTTTATATCAGGGTCCAAAAATAAGCATCCTCTCTTCTGTTTCCTGAGGTTGTTGCTTATAAAGCCCTTGGTTAAGTGTGTAGAGAGTAGGAGTGATGATAGTTCTCCTGGTGACTTACTTCTGCCCTGTTCTGTCATCCTGTTCATGGCCAGAAATCTCCCAGCCGGCGTCCCAGGTGATAATTCACATGTCAGAGCTAAGGGGAAGTAGCACTCCAGTTCAGATGGTGCTGTTATTTATAAAATGCAGATAGTCTTCGTTCTTACTGTAGAAGTTATTTAAAACAGTTTAATGTCTTGTCCCATTTAGAGACATTAATTGTATAACCAAAAAATTACTTGTAAAGTGAGTTTTGGTAAACTTTATCTCCCCATGTATATT
This sequence comes from Bos mutus, assembly GCF_027580195.1. NCBI lineage: Eukaryota > Metazoa > Chordata > Mammalia > Artiodactyla > Bovidae > Bos > Bos mutus. The sequence continues at coordinate 11,038,691 of NC_091638.1, forward strand.
ATTTTAAAATATTTAATTTACCATTAATAATAGTCTGCTTTGAGTACAACATTAAATTATATGACTTTGGTTTGGAATGTAACCAGTTGAGAATAGTAACATCAGTTATTTGTTGCTGATTTCACTATTCTAATTGTCCATAACAAGTGTGAAAATTAGATTATTACACATAAAGTATTTAATTTGATAATTTTTTAAACATGTGGTCTATAGAAGTGGGGGAATAGTTCTGATTTAATGCATTGTATTATTAATAATCCATAAACTCATTCTCAAAAGGTCATCTTATTCCTAAGTTCTGTGAGTACCTTGCTTGTGTTTCTTTGATTTGTCTGGTTTTTTGTTTCTAGATGTACATAAATCTACCACTAAGTGGCAGGAGAGAGTTGTGATTGCATAGTTGCAGAAGTAAAGGATGTTGGAAATAAAATTCAGTGATCTGTGATCTTTTTAACTTGATTGTCATTGATATGTCATGTGATTGTTTGAACCAGCTTTTTTTTTTTTTCCTTTTAAATTAAAGGGTATATTAAGTCAGAGTCAGGATAAAGCACTTCGGAGGATTGGAGAGTTAAGAGAGGTAAGTTGAGAATAGTACTTTGAGAATAGTGACTAAATTTCTCATATTTATCAGGACTGTTTTATGTTTTGGGATAGTTTCATATGTACCCCATTATAGTGAAAACTAGCCAGATCAGCCTACAAGACCAGGGGTCAGTTCTTTTAGTTTTTATTTGTGTGGTTTCCCTAAGATACATGTTGGTGAAATTACAGGCAGACCTTATTTTTTTGTACTTTACTGTGCTTCAGAGATCTTGCATTTTTACAGATTGAAGGCTTGTGGCAACCCTTTGTTATCAGATGATGGTATCTTTTAGTAATAAAATATTTTTTGAATTAAGGTATGTGCTTTTTTAATGCTGTTGCACACTAAATAGTTATTTAGTGTAAATAGTGTAAACATGACTTTTACATGCTCTGGGAAACCAAAAGTATTGTTTTATTGCAATACTTATTTTATTGTGTTGGTCTGAAATGAATCCATTATATCTCCAAGATGTTCCTGTAATGACTTAAGAATGGCTTATTTAACAATAGAGTATAATTTGCCTGCATAGACAGTCAGTGACAACTTCTAAGGCTAACCTGTCTCTTAGGTAGTTCAGGCTTCTTCTTGTTTTTTCCTAATCAGCAACCTTTTTACCTTTTTGGTGAAGTAAAACAAGAATTATGTTTCTTGTAATTTGGGAGGAAGGGTGTAATTTTTACAATAAACTATCATATCCAGGCAAATATTTATCATTTGGAGTCATGCTTTGCTAATTTCTGTTTCTGGTCCTACCTTAAGAAGATTCGAAAATATTGGCTTAAATTGGTTAGCGAACAGCATTTTAGGTCTCTGCTATATCATTTATCATAATCATTTTACCATCTTTTAATCATAAACTATAATAGATGTAGAAAATCATGACAAAAATATAGCTTCCACATATGTAGTGACCACTGTGTAGCCATCACCAAGGTCAAGAATGTTGCTGGCCATCCAAAAGCTCCTCTGTGCTTCCCAGCCCATTCACAGCACCTTCTCTTTCTCCAAAAGTAACTGCCATGCTAACTTAAATGTATTTCCTTGTATTTCTTTTAAGATTTTATCACCTAAGTGCATACCTTGAGATGTTATAGTCTTGCCTATGTAAAAAATTTTTTGATGTATCTTTTAAGTCTCTCTAAGTCTACTTGTCTTCTTCATCCCTCTCTTTTCCTTACACTTAATTTGTGGAAGAACCTGATGATAATTGAGAAGATCCAAAATTGCTCATTGGCCATAATCCCAACATTATAAACCTCGTAGACTTGAAATAACATCATGAACCCCTTATTGCGAAATTCAGACTTAAATTAAAGAAAGTAGAGAAAACCACTAGACCATTCAGGTATGACCTAAATCAAATCCCTTAGAGTTATACAGTGGAAGTGACAAATAGATTCATAGGTTTAGATCTGATAGACTGCCTGATGGAGGTTCGTGGCATTGTACAGGAGGCAGTGATCAATATCATCCCCAAGAAAAAGAAATGCAAAAAGGCAAAATGGTTGTCTGAGTAGGCCTTGCAAATAGCTGAGAAGAGAAGAGAAGTGAAAGGCAAAGGAGAAAAGGAAAGATATACCCATTTGAATGCAGAGTTCCACAGAATATTAAGGAGAGATAAGAAAGCCTTCCTCCATGATCAGTTTAAAGAAAAAGAGGAAGGCAATAGAATGGGAAAGACTAGAGATCTCTTCAAGAAAATTAGAGATACCAAGGGAACATTTCATGCAAAGATGAGCACAATAAAGGACAGAAATGATATGGGCCTAACAGAAGTAGAAGATATTAAGAAGTGGTGGCAAGAATACGTATAAGAACTATACAAAAAAGATCTTCATGGCCCAGATAACCATGATGGTGTGATCACTCACCTAGAGCCAGACATCCTGGAACGTGAAGTCAAGAGGGCCTTAGGAACCATCAGTACAAACAAAGCTAGTGAAGGGGATGGAATTCCAGTTGAGCTATTTCAAATCCTAAAAGATGATGCTGTGAAAGTACTGCACTCAGTATGCCAGCAAATCTGGAAAACTCAGCAGTGGCCACAGGACTAGAAAAGGTCAGTTTTCATTCCAATGCCAAAGAGTGTTCAAACTACGACACAGTTACACTTATCTCACACGCTAGCAAAGTAATGCTCAAAATTCTCCAAGCCAGGGTTCAACAATAGCATGTGAACCATGAAATTCCAGATGTTCAAGCTGGATTTAGAAAAGCCAAAGGAACCAGACATCAAATTGCCAGCATCCACTGGATCATCGAAAAAGCAAAGAAATTTCAGAAAAACATCTGCTTTTGCTTTATTGACTACGCCAAAGCCTTTGACTGTGGATCACAACAAACTGTGGAAAATTCTTCAAGAGATGGGAATACCAGATTTCCTGACCTGCCTCCTGAGAAATCTGTATATAGGTCAAGAAGCAACAGTTATTACTAGACATGGAGCAACAGACTGGTTCCAAATTGGGAAAGGAGTACATCAAGGCTGTATATTGTCACCCTGCTTATTTAACTTATATGCAGAGTATATCATATGAAACGCCAGCATGGATGAATCACAAGCTGGAATCAAGATTGCCAGGAGAAATATCAATAACCTCAAATACGCAGATGACACCACCCTTATGGCAGAAAGCAAAGAACTAAAGAGCCTCTTGATGAAAGTGAAAGAGGAGAGTGAAAAAGTTGGCTTAAAGCTCAACAATCAGAAAACTAAGATCATGGCATCCAGTGGAAACAGTGTCAGACTTTATTTTTGGGGCTCCAGAATCACTGCAGATGGTGACTGCAGCCATGAAATTAAAAGACGCTTATTCCTTGAAAGAAATGTTATGACCAACCTAGATAGCATATTCAAAAGCAGAGACATTACTTTGCCAACAAAGGTCCGTCTAGTCAAAGCTATGGTTTTTCCAGTGGTCATGTATGGATGTGAGAGTTGGACTGTGAAGAAGGCTGAGCGCCGAAGAATTGATGCTTTTGAACTGTGATGTTGGAGAAGGCTCTTGAGAGTCCCTAGGACTGCAAGGAGATCCAGCCAGTCCGTTCTAAAGAAGATCAGTCCTGGGTGTTCTTTGGAAGGAATGATGCTGAAGCTGAAACTCCAATACTTTGGCCATCTCATGCGAAGAACCAACTCATTGGTAAAGACCCTGATGCTGGGAAAGATTGAAGGTGGGAGGAGAAGGGGACGACAGAGAATGAGACGGTTGGATGGCATCACCGATGCGATGGACATGAGTTTGAGTAGGCTCCAGAAGTTGTGGATGGAAACGGAAGCCTGACGTGCTGCAGTCCATGGGGTCGCAAAGGTCGGACATGACTGAATGACTGAACTGAATACTATCATCATCAATTATGATTACTGAAATTAGTTAAATGCACTTTTATATGCTATTGCAATCCTTCCAACATTTAAAAATCCTTTTCCATATCTATGCTGTTAGATCATAAAGCATAATATATACATTCTTTTTTTTTTAACTCTTGTGGTGTATTTGTTCTACAAGTATAGTTAACGTTCACCAGAAAGAAAAGATGCCCAGCTGTTATACTCGCACCTCCTCCAGCCTCTCCACTGCATGGCCCCTGACCCCTATGCATGGTTTTCTGAATATTAACACTTCTGTGACATGTCTTAGAGGTCAAACTAGAAATGTGGAGTCTTGGGCTGAGTAGGAGTTCAGGTGTTGTTTCTTCTCAGTCACACTTTCTATTATTACTAGAAAAGAGGGTACATTTAGCACTTTGTTGAGGGACAAATAATATGGCACTTTTACCCAAAAGTTTTTTTTTAGTTAAAGATATTTGATACATTCCACTCATCAGAATACCTGGGGAAATAATCAGATCTTATAAAACTTCTGCATAAAAATGTTAATTCCAGGATTTGCCTGAATTTGCAGACAGTCCAAATGGCCCAACAATAGGACAATTATTGAATTGGTTGTTATGTTTAGTAATGGTACAGAGCCATTTATTATTGTGCTAAAAAGTTCAAATAGTGTAGCTTTACATCAAAGGTCAGTTTCCTAGATACCAAATATATAAGGATGGATAAGACAAAGTCTTTGACCAAATGAAGCTCGTTTTCTAGTGGGTAAGACATAGACACACATACGTATATGCATACATATACAACACACTGTTAGGTAGTAAACAGTTCTATTAGGGGAAATGAAGCAGCATAAAGGATTGAAGGTTGAGTGAGGCCTTTAGAGGGTGGTCACACACTGGTTACTCTCTGAAGAATTCATTATAGGGAATCAAGAATGGAAGTGAGAGCCCTTTAACAGGTCTTACAGCTGTAGTGCTGGTAGGAGTGGTGGCAGGGATAGAAGTGGTGGGAAATGGCCAGACTTGCTATTACTTTGAGCGTTTGCTGATGATTGAGAGGAAAAGAGAGGAGTCAAGATTGACCCCAACACTTTTGGCTTGGGTGACAGTGAATTGCAGCATCATTTGTTGAGTTAGGGGATAGTGAAGAGGAGATTTATTGGGAGAGAAATCAGGCTTCAGAGTCTGGAAGTAGTGTCACATGGAAGAAGGATTAGGGTTGTTCTTAGTGACCCCAAGGATCTAATCAGAAGAACTTTCTGAAAGTGGAAAGTAACCCCTGGTGCTGGGTCCAGTTCTAGAGCTAGTGGGACCCTGTTACAGTGGTGGTGGACAGCTGGCTAGCCACCCTGTAGGCTGTAGTCAGGATGTAAGTAGACAGTTCCTTTATAACCATGGTCTCTATTATTTGTGAAGTTTTTAGTGGTAGAATAAGGTAGCAAGAGGAAGGAGGAGGGGACATGATTAAAAATTGTTTCCATTGTATGCAAGGACTTCTTAAGATGAGATGAAAACATTCAGAACCTGAAAACTGTCATATTAATATAAATCACAGAAGTTTTTGTGGGCTGGTATCTAGTGTGGTAGAAAGTAGAAAATTATTTCGGAGAAGGCAATGGCACCCCACTCCAGTACTCCTGCCTGGAAAATCCCATGGACGGAGGAGCCTGGTAGGCTCCAGTCCATGGGGTCGCTAAGAGTCGGGCATGACTGAGTGACTTCACTTTCACTTTTCACTTCCATGCATTGGAGAAGGAAATGGCAACCCACTCCAGTATTCTTGCCTGGAGAATCCCAGGGACAGAGGAGCCTAGTGGGCTGACATCTATGGGGTTGCACAGAGTTGGACACGACTGAAGCGACTTAGCAGCAGCAGCAGCAGAAAATTATTTGAAAGAAATGAATTTTAAAGAAAGTAAAGGACTGCATTGCTATTAAGGAGATGCACAGCTGTTCCATACTAAAGAATTGTCCTGTGCAGGTTCATGGGGGACAGTGGCTTTCCAGACTTTGGGATTTCATGGACTGAGAAATTACCTTTCATTTCCTTCCAGAAATGGGGGACCAGAGACTTGTCATAGGGCTACTTTTATTTTTTTCAAGTGAGGACATTGGGAATGAGGAACTAGGTTCTTTTATTGTCATTATTTCATGAAAGAAAATTTTTTTTTTAATAACAATTAGGAAGGACATAGTCTCAGGATAAGATACAGTTGTTTAGATGAAAGATCTTTAGGTCTAAGAAAAACCTGTCTTGATCTTAAGACCAGCATTTGGAGACTCCGGCTGTGGGGGAAGGTCAGGCCAGTAGTGAGAGGAGCAGACCCTGTGCTGGGAGACCTTGAGGCTGTGTGGGTGTTGGGAAGAGAGGACAGTTAGTACCTCAGCATTTTGAGAATTAGTAAATTTGAAACGATTCAAGAAGAGGCGTTGCTTATGAGTCCTTGAAAATATTGTTTGAAGAAAAGTTTCTAGAGTTGTGTGAGGGATGGATTAAATCAGATGAAAACTTGAGGTAAGAATTCTCTCTGAAAGCCTACTGAAGGAAATTAATCTTCAAAATTATTAGAGATTGGGATTATGGTTATGTATGGGGAAAAAGGACCTAAACATTGTGGAGAAAGTAACGAAAGAATTTGGTTATATGCAGAGATCGGCAAAGAAAAATAAAATATGACTTTGACTATTTTGAGCTTAGAGAATGAGAAAAGTACAAATCCTAGAAAAAGAGAGGGGTTTGGATGGAATATCCACTGTGTTCCAGGTGTTAATCTCCAGCATTCTAATGGAGCACGTGTCAGGGAGAAGCCCTGAGGACTTGAAACTGAGCCCAGAGGGATAGCTGCCGATAGAATCAATGAAGGACATGGTGGAAACTCTAAAAGACAGGACTATAGGGAGGAGCTCTGCACCTGCAGAAAGCAGGTACCTCACTTAAGGAAGTAATTATTAGAGACTGAGTGGAGAGGTAAAGACCATTGGATTTAGTTAGGAATGCTTATTAATGCAGAGAAGGCAATGGCACCCCACTCCAGTACTCTTGCCTAGAAAATCCCATGGATGGAGGAGCTTGGTAAGCTGCAGTCCACGGGGTCGCTAAGAGTTGGACACGACTGAGTGACTTCACTTTCACTTTTCACTTTCATGCACTGGAGAAGGAAATGGCAACCCACTCCAGTGTTCTTGCCTGGAGAATCCCAGGGACGGGGGAGCCTGGTGGGCTGCTGTCTATGGGGTCACACAGAGTCGGACATGACTGAAGCGACTCAGCAGCAGCAGCAGCTTATTAATGACCTGAGAAAAGCAGTGTTTTAAGTAATGTCAAGAACTTGAAATATCACTGTTTGGTGATCCAGTAGGTCAACCTTTTCATTTGAGGAAGCTTCTGATTTTGGCAATTCATGTATTGGAAAAAGGAAGGCTCTGTTGATTATCTAGTTACTTACTGTATAACCATTCAGTTTTAGATCAAGTGAGTTTAAGATAGCACAGGCAGTAAGATGTCTTAAAGTAGGATAAAGTTTTACCTTTATCTTAAGTAACATTTTTTAAATCCTTTCTACAGAATTGTTAATTCAGCAATGATTAAGGTCTAAAAGTATGTTTTCTCTTCTTGGATCTTTATACTGTTTAAAGAACAGAATTATTTGTTGAGGTAAATACTACTGTTTTAAATGCTAATTATTCTCTAATTATTGTTGCTTATACCTTAAGAGTAATACAGTCTGGGTTGATCAGTTTTTAAGTTTTGAAAACTTCAGGTTCATATTTTTTGTTTTATACTGAAAACTGCCTGTGAATCCTTTATGTTTTAGGAGCTTCAAATGGACCAACAAGCAAAAAAACATCTTCAGGAGGAGTTTGATGCATCTTTAGAGGAAAAAGATCAGTATATCAGTGTTCTCCAGACTCAGGTAAAAAAAAAAAGTGTGGAATTTTTGGATAAAGGAAAATAAAGGGATTTTGATGGAATATCTGATAGGCTCTAGATTTTTTTTTAAAAGGCCTATTTTTAAAACTCTCTGCTTTTCAACTGAGTTTTAAGGATAATTTTTGATTTATTGTGTTTTCTGGCTAAGATATCACTGAAAATAGCAAATACCAAAATTGGTTGCACTGGGAGTAAATTTGTACTTTTATTGTTTTCCCTCCATTATAGCAAAAATGATACCTTTTACTCTTCCCTTCTCTGTTTTAAAGAAAGTACTACTGCCATAATTTTTTTTTCCCCCTAATGAAAACCTTTTTGTTTTTAGGTTTCTTTGCTGAAGCAACGGTTACGAAATGGCCCAGTGAATGCTGATCTACCAAAACCACTGCCTCAAACGGAACCAGAGGCTGAAGGCGTCACTAAAGAGAACACAGACAGTGATGTAGAGCCAGTAGGTAAGCTTCAGCTTGTCAGGAGGTTGAGTTAAAAACTAGAGGAGGATGTTGAGAGATTCTAGGGCGGGAACTAATAGCCATGGACTGAGGTAGAAGTAAAATGTCCCTGACCCTCATATTTCTAGAAAGATGCGTTAAAAAACAAAATTTAACTGAGTCCATTTAGAAGATCTTATTGGCATAATTCAGTGATTCATGAATTGGGCAGCATCTCCTCTAGCAGATTCAAAAGAGCTCCTGGGAGCTGTACAAAATGAAGGAATGAAAGACTTTTATAGACAGAAGAGAGTGGAACAAGGAAGTTAGAGTAGCAAAGAGTGGATTGGTTGTGACAAGGTCCCTTTCCTTTGGAGGATGCAGGGGTGTGTCAGGCATGTGACCTCTCTAGTGTTGACCAGGTGATTCCTGCTGAACTGGCTTAAGATTCCATTTCTGGGAGAGGTCAAAACTGTAATTAAGTCTCAGTTTGGTGGCTTGGGGCTTAACATATCCCTCCATCTTGGACCTGTTGTCTTGTTTTTAACAGATGCAAGAGTTTTGATGGTTTTGGGGCTTTTTATTTATTGTTATTCGGGAGAAAGTAAGTAAGTGTTTTACTACTTGAAAGTCCATGAGTAGCATACATTTGCATTGTCATTGAAATTCATTACATTATACTGTTTTATTGAGAGTGGTAGCTAGACTTCATATAAAAGGTCAGGTCTGCTCAAGATTAAGGAATATGCTCTTTGTCATATTTGTCGTCTTTTGTTTTTGAGTAATACTGCTTACATATTTCTACTTTAAAAGATCCCAGTATTTGCCCTATTATTTGCTTTCTAACTGAAAAGAAAGAATAGTTAAATTCTGTTTTAAAATCCAGTTGTAGTCCATCCTAGTCTTAGAGACTGTGAGCTATCTATTCAGTAAAATTCCCAGTTTTTGTTTACTAGCTTCCTTGCAAAGAAATTGATGATAAACTTTTGGTCTAGCCAGCACCAGAGCAAAGAGCTGAACAGCCATCTATCTGAGCAGCCAGCCTGTAAGGGCTCTTGAAAAACTCTCTGGCCTGTTTCGTTAATGTAAGGAGGTGGAGAAAGTTTACATGCCAGGACTCCTTTCTGGACAAGATGAGAATGCTTTGGAAGGAATGCTTTACAGATCATTTTGTTACAGGCACTGAGACATAGGGGGCACTGGCAAAGAGTGAAAGATGGCCATGAAACTGTCTTTTAAGGAGGGTGGATTCAGTTAACTAATGTTAACTCAAGAGTGCTGTGTGTCATTTGGGCTGGGGTGCAACCACGGAAGAGGTGAATGTACTGCTCAGCTCCTTCAGCTACAGATCACACAAACAGCTGCAAAGTAGAAGTTGGGAAGGGCATCCCTCTCTTCTCTGAGTGGCTCAGAGTATAGCAAAGCGTTGGGATGACCATACATTCCTGTGCACTAACAGAATCCAGGGGAGTCCTCAGGTTCTTCACTGACAGCCCCTGTTTATGCTGCTTTACTGTTGACAGTGGGAGATGGAGCTTCTGCTAAAGCAGTGGAAGCACTTCAGCAGAGAGTTAAGCGTCAGGAGAACCTGCTGCAGCGCTGCAAGGAGACCATTCGGTCACATAAGGAACAGTGTGCGCAGTTAACTAGTGAGAAAGAAGCCCTGCAGGAGCAACTGGATGAAAGACTTCAAGAACTAGAAAAGATGAAGGTAAAGAGCGAATGAGTGTGGCTTACCGTAGCCCAGTGACGGTAGATCCACAGGCCCCAGCGCGGCCTGCACCTCCTCTGGAAGGCCTGCCCCTTCCTCCGTAGACAGCGTGGAGAGGGCCCCCTAGTGCCCCGGGAGTCTACCGTTTACCGTCCTTTTGACACATCCTGTGTTCTTTTCTCCTACTAGACTTGTAGGAGTATTCAAATTTAGATAAAATGTTTAGAGTTCGCATATAAGAAGAAACTTTATTAGAGATGGAAATGAATTTTTAAAATTTTTTTAGGAGCTTCATATGGCTGAGAAGACTAAACTTATCACTCAGTTGCGTGATGCAAAGAACTTAATTGAACAGCTTGAACAAGATAAGGTAAAACAACAAAACTTACGATACTAAAATTTGTTGAAGGCCCCCCGCCCCAGTTCATTTTTGGAAGCAATTGGAAGCATTCAGACTTCTGCTTTCCAAAATTATTATGCCTGCTTCCATGAAAAAACCTCTTTGTTTTCATTTCTAGATTTATATAACTATTAGTTTTGTATCATGTGAAGCTGAATCTGTGATTTCTTGATCCAGTCAGCATTTTGATTTCTAGGTTAGAATGCTGTTGCAAAAGAAATTTGTTTATAGTACATAACTACTTTTTAGAGAAAAGTTAAATTAGTTACAGTTAAGGCATTACTAAATGTGAATGATGTAAGTATTGTCTTTCAAATATAATGGAAACAGATTGCCCAAAAAGTACAGCAGTGGTAATATATACATTAGCATAAATAAAAATTTCTGAAAATAAACTTTACAGTGTATAGGTGAGATTGGCAGTTTAGAGTTGGGACAGTAGCTTCAGCTATGACAGCAAAGACAACTAAAAAAATTCATAAACAAACAAACAGTTTTGACTAAAGTTTTTCAGCGCCAAGTTCATGGGTCCTTTTTTTTTTTTTTTTTTTTTTTTTCAAGTAGCTTCCAATTAGTTCTATACCATCCACCATGTTCTTTAGTTTGGTACTTAGAGCTACAGATTTTAAGTGACCATATGATTAAGAAAGTATCAGAGCTGTTCTGCTGTTGAAATGTATTGTCAGTCTTTTCATTCTGTCCACTTTACTAGATTATATTCCATTAACTTCATAAAGACTTTGCTTAAAAAAATTTTTGAGAAAATTATTATAGAAAATATGGAGATTAATAAAAGGAATTCCTGTGAATCTATCACCCAACTTCAACGCTTAACATCTCATGGCTAATTTTGTTTCATGTGTATATTCCCAGCTGCCAGTATCCTCATCCTAGGATTGTTTTAGAGCAAATCTAAGAAATCTTTATCATTTCTTCTATAAGTATTTTAATATGTCTTTTAAAATAAAGGACTATTTTTATTTTTATAAAAATATAATGACATTATTATAATCACATCTAAAAATTTAATAGCAATTCCTTGTTAACAGTCAACTATCTCAGCAGTTTCAGATTTTCCCTTTTGTCTCATACACTTTTGCTCTTTTTTGTGATGCAGAATCCAAATGAGGTTCTTTTATTGCAGTTTGATGTTGTGACTCTTAAGGCTTTTTTAAATCTATAGGTTCCACTCCTCTCTCTATCTCTTTTTTTCCACTGTGAGTTGGTTTTTGAGGAAACTGAAGGCTCACAATTTTGTTTTGAAATTTGTGTAATAATGCCCCTCTTACCTGGTTTTTAATCTGTTCATTAATATTAGCTGTCTGGAAGAGTCAGACCCTAAAGCAAGAGTTGACAAACCCTAGAAGTAAGGTTAATATCATAAACTAGCTGTCACAGAGTCTTAGTTTTCAAGAGACAAGTTGAACTACACTTTTTTTTGTTGTTGTTAGTTGCAAATGACTGATTTAACATCTACTGTTTGGTTATATTTCCCCCCAGCGACCTTCATTTCTTGTGTAGATTATCCAGAAAGTGGGAAGACAGTTAGCAAATTGGAGGAATGGGATTGCCCCACTGACAGTAATAAGGAGTGGTGTTGGGACCAGAGATTGTCACAAGAGGAAAGAGAAAAACCAGGTAGATCTGTACCACAGTCTTGGTCCATCCAGTATGGCAGCGGTGACCTTATACTCTTGGCAGCCTTTGGGTCTTCCCCCATATTAGAGCACAGTTCAGTAATCACGGTTGGTTGTGAGCCAAGTACAAAAGGCTGTATTTTGTTGATTTATTGTAAACTGTTTAATAAGACAGGGAAAATTATAGTAAGCATTTATGAAAAGATGATAAATCTTTTAACTAAAATGTGTTTTTAACAGTTTCAACTATTATTAAAACAATTTTTATATTAAAAATACCCTGATATGCCAGGTAACTGAAGTTACTGTAGTACATAGTGTAGTGTATACTCAGGACACAGACTTCAGTTTGTGAAATACTGAAATAATTCTTATGCTCTACTTAGTAAGAAACATTATGTTTTCTGCCCTTGAAAGTAAGTTTGTTGTGTGCTCTTAATAATGCAGTTTTGTTATGCAAATGCTTTAGAGTCTGCACTTCTATTTAGGGAATGGTAATAGCAGAGACAAAACGTCAGATGCATGAAACCCTGGAAATGAAAGAAGAAGAAATTGCCCAACTTCGCAGTCGCATCAAACAGATGACTACCCAGGGAGAGGAGTTACGGGAACAGAAAGAAAAGTCTGAAAGAGCTGGTAAGAAATCAGGGGTTACTTGTTTTATATTGGAACTCAGAAGTCAGGTGAAGTGCTTGATTAACCAACATTTAGAAAAATTAGTTAAATATGGATAAAAACGTTCAACTCTAGAGCCTCTTTATAAAGATACAGTAGACTGTTCCTTAGAAGAGGCAGGGCTTGGTAAACTATGGCCTGTGCTGGTAATGCAGCTCATGCTTGGCCTAGAACCCTGCAAAGCCTACAGTATTTATTATCTGGCTCTTTGTGGAAAATGTTTGGTGACTTGGACTATCAAAATTTAGGTGTACATTTTGGAACAGCCCAAGTAGGCACAGTGTGGTACATACTAAATAACTGCTACCTTATGGATGCTTGGGGATAAACAAAAAGTATAAGATACAGTTTGCTTTTTTTAAGAGAATGATGGAATAATTCAGCATTGTACATAGCAGCATTATGTTCTGACCCAACAAATGCTAGGCTGTGAAGTGTTGAGACCAGCACAGTGTTCAGCAGGGTATGATACTGAGTAATGCAAGACAAAAAAGGAGAGGTGCTTGAAAGAGGTGAGAGTAAGTGAATGGGACCTTCAGGTTCGTGAAGATGGGAGTTTTGAGTTGGGCCTCAGACAGTGAATAGAGTGGGCCTACACAGACAGGCGGGGGCAACACGCATTTCAGGTTCTAGATCATAAGCAGGCACAGTGACCACAGGTGGTGTGTGTCAGCTGGAAATCATTCTTGCTGAAGTGGAAAATGAAGTTGGATGTGAAGGAACTGACTGTTAAAGTCTGTAAAGATACTGAGTAGCTGAGTTTAGACTTTGGTGTGTTTTCCATGTTAGGAACCAGTAATAGGAAAGTATAAATGTGATGGAAACCAGTTTTGTATGTAGAAAAGAAATGAAGTACAAAGTTGAACTTAAGAGCAAAGGTAGAAACCCAGGTTTTGGGAACTGAGAGCTTTGGCCGCCTTGTCTAGGATGGTGGATCTGGGAAGAAGAGGAGGGGTTGATTCTGCAGAATTTGGTATCCAGCCAGCTTGAAGGGGCAGAAGAAAAGTAGGAGTCTAAGAAGACATCAGCGATTTAAGGTTTGAAGACTGAATGAATTACATGACGCCAGAATAAAGGAAGTCTAAATGGGGACACTGAGGAATGGAGTGAAATGATGAGTTTGCTTAGATTCTCTGAATTTAAGCCAATTATGAGCTTTCCAAATGGAATTGACTTGTAGAAATTTGGAAATAAGAAATTGGAGCATCTTTCTGGAGTCATTAGCCTAAGGTTGAAGGCTATGGTTCAATTTACAAAAGAGGCTGATTTCCCTGAAAGACTGCTTTCCTGGCAGCAGCAGCAGTGGTGGCGCCTGCTGCGGATGGCCGGCAGTTACTTTATGCGAGGCTCTGTCATGAATGCCTTGCTTGTAGTCACTCATGTATGTATTTGTATTTAATCCTTAAAATTTCTATGACATGTGTATTACTTTTATTCTTATTTTACAAATAAGGAATGAGACAAGAAAACTTAAGAAGGTAGAAGTTAAGTAACTTGCTTAGATTCACCCACAGAAACTAAAGAAAACTTAAGAAGGTAGAAGTTAAGTAACTTGCTTAGATTCACCCACAGAAACTAAATGGGTAGTCAGGATTTGAATCTGGGGCATTTTGCATCCGGTGTCTGGGCTGTTAACATAGAGATCTTGCATTTGGTGAAGAGAAGTAAATGAGAAGAAAAAAATTAACTTGGGACATCATAGGAATTGTGGAAACTTAGGCTTCTGGGGAATATAGGAGGCATTTCCAAAAATGCAGAAGGTGGGATGAAGATTTTTTAAATTTCTTTTAATTTGCATGAGGATTCAATTCCTAGAATGCAATTTCAGAAATGATTTTAGAAACCAGATTGTAAGGTTTAAGGAGAGGAATGGGTCTGAATGGGAGGGGTAGTTGGTTCACACTAGATGTGCTCCAAAATATCTTCTTGAAGTTGTTTTAAACCTAAGAAGATTTCCCTTTAGAGAACATTAGTAGAAAAATCTCTCAGGTTATAATCTCTAACAACTTCCTGGAAGCAGTTGGAGACTTGTGAGATGCTGTTAAACACTGGTTTCTGTGAATGGAAGAACCTACTGCAAAGTCTCAGCTTCTCATGTCAAGCCTTTTCATTTTTAGGATTGCTTTTGTTGACTGTTGTAGCCAGCTGAGAGAAAATAATGCTGGTGAAGGGTTTCATTTCCTTTTTAAATTGAGGTATATCTTGATGAGGGGATAGAAACCCATGAATAACAAATAAATTGGGGTGAATGATGAAAAGGCAGGTGAAACATACAGTTAATTCATATGTAGGATAACAATTTCCCAGGCTGCTGTTGCAGTCAACGGTTTTGTAATATAGTCCTCCTCCTCTTACTTCTCTGAAACTCAGGTATATTTTGTCTTGATTTGTTTATTTTTTAGTTGAGGTTTAGTTGATATATATACGTTTCAGGTATATAACATAGTGATTCACAATTTTAAATGTTGTATTCCATTTATACGCAAAATATTGGCTGTATTCCTTGTGCTTATACATGGTAGTTTGTACCTTTTATGTATTTTGTCTTTAAATATGATTTTCATAAAACTTTATAAATATTTCATAGCCTATAAGTTTAAAAACTTATCTGTTTATAGTACTGTCAAAGTATTTAAAATTAATAAACACTTAAAGAGAGAATTAACATTTATAGTTATTTAATAGAAATATTTACTTTGGAAAGTCTTTGGATAACAACGAGTGCTTTTATAGATATTTTTGAAATTATATTTGTAGTCATAATTATTGGGCTTATGATAGAAAATTGTAGCATACTGATTCCATATGAGGATGTTGTCCTTTAAAATCTATAATGAAACTTGGTTTTGTGCATCAACTGAATTTCATCTAATGGTTTTAGTTTAGTCTGAACAGAATTGTTCAAATATAATATGGTTCTTGGTTCACCTATAAGTGATTATTCCAATTAACAGAAAAGTCCAAATTTAGTACTGAAAGTAAGAAAATGTCTTTGTAAAGGAAGTAGAGTTTCTGTAGTAGCATATGAATATCATCTGGCACTTGGAGAATTTAGTTTCTCTGTTAAATGTTTGTCTTTCTCTTAGATTTAAAATTCAAAGGCTAAACAAATGGTTAAGATTTTTAGAAGTAAATGTGTAGATAAAATAATTATCAAAGAATCTGAACTCTTCTAATGCATTTTTTTTTCTAATGCATTTTTTTTGTAAAAAATTAATTTATATATTTAGCAGTTCTTGACATGTGGGTATTTGCAGACAAATAACTAATTTTGGGGGCACACTTATTGTGGAGGTCAAATCAGCTCAAATACATTCCTCACTACTTTTCTTAGAAAACAGTCTATTGCACTGCTTCTCACAGTTTTTCTCGACGAACTGTGATGCTTCTCATACGTTGGAGGACAAAGGAAATCTGAGTGTCTCTGATTTTAAAAAGAATAATACTATCATAAAATACTTAGACTGTGGGTGCATGGTAACACGCCTGCTTGATGTTGTATCAGCCTGTAGTACTTACTCGGTTCAGCCCTACAGTGGAACTGCTGGGCGTGTTTTCTGAAGCACAGTACTGTAGCACTTTTGTGTTGTTAAAATTACTTATTTCAGTGGATAAAGAAAGCCAAAAAAGAAATATTTTTGTTACAAGCATTGTACAACACTGTTGATAGTATTCCTTTCTAGGTGTTATTTTAAAATAGATGGTCATATCATCAAGTAACCAGATTTTAAATTTGGAGAATTCTCAGCTTAAATATGTAATGGTGTTTTTTCAAGTGCTGGGTATTACTACTAATTGTCTAGAATATTATCTCTTCAGTTCAGCACCTGTAGAGAATGTTAAGTTCACACTAAGTCTTGGCTATTTTGTATGTGCGTATGTTTTTAACTGAAATAGGAGGTAGAGTAGCTGGCTAATCATTAATGTAGTATATTACAAAAAACAAATTGGGAAATAGAGAAAATGAAAGCACATCACTGTTGTTGCAATACACTTCCATTTAGTCTTTCCATAATCCTTATTTTATATAGTTGTAATCATAATTGTCCATATAATTTTGTATGCTCCCTTTTCTTTATTTAGCATTATATTAGGAGAACTTTTCCATGTTGCTAATGTACTAACATATTTTAATGGCTTTATCAGAATGCATGTACATCGTTAACCATCTCCCTGTTGATCAGCACTTAGATTATTTTCTATTTTCATTATTATGAATAATACTATAACAACTTTATAATATAGCTTATTCCATCTTTGAATTTTTTCTCAGGATAAAGTCTGACCCATAAATTTCTACTCTTTTTTGTTAGTTATTTTTAAATTATTTAAATATAGCCATTATAAAAGAAAACCCGCATCGTAGTATTAACACCTTCCTCCCATTGTTTTTGCCTACAATTCTGCAAAATGAGTAAAATATTCTGCTTGGATTAGGAAAGTTTCCAGAGTGAATTAACTTTCATAAACCCTGTTTCCTTTTCATGTACCCTGTTTTTGCTGAAGTTCTGTGTTTTATATGATTGGCTGCACTTTAAAATGTAGATTAACTCATAACATTGTCTGCTTTTTTATTGTCATGTTGTGTGTGTTCAGGAAATAAGTTGTGTTTTTTTTTTTTCCTTCATTTGTATAGGATAGGCCTGATAATGCCAAAGGCATTCAGTGGAACATATTTATTTGAAGAACCCTTTAAAATAGTTTCTTTTTAAACAATGTGTAAGATTTATGCATATTTATATAACAAACAAAAATCACATGTGTATTTAAGTGTTTTGTTAGTTGCTGATAATTTGTCACAGAGTTTTCTTGGAGTCTTAAGTCTCACGAAACATCTTATTTTTGTGCATCCACACATGCCAATAAGTGAATCATGGTGCCTTTCCCAAGCCTTGTATGAACAGGACTGGGGTAAGGGCTGTTTTTTTTCCTTATCATGGGTACTTAGTATAAGCTTTACAAAGAAAATTCCATGTTTCTCAGGCAAAAAATTAGGAATTAAAGTAGAATTTAAGAGTGCCATTTTAGGCAAATAGTAAGTACACATTTTGGCACTGAATGAATACCTGATGGAAAACTTGATTATTTTAAATGGGATTAGATTTTAATATGGGTTGTTTATTTAACAATCGTATATTTGTAGGTGCTTGGTGCATTTCTGCAGTAGTAGCTGCGCATCCCTATCTTTGGAAAGTCATTGTCACCCTGCACTAATTTCTGTTCTTGGCAATTGTCACTGTTACTGGAAAGCATCAGCAACTAGAGGAACACATTTATTACAGAATCGTATTTTCAATTTAATTAAATTTACTTAGCTTTAGCCTAAGATTTTTCAAGGTCATCCTGAAGTTTTCAAAATATTTGACAGATAAATTCGCATGATTAATGTAAGGAGTATGTGAAAATCTGGATAGATCTGTAAAAACTTGAAAGGTCAAAGCATAGTTAATCTGTTAGAGTGAATTTTGTTATGTATTTTGGGAAGTGGCTTGAAAGTAGATTTCCGTTGCAAAATGTGATTATTTATTAGATTTCTGAAGGCCCCAGCTTACAAGTATTGGCACTAGCTGGTTTATGCCGCTGGGTGGTAGTATCGTTTTATTTTCATTTATGTAAACTCTAGACCAGTGGTTTCCAAACTTTGTAGACACAAGGATCTCCTTGTACTCTTAAAGATTGTTGAGGATTCCAAAGAGTTTTTATTATGTGGGTAATATGGATTGGTATTTATTATATTAGAAATTAAAGCTAAGAAATTTAAAAAATAGTTCATTTAAAAATAACAGTTAAAAACCTGTTACATGTAAGTATAAATGCTTTAATGAAAACTACCTGTATTTCCCAAAACACAATTTAGTGTGAAGAAAAACCTTATTTTACATCTTTGCTTATCTATTGTTTAACTTAATAGAAGATAACTGGATCTTCATGCCTGTTTCTACATTCAGTCTGTTGTGATATGTTAATTTGGTTGAAATAGATCAAGAACATCTGCCCTCATGCAGATAAGTATTTGGAAAAAAAAGGATCTCATAGCTCCTCAGAGAGTCTCAGGACTCTAGGATTTTGAGATCAGACTTTGAAAACTGCTGCTCTAGACTTTTGCTTTTATTCACAAAAGAGGCTTGATGATTGGGTGGGAATTCTGATAAGAACTTTTGTTGTTTTTTTCTGTTAATTTGCATTTTATTCATTTCGTAGTACTAGCTTTTTTTTTTTTTTTTTTTAATACCTCATGCATTTCTGGCAGCTTTTTGCTGGAATAAAGAAATAGGCACTGGCTTACTTACTCATTCTTGGTGTTATTACTCATCTTCTTAGTTAATGTAGAGGTTGCCAGCCTCTCCACTTTTCTGCCTCTTTCCTTATTCTCCGCAGGGGGAGTAGAGTGGGTCTTGTTATATTTGTCATAAAGTGTCTTCCAGGACAGTGCTACAAAATAGTAACACTGCCTAGAATCTCAGAATTCTGGCATTTGCTGTTATTAATATGACTGGTTAGGACTTTGAGGATGGTGCAGGGAAGGATGCTGAAGTGACAAAAGCAAATGCCACAATTGTCCTAGCTTAGCCTGAGGCTTAGTTCTTTTATACTTGCACCCCCCGCCCCTGACACACACACCTTACAACTTCAACTGTCTTTGTGAAATACTTTCTTGATATCACCCAGTGCCTAGCATATGCTTGACAAATGGCAAACATCTAATAAATATATGATGAATGAATGGTTGGATTACTGAGCTCATGTAACTCTTATAGTGAGCATTTGTCCATTTTTATACCTCCCACGGATGTAAGAGAACCTTGTCTAAGGGGAAGGTAAGGAGCTGGCAGTAAAAGGTCTGACCTGTGTTTGTAACTGATAGAGGACTGTTCCTCAGGTATATTACATTTTTCGTAGAAATGTTATCACAGTTTTTTGTTTGAAAACGAAAATTGCCTGAGATACATTGAATTTTGCTTTGGAAGAACACCATGTGTTCTTGCAACATTTGGCGGCAGCTGGTGCTTAGCCTTCCCGTTGATGTGTGCTGTGGCCACGGTTTCCCCGCGCACTCCTGCATGTTGGCAGAAGGCTCGTCAGCTGGGGCTGATGCACGCTTTCTTTCTCCCCACTCACTCATGTTGTTCGGAATTGGAAGGTAAATTACGTAGGCCTTCAGAACATACCTCTTTAGTACTCAATGTTAAAATCCTAGTGTAGATTCCTTTTGGAAAGGGGAGGGGGAATTCACGTTTAGAATATTACAGGCCATGGACTCCACTTACTGTATCTGGTGGTCGCAGGATCAGAAGGTGAGATGTTTCTGGTTAATAAGTAGGCTCTCAGCATATCCTCCTTCAGCATTGAAATGGGACTCGTTTTTGGAGGCAGACTTCCTGTAAGGAAGTGGCTTCATTTGTGGTGCAGTGTAGAATGTGTTTGAAATAAGTTTTCTGTACATGGATATAGAAACGTGTTTTGCTGCCTCTTTAAAATTTTGTTTTGGGGGGACTTAACATTTTCATAAAGCACGATGGAGATGGAAAGCAGTGAGTTTTTGTAAGTCTATCAGAGGTATAACATGGTGAATTTTGTTGAGAGTTAGAAGCCATCAGTAACTGGTTCAAAAAAATTCTGGTTCAGTAAGGTATGTTACTGCTCAGCTGAGCCTGATCAATGCCAGCATTCTTAGTTTTAGAAAATAATGCAAGGTAAGGATTGTTCCTCCAACCTTGTATAGTTAAGTTGATTTATCATCCAAAGGAAAAGTTGGAGGACTCAGTTCTTACATTTCAATGAAGATGTTGAATTAAAAGTCTCAAAGATGTCCTTTTAGGTATAAAATTACATGGCTTTTTGACAAGGTGGCAGAGCATGGGAAGAAAGGATTAAATTTAGATGAGAACTTTGGAACCAGATCTGTCCTACATTAATCATTATATGATGGATAATCAAGTGATTTAACTGTTTTGGAGTATTAAACACTAAAATTACAATGCCATATAGAATGTACTAAAATTTACTGAGTATGGTTAGGAAGATTAACTTTTGGAAAATTATATCCAAAAGGAACTTTGTGGCATTGATTTTTGTTGTTATTGATTAAGAAAGTGAGAGCCCTGTATCTGTTTTTATACTGTATTGGATTCTGGAATTTAAAAAACAGAAGTTTCACTTGGTATTGACTATGTACAGCTTTGTTTTGCTTAATTGATAGAAGCTTTTCATTTAAAACTGGGTCTTGCTGGAAGAATATCATAACTATCTTCAGGTTCTCTAGAGCCTGATTTAAGATATTTCTGTGAAGTGCTTAGAAATGCTAAGATACAATGTTATATGCCGAATATTAGCTGTAATGAAAAGACGGTGATGACATCCAAACATTAAAAAATACCATCATTCCTTTTTCCATGTTTTTCTTTCCCAGATGTAAGCCTTCGGCTCAAACTTAAGCAGTACGCACCCTGTTACAAGATTTCTTTCCTGTAATTGATCACCTCACTTGACTGGTTTTTGAGAAACAAGGAAACTAATTTCTTATTACGAGCAAGAGATGTTTATTTATGCTGTACACTAGAATTTATAGTAAAAGAATATCTAAAACAAATATATCATATTCCTTTAAATATTTTATTTACCAGAATATTTATGTCTAAGGATTATCATCTTGGTGTTTGCAGGCAAATATCACTGAAGTTGGAGTAGGCAATCTTTAAAAATAATTAAACTTAATTAATATGCCTTTAAAATTTAGACCTTATTTGAGCTATGGTTTTATACTTTGGGCATATAAAATGAATAAGTTGGATAGGTTTTTTTTTTAATATCAAATGCATGATTGCCAGAGAAGTTTTTTTTTTTAAGGTAGTAAGCAAAGTAAGTTGTGTTTCCCAATTGTTAGCAGAATTCCACCTTTCTGTTGCCTTTTTCTATACCTACTATACTTCACCATTAAGAAAATGCTTTAGAATACAAGTTTGTCTTCAGTATGCAGTTTGTTTGTGAAAACCACTATCTGTTAAGTGAAATTGTAGTTAATGAAGGGGCTTTTTTATGGGATACCACCAGTTGAAGTTCCTCATTTCTTACACCACTGAAAGTGAAAATACTGCACGTGTCAATGAATTGTCACCCTGAATATTTATTTCTTAAAAGGATTAAAACCCATCTTGAAAATTGGTGTTTTATTTATAGTTCTTCTCTTTGGTAAAGGGGAGTCTTCTATTCTTTGAGGACTGAAGAAAATAGTTGAGGATGTAATAACACTAGGATTTTCACAGGATATTGTTCTGTCAGTAGAGAGAGAAGGGGGGAGGAGAGAGAACGTGTGTGTTTACACACATACAGCACACACATGCATACACACACATGCACGTATACACAAATATACATAAACACACATACTCATGTATTTTTGGTGTCTAGTTACTCAGCTCTTGTACCCATGCTGTCAGATTCTGTTTGATGCTGGGTGAGCTGTCCTTAAAGATCTTACTGTTGTAGCCCAGGTGACTGTTTTTGCAGAGCTGTATTCTTACTTATTTCACCCCCAAAACTCCCTGCTAGTAGTGCCTTTTTGTACACTTTTGAAACAGGAAAAGATTTCTTACTAGTTAGCTACATTAATTTGAAACTTACGTAAGTAGTAGGTTTCATATCAAAATACATTGGTTAAGTATGTGATTCAGTCAGTAAATGTTTAGGGAGAAAACCCTGGTTTTATTATATGGTTAAGAGGTTTTTTTTTTTTTAAATATGATTAGTCAAAGAATAATTTTTTCATTCTTAAAAATATCCCAGTGAGTATACAATAGTGTTACCTAGTTATTGATAATAGACAAGAACTTGCATAGCAGACAAAGAAGCAATTGCAATTATATGCTACAGAAGTAGGTACAAGTATTCATTTCTATGAATTTGCTATCCATAATGACACTTGTGGGGAGAGTGGGGCAAATCTTTAGTCATTTAATATTTTTTCCAACTTTGAGCCTAAGTTCATACAGTATAAGCCATCTTAACATCTGAATCCAGAACTCAATGACAAATTGCTTTCAGTGACTGGACCTTTCTTGTGGCTTTGTTAAACTACCAGTCAAATACCTCTTGGCTTTAAACAGTGATGAGTTTTTTAACACGTCCTGCTACTGCTGCTCTTAGTTCCCATCAATTGAATTTAAACACTTTAGCTCAATAATAGTATTTCTTGAGATACTTGTTTTCTGCTGTTTTCATTATAGCTTTTGAGGAACTTGAGAAAGCCCTGAGTACAGCCCAAAAAACAGAAGAAGCACGGAGAAAAATGAAAGCAGAAATGGATGAGCAAATAAAAGCCATTGAAAAAGCAAGTGAGGAGGAACGTGTCAGACTTCAACAGGAATTAAGTTGCGTGAAGCAGGAGGTTGTTGATGTCACGAAAGTAAGAATAATTCTAGATTGCAGTGGGTTATAGCAATTTTGAAACTTAAGTCTTATGTTCTTCCTACACTGTCTGCAGTAAAGAAGAGTAATTTATATTTTAGACCGTGTCCATTTCATGATGTTCAGGATATAGGAAAAACCATTCTGATAAAGAAATGAATGTGTATCTTTTTGAGTATACTTCTCAGAGATAATCTCTGCATATAATTTCTCTTGTTTGCTTTCTAACCCTCTCTTTAGTTTTTTTTTTAAATAAAAGATGGCATGTTATTTTTAATGTTCTGTATTTTGCTTTTCCAAATTAATAATCTGTCTTGGTTATTGAGTTAATAACGATGCCCCTTTTGTTTTAAAGACAGCTCAGGACTTCATTTTTTGAATAGCTCATAATTTTATCAGTCTTATTTATCAGTTTTTATTGTTGGAAATTGTGAATATCCTTATCATATTCACTAACATCTGTTTCTTTAGAATAGATTCCTAGAAGTGAAATACTACTCAGGCAAAAGTTATGTGTATTTTTAATTATTGCCTAGTTGCTACAAGCTTGGTGGAGGACCATTTATATTCAAGAATTGGAATATGTTCCCACCCCGACAAAGATGTTGTTACCTGACTTTTTAAAAGTCTTTATGAGCTAAGTTAAAAATGACATCATTGTAGTTTTAATATACATATCTCTTACCAGTATGACAAACATGTTTTTGTATGTTTACATGGAATTTATAGTTTTCTGTTTTGAGTTGCCGGATCAAATCCTGATTCCTTTTCCTCTTGGACTGTTGGACTTTTTCTTACTGATTTCTCACAGAAGTTTTTTATTTGTAGTAAAAATTAGCCCTTGGAGATAGATATTTTTATCCAAATAATTTTCAGTTTGTTGTCTTTATCATTTTTTGTTGTTTTTTTTTTTTTGAAGCGATATGCAGAAAAGTTTTCTTTTCCTTAAATGTTAGCAAATTTTTCTTCTGCTTTAAGACATTCTCAATTGAGTAAAAAAAAAAAAATTGTTTTTCTCATGTGACACTTTTATGCTTTCATTTTTTATGGTTAAATTTTTGATCCAACTAAAATTTATTTAGTGTGAGGAGTGAGGTAGGGATCCAACCTAAATTTTTTCCAGATGACTACTTAGTAGTCTCCAAATCATTTCTTTGGTAACCTGTGTTTTGCCCTCTGACGTGCCATACTACCTTTATTACATACTAAATTATTGTAGTGCTGTGTATGGGTCTTCTGGATTCTCTGTGCTCTTCCACTGCTTTGTCTGATCATAGGCTGGTATTACACTAATACTAGTTTTACAATATGTTCTAGTTTTATATTGTTCTACTGCTTGATAGCCCCTCCTCATTACTCTTATGTTAAGAAGAGATTGGCTATTATTCCATGTTTATTTTGTCCAGTGGGCCTTCCCTCATTTGCTTGGTAGTTTTATTTGATTTTATTAAATTTTTGAATTTATTTAGGGTGGTTTGACATGTTTATAAGATTTGAGTCTTCCTATTCAAAAAAGAACAAGACCAATACTTAAACTTTTTAGTAAGTAGTAGTACATGCCTGGAAAGGTAGGCATAATTAGATGGGTGCAGCCAGGGCACCTTGCCCATGATGGAGTGCCCTCTCTCAACGCATCCGTATTCCCCTTGCTACGCTTCCCCATCTTGTTTGGTGGGAACATATTTGTAACATGTGGAATTGGAGCTTCAGCCCCATGGGATTGACTGTTGAAGCTGTAGCCCTTCATGTCCTAAATGAGGAGCAACACTTTACTGGTTTTTCTTTAAACTCTCAAGAATTTGGTGAATTTTGATTTATGTGGGAAATATGTTCTGATTTTTCCTCTTAGGAATCTGTTAGCTTGATGATTGAACTATAATAAAGTATTATTTTGTTGTAGAGTGACATGTTTTATCTGGATGTTTCACTTTTAACTATTTGGCTGCTTTTTAGAAATCCTCAGAACAAATTGCTAAATTACAGAAGCTTCATGAAGAGGAGTTGGCTAGCAAAGAGCAGGAACTGACGAAGAAGCTTCAGACCCAAGAAACAGAATTTCAGGAGCAAATGAGAATAGCTCTTGTAAGTACCTACAGTATTTTGTTTTCCCCTTATTATAAAGTTGTCACGCCCTCATCCCTGCCTTCTAGGTTGAGATCACACTACTCTCAGCCTTGGCCTTTGAGGATGCAGAGAGACTGACTGTAGGCAGGAATGAGGCTGTCAGAATTTGTTAATTTATTATTGTCTGAAAATTAAATTTGCTCATCTAACAAGCTTTCATTAATCAGTTTGTAGATCATTCCTCTCACCCTGGCTGTAGGCTATGATTGGGGGAAATAAAGGGGAGGATAGGTTAATTGAAGCAATTGGCCAGCAACTGCATAATTTAGCAAGAATGTCTTGATAGATATCAGATACCAGACTGAATGTATCAGAGCTTAAGGCTCAGAAAGTTTGCTTGAATGCATTTTAAAGAGGACAAAATGAAAATGACCAAATTCACAGATGGCACAGTGGTAAAGAATCTGCCTGCCAATGCAGGGGACACAGGAGATTTGGGTTTGATCCCTGGGTTGGGAACATTCCTTGGAGGAACAAGTATTCTTGCCTGGAAAATCCCATGTACAGAAGAGCCTGGTGGGCTGCAGTCCATGGGATCACAAACAGTTGGACACGACTGAGCACATATGCAGTTTTCCTTTTATGTAGAATGATATCAGTAATTTTCAGTCTATATGATGTTAAAAAAAAAAAGTAAAATAAAATAAGAAAAAAATTGGCTGAACTAACTAAAACAATAACCAAAAAAGCAAAGATAAGAAAGAGTTGTTGGCATGGTATAATTTGAAAGTTTGAAACAAAAAATATTTTACTTAAATAGTGAAAAGCCTATTTAGATAAGTTACCTTAAGAAGTATTAATGCCAAAAATGTAGATTATTGTTTTTACATGAAGTTATTATCCATAAGATAATAGGTATAATTAAAAAATACTTTTAGTGTGAAAGGATGAGAAATAGTTTTTATAATTTTCATCTCCTTTCTTTTCCACATTTCTGTTTTCACTCTGCTTTGGACCTGGGGCTCTGAGGCTTTCCAGCAGCTGTGATCCTTGAACTGAGTCAGGGAGTTCTGTAATCTCTGTGGGGCCAAGAGACACATGGATTTACAGTACTGTTGGCTGAGGTTAGGGGTTTAGTTCATGGTTGTGAAATATACATCTGTATGGGCACATATTTGTATTCTTTGTTGGTCCAAAAAGGATTTGAAGTTGTTTACAAGAGTACTTAAAAATTACAACAGGACAGCATAAATTTAAAATAGTAGCATGGAAATTAAAGGAACAAAGCGAGACACTAGGGACATAAATACAGCAGGGGATGGTGCTAAAAATTCTTGTCATTAAAACCTGCTGTGGGTTTTCATGCTGGAGTAATTGGGGCACTGTAATTGGAGAAGGAAATGGCAACCTACTCCAGTATTCTTGTCTGAAGAATCCGATGGACCAAGGAGCCTGGCAGGCTACAGTCCAGGGGGTCGCAAAAGAGTCGAACATGACTGAGCAAGTAGCACACAATTGGGGCACTGCACTCTGAACATTGACCTTGTTAATACTGTGTTTTGGGAATCGATAGTTTCAGACATACTCAGCCTAGTGATCGAAGGACACTAATAACACATGAAGCACACATACCTGCACACGTGCTCGTCCCCTTCCTACCTAGTTTTTCAAAGAAGTTAGTTTGGCATTGAGAGTCAATTCTGCAGACTGTTAGCATTTCCTCTTTTGTATTTATGGGCATAGATGGCAATGCATTTAAATTATAGTTCATGTTAAACAGTTTAGTATGTTTAAAATGATGTTTCAAAATTGATGTTATAGAAACTAATTTTTAAAAAACCAATCTGCTTACAGTATGGTACATAATCTTTCCTTAAAGCAATATACTTCACAGAGTGAAATGGGCCAGATCTTAGGAGCTGTATAGGTTTTTAGAGTTCCTTGATCTAATCCATGTATTCACATGTAATCTCATTTTGATTAGCTTTTCCATGTGGTATTCCCTATTATAGTAAGGTATTTCTCACAAATTATATAAATTTACAGCCTAAATTTATATAAATTATGTCTGTGGCCTAGAGTAGAAATATCAAACTCTAGAGAAGTGGTAGTGGTAATGCTGAAGATCTACATGGGTCTAAGGTGGTATGATTATTTTTGGCACAGAATTATGTGACCCTGCACATTCAGTGATATTTTGCAAAGCATTTTAAGTAGTGAGTACATAGTAGACACACTTTCCAGGTAGTGCTCGTGGTAAACAGTCCACCTGCCAGTGCTGAAGACGTAAGAGACACAGGTTTGATCCCTGGAAAAGAGCATGACAACCCACTCCAGTATTCTTGTCTGGAGAGTCCCATGGACAGAGGACCCTGGTGGGCTGCAGTCCATGGGGTTGCGGAGAGTTGGGCATGACTGAAGTGACTTATTTAGCACGCACTCGCACAGTAGGGTTACTGGAAACAAAATTTTTCATATTAGTTTTAATTGTGGCAAAGACTGGCCAGACCATACTGGAAAAGCCACTATGCCCTGTTTCTGCAGACCAGAGTGTGAGAAGAGAGAGATATGATGCTGCCTACCTTGCAGGTCTGGTGTGCAGATCAAATGAAATGAATGATTTCTGTGGCAGTGCTTTGAGAATGCTGAAGATCTACATGGGTCTAAGGTGGTATGATTGTTTTTGGCACAGGAAAAAAGTCAGTCAGAGTATTTGAAGATCACTCAAGAAAAAGATCAGCAAGAATCGTTGGCCTTGGAAGAGTTAGAGTTGCAGAAGAAAGCAATCCTCACAGAGAGTGAAAATAAACTTCGGGACCTTAAACAAGAAGCAGAGACATACAGAACTGTAAGTTTAAACACTATTCAGGGCCCTGGGCTGTGGGGTTATTTGTATTAATACATGAAAACTCTTACTATCTCTATAGTCAATATAAAGTTGTAGCAAAGACTTTGTTTAGATACACATATACGTGTGCTCCTGGAAATGGCAACCCGCTCCAGTATTCTTGCTGGGGAATCCCGTGGGCAGAGGAGCTTGGTGGGCTAGAGTCCATGGGGTCGCAGAGTCAGGACGCAGCTGAGCACGCACACATACGTACGCTCCATTTTAGATAGTCAGAGCTATTTGTGGGAGTGGTTTGGTGTCTGCCTATGGTACTCCTGACTCTCTGCCTTTGGTTGACTGTATTTGTCAGGCACTCACTCCGATTCTGTGCCCTCAGTAAGCAGTGCAGCATCCTTGCTCCACTGCTTACTCACCTTCATCCTTAGAAAGAGGCCTCCTTTTGTAGGCAGCACTTGCCCT
Organism: Bos mutus; assembly: GCF_027580195.1. Taxonomy (NCBI): domain Eukaryota; kingdom Metazoa; phylum Chordata; class Mammalia; order Artiodactyla; family Bovidae; genus Bos; species Bos mutus. The sequence goes on from NC_091638.1 coordinate 11,067,176, forward strand.
GACACCTTCTTACCTCTTCACCTTCATCTCATGCCATGTCTGGACATAATTCATTTTCTGTTTGTATCAGTTTAGTTACCCTGTTGCTCTACTTTTAGACTTAATTTTTCTCCCGTTTTCCCATATTAAAAAATCATCCTGTGATGAGCAGGTAAGTATGTCTATCTCAGTGTTCACATTTTTAAGGCCCTCTGTTCTTTCCCTTAACAGTGCATGAAATATTTGACCTATTAGGAGTGAATTAATACTACTTAGACTTTTTAAGCCTTTTTGCTCTGATTTAGACAGTGAAACAGTCTCAGTTCTTATGCGTATTTCTAAACTGTGTCTTACTAGCCCACTTCCAACATTTTGTAAGGTGGCATAGTCAAAGGGAATGGGTACTCAGGAGGCCTGCATCTTTCACTTGTTAGCTTTATAAATTAATTATACCTTAATTTCCTTACATGTCACATGAAGAGGTTGGATCTGATAATTTCTTAATACCATTCCAGTTCTGATATTCCTTGGCTCTGCCTTAATTAGCTCTTTTTCCTTCAATCAAGATTGATATTTTCATGAGATAATAATATTTTACTATTAACTTTTTCTAAACTGCTTTGGTAAAATTTGGTAAATTACTTTGATGTAAGTTCCTTCTTTTTGAAAAACATCTTCTAAGTAATAATTTTTTGTGTAAAAGCCAGATACATTATTTTTCTTTCAAAATTAAGTTATAAAAGTAATAGAATACTATAATAGGGCTTTTTAAAAACAGAAAAAAACACTCATCTTTCAACCAACAATTACTGTTATCTAGTTTATCATTTCCCCCCGCCACTATCCGTTCAGAATGATTTTGAAAAGTAGATAGTTGAAATAGTTACCCAAATAGAATCTGGAATTATGAGCTGTGTAAAAAATAGAATGTTTTTTTTCATTACATGATTCCTTTAGGAACCGAGCACAGATTCTTTGCCCTTTCTGGTGTTTGATATGACACGCAAAATTGTTTATCTAAATTGTAATTTTTAAGGAGGTGTGGACATCGTGTTGTGTATATCATTGCTAATAAATTAAAAACACATCTGTTTTCATTAACAGAGAATTCTCGAATTAGAAAGTTCTTTGGAAAAAAGCTTGCAAGAAAATAAAAATCAATCAGAAGATTTAACTAGTCATTTGGAAGCTGAAAAAAATAAGCACAATAAAGAAATTACTATCATGGTTGAAAAACACAAGACAGAATTGGAAAGTCTGCAGCATCAGCAAGATAACATTTGGACTGAAAAGCTCCAAGTCTTAAAGCAGCAGCATCAGACTGAAATGGAAGAACTTAGAGAAAAGTACGAGCAAGAGAAAGAAACATTGGTGAAAGACAGAGAGACACTCTTTCAGGCCCACATAGAAGAAATGAATGAAAAGACTTTAGAAAAGCTTGATGTGAAGCAAACAGAATTGGAATCATTATCGTCTGAACTGTCGGAAGTATTAAAAACGCGTGACAAGCTAGAAGAAGAACTTTCTGTACTAAAGGATCAAGCTGATCGAGTGAAGCAGGAATTAGAGGCCAAGCTGGATGAACAGAAAAATCATCACCAACAACAGGTTGACAATATCATTAAAGAACAAGAGATTTCTATCCAGAGAACTGAAAAGGCCTTAAAAGATGAAATTAACCAACTTGGGCTTCTTCTGAAGGAAAAGGACAGGCATTTAAAAGAACATCAGGCCCGTGTGGAAAGTTTAGAGGCAGACATCAAAAGGTCTGAAGGGGAACTCCAGCAGGCATCGACTAAGCTGGAGCTTTTCCAGTCACTGCAGAACACAACGCATGAGCAGGCTAAAGTCCATGAGGAGCAGCTGGCCCAGTTGCAGCAGCAGTTGTTGGATTTGGAAACAGAAAGAATTCTTCTTACTAAACAGGTAGCTGAAGTTGAAGCTCAAAAGAAGGATGTTTGTGCTGAGTTAGACGCTCACAAAATCCAGGTGCAGGATCTACTGCAGAAGCTTGAAAAACAGAATCGTGAAATGGAAGAAAAAGTGAAATCTTTAACCCAGCTCTATGAATCCCAACTTAAAGATAACAACACAGAGCAGGAACAGAGAAAGCAACTCTTAATGGAAAAGGAAAATGTTATTTTACAAATGAGAGAAGCCCAGAGCAAAGAAATAGAAATACTCAAACAGAAATTATCAGCCAAGGAGGACAGTATTCGTGTTTTGCAAGAGGAATATGAAGCCAAATTTAAAAATCAAGAGAAAAAGATGGAAAAAATTAAGCAGAAAGCAAAGGAGATGCAAGAAATATTAAAGAAGAAATTGTTGGATCAGGAAGCCAAACTTAAAAAAGAGCTTGAAAATACTGCTCTGGAGCTCAGTCAGAAAGAAAAACAGTTCAATGCCAAAATTTTGGAAATGGCACAGGCTAACTCAGCTGGAATCAATGATGCAGTATCAAGACTGGAGACAAACCAAAAGGAGCAAATAGAAAGTCTCACTGAGGCACACAGGCGAGAGCTCGATGATTTCATAGCAGTCTGGGAGCGGAAACTTAGTCAGCAAGCTGAAGAACTTCAGGAAAAACATGATATCCAGTTACAGGAGAAAGAACAAGAGGTAGCAGAACTGAAGCAAAAGATGCTCCTGTTTGGGTGTGAAAAGGAAGAGATGAACAAGGAAATGGCATGGCTGAAGGAAGAGGGTGCTAGGCAGGATACCGCGTTAAAGGAATTACAGGGACAGTTGAAGCAGAATGCTGCTCTCATGGATTCTCTCACACAGAATGAGGCTAAACTAAAAGCTGAACTTGAAAAGCTGGAGGTTGACTTGAATGGCTCTCTGAAGGAAAACATTTTTCTTCAAGGGCAAGTAGCTGAACTGAAGGTGCTGGCAGAAAAAGACAGGCTCAAGGTTTTGGAGTTTACTGAGAAGCTGAAAACCACAGATGAAGAATTCCAGAGTCTGAAATCTTCACACGACAGCAGTAAGAAAAGCCTAGAGGACAAAAGCCTGGAATTCAAAAAACTGTCCGAGGAGCTAGCAGTTCAGCTAGACATTTACTCTAAGAAAACCGAAGCCTTACTACAGGCTAAAACAAGTGAGCTCATCGACATCAGCAGTAGTAAAATCAGTGCCATTCTCTGTAGAATCTCCCATTGTCAACAGCACACAGCTAAAGTGAAGGAGGCACTACTAAGCAAAACTTGCCAGGTTTCTGAATTAGAAGCACAACTTAGACAGCTAACAGAAGAGCAGAATATACTAAATAGTTCTTTTCAACATGCTGCACATCAGTTGGAAGAAAAAGAAAGTCAGATTCAGAGCATGAAGGCTGATATCGAAGGTCTTGTTACAGAAAAGGAAGCCTTACAGAAGGAAGGAGGAAATCAGCAACAGGCAGCTTCAGAAAAGGAATCTTGTATCACACAGTTGAAGAAAGAGTTGTCAGAAAACATCAATGCTGTCACCATGATGAAAGAAGAGCTTAAAGAAAAAAAAGCTGAGATCAGCAGTCTTAGTAAACAGCTAGCTGATTTGAATGCTCAGCTTCAGAATAGCATCAGCCTAGCTGAAAAAGAAGCAGCCATCTCATCACTAAGTAAGCGACATGATGAAGCACAGCAGGAATTGCTGGATCAAGTGCGAGATTTATCTTTGAAAGTTGAAACTCTGAGTAAAGAGAAAACGTCTGCTCTGGAACAGGCAGATCACTTGTCCATTAAATTCTCAGAGTGGAAGAAGAAAGCACAATCAAGATTTACACAGTACCAAAATACTAGTAAAGAATTGCAGGTGCAGCTTGAGTTAAAAACAAAGGAAACCAGTGAAAAGGAAGAGCAGTTAACTTTATTGAAGGAGGACCTTGATCAGCAAAAGAAAAGATTTGAATATTTAAAGAGTGAGATGGAAGATAAGAAGAGTGAGATGGAGAAAAGGGATTTTAATTTAGAGACTGAGTTAAAAACTCAAACAGTGAGAATTGTGGAATTAGAGGAGCATGTTGCTCAGAAAACAATTGAAATTGAGTCCTTAAATGAAGTTCTTAAAAATTACCATCAACAAAAGGATAGTGAACAGAAAGAAATGATTCAGAAACTCCAACACATCCAAGAGTTAGGAGAAGAGAAGGACAACAGGGTTAAAGAGGCTGAAGAAGGTCTTAAGACTTGAAGAGCAAGCATCTTCCATGAAATCTGAACTTGAATCTGTGAAGAAAGAATTGGACCATGTGAATTCAATTGTGAAAGGCAAAGAAGAAGAGTTAAAAGCATTGGAAGATAGACTTGAATTAGAAGGTGCTGCGAAATTAGCAGAATTGAAGAAAAAAGCTGAACAAAAGATTGCTGCCATCAAGAAGCAGTTGTTATCACAAATGGAAGAGAAAGAACAGCAATACAGAAAAGACAAAGAAAGCCATCTGAGTGAGCTAACTACAAAACTGCAGGAAAGAGACAGAGAAATTCACATCTTGGAAGAAAAACTGAAGTCCGCGGAAAGTTCACCGCAATCTGAAACGTCAGTTGTACCCAGATTGTCAGAAAATGTGGCAGTGTGTACTGAGCAAGAAGAAGCAGATTCCCAAGGCTGTGTGCATAATGCATGTGAAGAAAAACTCGGTGTCTTACAAAGAAATCTAATTGAAAAGGAAATGCTAGTGCAGAGGCTGGAGCAGGAAAAAGAAGAAATAATTTCCTCTCATTCTGAAATACAGTGCAAATACCAGGAGCTCTTAATAAAGATAGAACAGGCCGAAGCAAAACAACATGAGGATCGAGTGATGATAAATCAGCTTCAAGAAGAACTTGAAGGAAAAAACAAGAAACACTCCTTGGTTTCTTCCCAGCATTTGGAAGCAGAAGGAGACAAAAATAACGCAGGGGCAAAGCAGAACTTGGAAAATGTGGTTGACAATGTCCAGAAAACGCTCCAGGGGGAGGACTTGACCTGTCAGATCTTGGAGCAAAAAATGAAAGAGCTGGATTCCTGCTTATTGAAAGAGAGGGAAGGACACAGAATTGAAATCGAAGAGCTGACCTCAAAACTTGAAAGTTTACAGGCTCTACAGCAGATGAATGGAAAAAGTAAACCCACAGAAGTTTTGGAAGAAGGTGCTGAAGGAAAGTCCACATCACACGTGGTTCAGCCCAGCTCGCTTAGTAACATGGAGGCCGATCACAATGACCTGGAGTTTAAATTAGCAGGGGCGGAGCAGGAGAAGCGGAAGCTGAGCCAGGAGGTGGTTAAACTGCAGAAAGATATTCGAATGCTGCGGAAGGAGCATCAGCAAGAACTGGATATAATAAAGAAAGAGTATGAAAAAGAAATGGAAGAGAAAATCAAGTAAGCTTTTATTTATTTTATTTATTGACTGTGCTGGGTCTTTGTTGCTGTGTGCAGGCTTTCTCTAGTTGCCGTGAGCAGAGGCTACTCTTCGCTCGCTCCTCACTGTGGTGGCTTCTGTTGTGGTGCACGGGATCTGGGCAGGTGGGCTCAGTGGTTAGTAGTGCATGGGCTGAGTTGCTCCGAGGCATGTGGGTTCTTCCTGGACCAGGGATCAAACCTGTGTCCCGTGCATTGGCAGGGGGTCTTAACCACTGGACCACCAGAGAAGCCCCAAGTAAGTTTTTTTTTTTTTTTCCCCAGTATGATTATTTTTAAGGTAATCTTCCCTAATGAAATCTTTTTTGTGTCTTAATACAGTTAAATTTCATAACCTAAATTTGTTAGTATCAAGCATAAATATAGTAAGTTAAATACTGAAGAGAAATAAAAGCAATTAAATGCAAGAAGCAGTGTTTTTCCATGTCTACTTAAGGGGAAAAAACCCTTTCCTTGCATATGAGATGATGATTATTAGGTACATAACCCAGTAATTATTTTTTGTTTTATTATTTTTAGTATTAATGTTATATAGATGTATATGATATATATGGTATATGATGTATATGGTAATTTTAAGTGGAAAATGAAAATTCTCAAATCCTCAGGACCATTCCCTAGAGTTAATCATAGTTTACTTAGCCTTCCAGAAGTTTTCTGTGCCTGGAGACACACACATGCGTGCTCACACACACACACCCTTAAATATGGTTGATACCAGTGAGATCAGACTATATGCACTGCTTTTTTTGTATAACAACAATTAGCTCTTCATATTTTGGTACTCAGACAGGAGCAGGAAGATCTTGAGTTGAAGCACAATTCCACATTAAAACAGCTGATGAGAGAGTTTCATACACAGCTGGCACAAAAGGAACAGGAACTGGAAATGACCATAAAGGAGACCATCGGTAAGTACACTTTTGAATTCAATAAAAACCAAATCAGAATCAGTCAGCAGTGGCTATTTATAATTTAAGCTTATTCTTTTCACACTGTGCTAAGTGCTTTATGTAATTACAAACAGTAGAAACAAAATGATTCTTGCCCAAGGAAGTTCACTGATGGAAACTGTGCTGCCTGAAAGTGACTTGCCTTTCAGAGGGAAGGAGCAGGTGGAGGAACCTGAAAGCATTAGCTGATTATTACCTGATGAAGGCACTGCTGCTCCCTGAGCAGGATACATTTGATCAATTTGATCAGTTGATTTTAATCAAGTTTATTGATAATTTGGAACAGGGATTCTTACAGATACTGGGATATAGATATTAATTCTTACCTAATATATTTTCTTGTATGTGTCCATTTTTTTATTGATTAGATAAAGCCCAGGAAGTGGAGGCTGAACTTTTAGAAAGCCATCAAGAAGAGACAAATCAGTTATATAAAAAAATTGCAGAGAAAGAAGATGATCTAAAGAGAACGGCGAAAAGATATGAAGAAATCCTTGATGTACCTTATTTTCTCTCTCTCTCTTGAAATTTAGGTGAAATAGATTTCATGGTAAAGAAGACTGGGCTGTCAGATTTCCTGTTTTTCTAATGTAGAGGGGTTTTTTTGGGAGGGAGTTCAATGTTATTCAAATTAGTATTTTTCCATTGTTTGTAGATTTATGAGGAGTCTATTTGATTTCTGCTAGGTTTGTAGTTTTCTGATCAATGTCTGCTTACCAGGCATACTTGAAGCAACAGCGTGTTAGTAAGGGGAAGAATGGACTTTCTTCTCTGTCTCCCAGATTCAGATCAAATTGTGAGATCAGCAGACTAAGAATTGAGAGCTTGTGTTTAAGACAGTTAGTGTGTGTATGAGCTTAACTGGGATCTTTCTGGGAGGGCTAGTTAACTTTATTTCATCCCTACCCAATTTGCATAGTTTTGTTGATCTCAAGGGAAGAGATAGATGAAAAAAAAGAATACATCAGCCAAATCTTATATGCAGTTGAAAGATAAATTCAGTATACTATTTATTCTACTAGTGGTGGATTAGTGTTGTCATTTTTATGTATAAAGATAAGCCACGAATGCTAGTGAGTATTCAGACTCCAGAATATTTTTGAATATAAAACAATGTAAATTATTCTTTCTTGGAGTGCAGATTCTTAGTTACTGCAAGCCTTAGTTCACAATGTACTGAGAACCATTTGATGATTAGGAATAGGTAAACCAGAGAATCCTGCCTTAGTCTGGCTGTGGCAGCAGTAGAGGTCTGAGCCAGGAACAGATTCTAATCATAATTATTTTAAGTATAATTGAAAAAGCTGAAATTCTGGGATATGTTACATGAATATAAATGTTCAGTTCAGTCACTTAGTCGTGTTTAACTCCTTGTGACCCCATGGACTGCATGCAGCACTCCAGGCTTCCCTGTCCCATCACCAACTCCCAGAACTTACTCAGACTGATGTCCATAGAGTCAGTGATGCCATCCAACCATCTCATCCTCTGTCGTCCCCTTCTCCTCCTGCCTTCAGTCTTTCCCAGCATCAGGGTCTTTTCCAGTGTGTCAGCTCTTTGCATCAGATGGCCAAAGGAGTGGAGCTTCAGCTTCAGCATCAGTCCTTTCAATGAATATTCAGGACTGATTTCCTTTAGGTTGGACTTGTTGGATCTCCTTGCAGTCCAAGGGATTCTCAAGAGTCTTCTCCAACACCACAGTTCAAAAGAATCAATTCTTTGGCGATTTTTTAAATATAGTTTTTGAGCTATAGATTTCAGTATGAAAGAAAATTTGAATAATTTCACATTTTCTTATACTTCCCTAGAGTATATGTGTGCAGAGCTTTCAAAAATATCATTGTTTCTTGAATGCTTAGAGAATGTTGGGATTGGAAGATACGTTAAAGCTAGTTTTAGGTTTACTTTCTGTTTGTTTTTTTTTGTTTGTTTGTTTATTTAATTTTTTTGCAGAAGGAGAATGAGTTCAGTATAGTTAAATGATTTCCTTAAAACTACAAAGTGAGCAGTAGAGCGCTGACTGTTAGTTTCATGTATTTTATAAAGGCTTCTCTTTAAGAAAGGAACTTGGGGAAGGGAACAGTTATATATCATGGGCAGTTAAGTCAGGGAGCTTCATGTGCAGGGGACAGACTGTGCCAGAGCTGTACTGTTCCCTTTTGTGAACTCTCTCTCTGTCTCTGAATGTGTGTGTCAGGGGACCAGTAGCACAAGGTAGACTTTGCAGGTCACAACACACCTCTGTAGGTAGGGAGGTCAGTGAACAGGGAGACAGGTGACAGTTGACCTCTGTATGGTTCCTTCTGGAAGATGTGGTGTTTACTAGAAGATAAATGGTCCCCCCAGCTTCAGGCTTGGAGCAGTAGAGCAGTAGAGAAAGGAAGTAGAGGATGGGCCAGAGGAGTTGGGTGGACTCTTCCGCAGACCCCTTCTTGTACCTTAGACCAGCACTGTCCACTAGACATACAATGCAAGCCACAAATGGGATTTAAAATTTCCTGGTATCCACATTAGAAAGAAAAGAATCAGGTGAATTTAATTTTAATAATATGGCAACTGACCCATTATATCCAAGGCATTGTCATTTCAAAATATAGTCAGTATAAAAATGATATATATATTATATTTAACATATTATATATATATATTAATTCTTTGAGAGTCGGTGTATTTTTGCATGTATAGCCTGTCTCAGCTTGGATTAGCCACATTTCAAGTGCTCATACCTACTATACAGGGTGGCCAGCGGCTACTGTGTTAGACGGTGTGGCCTCAGAGCTGGTCCAATGCCAGCTCCAGGACTGACTTGGTAATTAAATCAACACTCCCCATCTAAACACCCAAATACATACTCTGTCTTGAAGATTTTTTTTTTAAAGAGTAAATATAACTAAAAGGTATTAGTATTACCAATACTGAGCACACACCATATTGCTTTGGTTTTGAGACATATTCTGTTACCATTCTCCCACTTAAAAATTTCCAGAATTGGAGTTTTATATGAGATTTGTATGTATTATGTAGTAGTGTTTTTTCTCTCTAAAAAAGCTATTATCGGATCGATGATTTGTCTTAATGATGACATTGTAAAATGGTGTGTTTTTGTCATCCATTAAAGTTATTGTGGGATTTGTTACTAGCAAAGTGGAACACAGAGACAGTTTCACTTTCCTGCCTTTACTGTCTTAGCTCACGTTCTTAGAGTTGCTTCCCCACTGGAGAAAGCTGAGAACTTTGTCATCCTTGATTCATGCCTCCTGTCTTTCTCAGCGCCTAACACATCTGCGTCCACATCCACACACCTTTTAGGACATGAAATCTGTTTATTTTCCCTGACTTCCTAAGGAGAGAGCAGGTTTCTCCCTTTAACTGTGTTATCTCCAGCATGGTCTCCAACATGTAATAGACTTTCAGCTGTAGTGTTTCATTGAATCACATTGAACATTCCCCTCCTCTTAATTCCACCACTTCTTCCACGGTCCTGGCTACTGTATTGCATCTGGTCTGGTCTGCTGTATTAATTTCCCGGTTGGCCTCTTTGCTCTTGGTTTTTCCTCTCTTCCTGTCAAGAGTGTCTGGAAATGAAGGTGGGGTCGTATCCCCTGCCCTGAGCACGTGTAGTGTCCTCCCTCTGTCCTGGTGCCCCTCTTCTGGGTCAGTCTGTGGTGCAGCCGAGCTCAGCTTTAACTCCTTCCTCCTCGTATTTCACCTCTGCTCCTGCTTTTCCTGGCGCCATAAGAGCTCATTCTCACACTTCATGAGTTAGTACTGCTGGCTGTCATCTCTCTTTGGACAATTTTTTAAGTTTTAAATTCAACTTGTATTTAGAAAAAAAAAATTGAGTCAAATATGTTCCATGGTTTAAAGATCAAAATAATATAAAAAGTATACTTGGAGGATGGTGCCTAATGAAAATTGCACCCACACTGTTCTCTGTATTCTCTGACCTGTTCCCTTTCTCCCTCCACAGGTGACCGTTAGTCTCTTATGTTATCAGTCCTGTGTTTCCTTATGCAGACTGGGAAAAAAAAATTCTTATTAAATTCTTATTAATTCTTATTAAAAAAATTGTTATAAAAAGCTACCCAAAGTTAGCTTTTTGAATGTGCTTTTCTGCAGCATATTGTTTTCAGTTAGGTTTTTTGCAACCCTTTAAAACAGAATGAATTGCACCTGTCTTCCTTTGATATTCTATATTTATTTATATTTATTACTTCCTTTCGACATGTCATTTTTATCATACATACATATGTGTGTAGGAATGTATTAATGTATCTGTCCTCTCCCCTAGACTCTTAGTATCTTGTGGCCAGGTATCTTGCTATCCATGTTGAGTCTTAAGGACCTAGCCAAATGCCTGGCACATTCTAGACACTTGGTGAATTTGAAGGCAGTGACACCTGGTAGGCAAGGGAGCATTCATTTGGGAAAAGATGGTGGTGACATCTGAAAGGAATTGAGTCTGACAAGTAAGGGAGCTGACTGCCTTCTCAACCTCAGAGCAGCCTCACTGGGAGGGAGGCGCTCTTACAGCTATGTTAGATACAAGACTGATTTCTTCTTGACATTTAGCACATTTTAGTGATTTGGCTTTGGCATAATAGTCTTTAAAACATAATTTCCATGTATGTGCATAAATACTTAGTTTAGTTTTTCTTACCGTTTTTACTTAAGAGTAAGCAATATTGCTCCCCCTCCTCTCTCGAAGAAGACAAAAAACTTTTACAAAGGAAACCACAGAGCTGTTTCTTCAATTAGAAATGACACATCAAGGATTCTTTTCTAATTCTTAGTGGGCTTGCTCCAGATTGGTTTCTCCCAGCTGTCAAAGGAAATGTCGGATGTAGCTAATTGTCATAGCAGAACTGGAGCCTAACCAAATTCATAGCTGTAGAGGTGATCTTTCAGACAAAGCTGGGCCACATCAACAAGACATTCACACAGTATATGTGATGGTGGAATAAAAATGGTAAATAAGCCAGAACTGCAGATTTACAGTAGTTTCTGGTCAGTAATGTGTGAGGGGTGGAGGCTATGTTTGAGTGCCTCTGTGGCAGATGTTGGAGGCTAGTTACGAGAGACCTCTGTTTCGCTTATGTTTTGAGAAGGGCTTCATTCTTTTTTTATTTGTTTGAATTTTCATGACAAATTATAAGTTATCAAGTTATTTAGACTTTTGAGGTGTCTCATGGTTCGTTTCTTTATTTTGTGCCTCTGGACCTGTTCTTGAGAATGATGACATTTCTTGGTTCTGACAAGTCAGCTTCTGTTAAATCAAGATACCTGCTTATGGCTGTTTTCCTGTTTAGCCTCTTACTCAGCAAATACTTGTCCTGTCTTCATTACTCAAATCTGATCAATATTCCAACGCCAAATGTCCTTTTAGCACAAAGGTTATTGCAAGATTTATAAGAGCAAGGAGTGGTCCAGACTGCTTTATACAACAAATGATGGCAATTATCAAGACAAATGAAAAAATGTTAAGATGGGCAGGCCTTTTAGCAGGGCAGTCAGAACAGAAGAGAGAATGATTTGTCTGCCAAATTTTGTACGAAGAGTTTTCAACCAATAAGTGACATATTACTTTTGCAGCCTTGTCTGTGTTCTGCCAAGGTCAAGGCAAATGGATACCTTACATTAGTTAGTTACTGATATATTGGACAGTTTTTTTTTCCCTTCAGAAATGGATTATAGTTGAACACTTTACTCCAAAGAAGAACTGGTATGGTTTTCAGTCTGATGTGTAGGAGACGTGCAGGTTTGCTAACTAAGACAGAGAACCATCTTGACTTGAGCAGCCCATCCCAAGGAGCTGGGGGAGGGAAAAACCCATACTTCTTTTGATTAGTAAGCGTCTAGCTAGTTGATTTGTGCTGTGCATAAAGCTAGTTTATATTGGATATTTTCTGGAAATTAAATCCTAGTATGGAAGTCTTAAAACATAGATTGTGTATTATAGTTCAGTCACAATGCTGTCACACACCTGTATGTTGCTTAAACCTGGGAACCCAAGTTTAAGGGTCAGGTTGACGAGCTTTATGGGGTGGGGATAAGAGGACTAAAGGTGGGAAAAGTGATCCTAGGAATAATGAGCAGCTTTAAAAAGGGCTTGGAGTTAAAAGTGAGGCATGAATGGAAGTTTTCAGAGCACAGAAATGAATGACAATAAAATAGTGGTTTATGTTTCAGAAAATATGTAGGTGTTTGCTTCTCCCCCAGAGGTAGTTTGCAATATCATGTTGCTTCTTTACTGCATTCTTTTTGAGATGTTTGTTAACATATATATCTTTTTTTATTCCAAAGGCTCGTGAAGAAGAAATGACTGCAAAAGTAATGGACTTGCAGACTCAATTTGAGGACCTGCAGAAGAAATACCAGCAAAGGCTAGAGCAGGAGGAGACTCCCGGCAGCGATAAAGTGAGGGGACCTGGACTGGGCTTTACTCAGTCCTTGAAAACATTGTCGTTTTTGTTGACTCGCCTCCTACTATGCACACCTACCTCATCTAACCCTAACAAAAATCTTTGAAGAGAGAAGTTGTAGCCTCTCTTTATAGAGTATGAAACTAAATTTCAAAGAGATTAAATAAAATGTTGGCACTCACACAGTAAATGTTGTATTGGGAATATAAATCCACTCTGCCAGACTTCAAACCTAGGTGTTTCTGTGATACCAAAGCTTCTCAGGCTTCCCTGTGGAAAGGACAGCAGAGGACAGTTAACCTCGTAGCCCTGGGGCAGAGCCAAAAACAGTCCATAGAATGTATCTCAGTTTTAGATTTTTATATTTTGTGTTAAAAATTCATACACATTTTATATTCTACTCTATAATATATCCTTATTTGTAGTCACATAAAAATGGTTTTCGTTATATACCTTTGAGAAAAACAGTGTTTTCTCCTTGGTTGTAGATGTAAGGGGATTATTTTGGAAAATTGGGTTCAATTCAAAGAGATCTGGCACTACATATCTAGGCTTTTTTATAATCCCAGTCTTTAAGTAAAAATGATGCTATGAAAGATGGACCATGTTTACCCTGTGGCTTCTTGACCTGCTGTGCACCCCAAAAAATGCATATCCTCAGGGCTTGTGAGCCCTCATTCGAGAGGCCAGGGCAGTGTGCCGTCCTCCTTCTGATATGTTCTAACTCATCTAGTGTGATCTTCATAGCACTGTCAAGAGGGCCATGGGAGAGGTGGACACTGTTCATGGCTTCATCCTCCAGAGTTATAGAGGATTCATCACAGAAGTCAGTGACCAGATAGTAATTTTCTAGATAACCAGTTGCATGGATCAGTTTTCCAAAATGGAGAGAAAAGGACTTTATAAACAGCTCTGGAGAAGGAACTGGCAAACCACTCCAGTATTCTTGCCTGGGAAATCCCATGGACAGAGGAGCCTGACGGGCTACAGTCCATGGGGTCAAAAAAGAGCTGGATGCGACTGAGTGACTAAATAACAACAGCAAGACCACTGGGCCACTTGGTGCACAGATTCTGGGTTTTAGCAATGAGCCAGTTTCCTTCCTTTCTTCAATAGCTACTAGTTACATTTAATATTTCCTTTTTTTTATTTTTAAAATTTTTTGCCACTTGGTCACTATTTGAATATACTTGGTACTGTGAAATGTTGCTTCCTATGAGATGGATACATGTATTGTACTCTCTAAGGTGTTCTCCTCAGTATCAAATTAAGTACTGATGTTGTATAAAGTGGCCTTGAGACCTGTGTCAAGATGCCAGAGTATTGAAACGTTGTGAAATTAATATTCAGGAGGTCTTTTGAGTCCTTTAACTTGTAGCATAAGAAAGGAGAGAATATCCTTAATTTTTATTCCTGCTCTAAAAAAATGTTTTTCTGTTTTATTCTTTTTGAATTTTTATTATTTTCCTTCTTGAACATCTTTGGTGCTTCTGAGAGGTCTTGAACTATATATCAGTGTTGAGTTGGGTGAGAAATAATTTGTGATTATTGCATACAGTGGATTCCCAGAAATGGTCCTTTAGAATTTTCCCTAAAGAGCCCATCTGTTATAAATAGATGTTAATGTGTTTAGTTTTTAAAATTGTACAAATAATAGATAAATATATTCTTGTAAAAAAAAAAAAAGTCAGATAATACAGATGTATATAGATAAACTGTTCCTGGTGGGTGCCTTCTTTTCCCAAGTGGTCATCATTCTTAGGAGTTTCACAAGTGACCTTCTAGTCATTTTTCTTGGTGTTTACCTGTGTTTATGTATATTTACCTCTGGAGGAGGAAATGGAAACACCCCTCAGTATGCTTGCCTGGAAAATTCCGTGGACAGGAGTCTGTCAGGCTACAGTCCATGGGGTCACAGAGTGGGATACAGCTGAGCAACTGAGCGCACACATGTATATTTACATTGTAATAGTTTATATAGCAAAAGAGACCAGGTTTAAAAGCTAGTAGTTAAAGTTGCCTCATGTCAAATCTGACCACTCTCTTAAGACTGTAACACTGAATTTTTGTTTCCTTGTGATTTCATATTGTTCCATTTTATTGTTTCTTGTAGATTTTAGTGTATGGACTTATTTCTTTTTTTTTTCCATTTTTAGGTAACAATTATGGAGTTACAGGTAAGACTAGTTTTTCATTGAATTTGAGTGAAGGTAATCCATTTTCAGGAGCATTCTGTATTTTAAGTTAAAATATGAAGAGACTTGTTTTAACAAGGAAGAACTTACCAGGCAGTATAGAAATGTGTCCAAGTGATGATGAAACCCACAGTCTCAGATCTGACCTTTTGTTCTTTCAGACACAACTAGCACAGAAGACTACTCTAATCAGTGACTCAAAGTTGAAAGAGCAGGAGTTCAGAGAACAGGTACAGGTCTATTTGGTGCTTTTAATTTTGAAATGACTTCCTTGATTTATATAAGTATATTCTTGGAACTCATTTAGCTAATTTTTTAAAAAGAACTGATTTAATACTCATTTAATAGTTGGTTTTCCAATCTTGTCTTACAGGAAATTTTATTTTTAAATCTGAAAGTGCTGGAGGATATCTTTATAAATTTGTGATCACGTATATTTAAACAGGAACATTTGCATCCTGTTATTCTAGTGCTTAACATGTTGGATAACAATTTGTAATGACTTAAGTTCTATAGAAGAAGCTTTTATCAGAGGGAAAATACATTAACATCAGTCTTTCCTGCTTTTTCCTAGTGGTTATAGTGTCTTGGTTTAATATTATTTGTCCGTAAGTTATCTAGTGATTAAGTAGGATCGTGTGTGCACACCTAGAAGGATGCACAGGCATGCAGACACCAGTATATGTATACCTGTGGTGCATGATACTTAGTCTTTTTCCAAACTCTGGAGGAAGAGTGACCTAAGTCAACTGGCTGAGTTTGAAGACTAAGTCTTTAGGAGTTTTCCAGTTTTTTACAATTCATATGTACATATAAATGTTGATAATTGTTGAAACTAGGTGACGGGCATTAACTGTAGTATACTTTTTGTATTTGAGTATGTTTGAAACTTTTCATAATATTTTTAAAAAAATTCCCAAAGATAGATACTAAGTCCCAGTGTTACCTTATTATTTTTTTTCCTAGTGTTTTTGCCTTTCTCATCTATCTCAAGTTTACTGCTTTAAAATTCTCTTCTCTTAGCACACGCAAGTCTTCAAACTGTCCTAGCATAACAATTTTTGTACTGATTATTTTTATAGTAGTAAACACATAAAATTGACCATTTTAATCATTTTAAAGTACACAATTAATTGACATTTAGTTCATTCACAGTGTTCTGAAACCATCGTGATTATCGAGTTCCAGATCATTTCATGACCCTCAAAAGAAAAAACCCTGTACCCATTAAGCATTCATTCCCCATTACCTTCTCCCCAGTATCTCACAACCACTAATCTGTTTTTTATGTCTGTGGATTTACCTGTTCTGAGTATTTTATATAAATGTGCTTACTCGTTCAGTTGTGTCTGACTCTTTCCGAGCTCATGAACTATAGCCCACCAGATTCCTCTGTCTGTGGGGATTCCCCAAGCAAGAATACTAGAGTGGGTTGCCATGCCCTCCTCCAGGGCATGCTCAACTAATCAAAATACCTATTTTGAGTATTTTATATAAATAGAATCATATAATACATGACCTTTCTAACCTAGCCTCTTTCACTTAGCATAGTGTTTTTAGGGTTCATCTATGTTGTAATATTCGTTAGTACTTCACTCCTTTTTCTGATGAGTAATAATATTTCATTGTATGGATGATACTACAGTGTGGTCATCAGTTGATGTGTGTTTGGATTGTTTCTTGTTGCTATTCAGTCACTAAGTCATGTCTGACTCTCTTACTCCATGGACTGCAGCATGCCAGGCTTCCCTGTCCTCTCTATCTCCTGGACTTTGCTCAAATTTGTATCCATAAAGTCAGTGATGCTATCTAACCAGCTCCGGTTATGCTATCTAACCAGCTCATCCTCTGCCACCGCCTTCTCCTTTTGCCTTCAGTCTTTCCTAGCATCAGGGTCTTTTCCGGTGAGCTGGCTCTTCACATCAGGTGGCCAAAGTATTGAAGCTTCAGCATCAGTCCTTCCAGTGAATAGTCAGGGTTGATTTCCTTTAGGATTGACTGGTTTTATCTCCTTGCAGTCCAAGGGACTCTCGGGAGTCTTTTCCAGTACCACAATTCAAAAGCATCAGTTCTTCAGTACTCAGCCTTCTTTATGGTCAGCTCTCACACCTGTGCATGACAACTGGAAAAACCATAGGTTTGACTATACGGACTTTTGTTGGCAAAGTGATGCCTCTGCTTCTTATTACGCTGGATTGTTCTCCCTTTTGCCGATTGTGCATAGTGCTGCTAGGAACACTGTTTACAAGTTTTAGTTTGAACACTTCTTTCCTTCTTTTGAGTTACGTACTCATTAATGGGATTGCTAGAGCATATGGAAGTTACTTGTTTAGCTCTTTGAAGAGCCTTCAAATGGTTTTACATTGTGGATACTATTTTACATTCTGATCAGTAAAGTATAAGAATTTCAATTTCTTCACATCCTCCCCAGCAGGTGTTTTGATTATAGCTATCCTAGGTGGTATGAAGTGCTATCTCATTATGGTTATAATTTGTACTTCCCTAATGAGAGTCCCTTGGACTGCAAGGAGATCCAACCAGTCCATTCTGAAGGAGATCAGCCCTGGGATTTCTTTGGAAGGAATGATGCTAAAGCTGAAACTCCAGTACTTTAGCCACCTCATGCGAAGAGTTGACTTATTGGAAAAGACTCTGATGCTGGGAGGGATTGGCGGCAGGAGGAGAACGGGACGACAGAGGATGAGATGGCTGGATGGCATCACTGACTCGATGGACATGAGTCTGGGTGAACTCCGGGAGCTGGTGGTGGTCAGGGAGGCCTGGCGTGCTGCGATTCATGGGGTCGCAAAGAGTCAGACAGGACTGAGCGACTGAACTGAATGACTGATGATGTTAAGCATCTTATCATTTGTGTATCTTCTTTAGGGCAATGTCTTTTGTTCATTTTTAACTGGGTTATTGAAAAGAAGAGAAGTGAAAAGCAAAGGAGAAAAGGAAAGATATAAACACCTGAATGCAGAGTTCCAAAGAATAGCAAGGAGAGATAAGAAAGCCTTCTTTAGCGATCAATGCAAAGAAATAGAGGAAAACAACAGAATGGGAAAGACTAGGGATCTCTTCAAGAAAATCAGAGATACCAAGGGAACATTTCATGCAAAGATGGGCTCGATAAAGGACAGAAATGGTATGGACCTAACAGAAGCAGAAGATATTAAGAAGAGATGGCAAGTATACACAGAAGAACTGTACAAAAAAGATCTTCACGACCCAGATAATCACGATGGTGTGATCACTGACCTAGAGCCAGACATCCTGGAATGTGAAGTCAAGTGGGCCTTAGAAAGCATCACTACAAACAAAGCTAGTGGAGGTGATGGAATTCCAGTTGAGCTATTCCAGATCCTGAAAGATGATGCTGTGAAAGTGCTGCACTCAATATGCCAGCAAATTTGGAAAACTCAGCAGTGGCCACAGGACTGGAAAAGGTCAGTTTTCATTCCAATCCCAAAGAAAGGCAATGCCAAAGAATGCTCAAACTACCGCACAATTGCACTCATCTCACACGCTAGTAAAGTAATGCTCAAAATTCTCCAAGCCAGGCTTCAGCAATATGTGAACCGTGAACTTCCTGATGTTCAAGCTGGTTTTAGAAAAGGCAGAGGAACCAGAGATCAAATTGCCAACATCTGCTGGATCATGGAAAAAGCAAGAGAGTTCCAGAAAAACGTCTATTTCTGCTTTATTGACTATGTCAAAGCCTTTGACTGTGTGGATCACAATAAACTGTGGAAAATTCTGAAAGAGATGGGAATACCAGACCACCTGATCTGCCTCTTGAGAAATTTGTATGCAGGTCAGGAAGCAACAGTTAGAACTGGACATGGAACAACAGACTGGTTCCAAATAGGAAAAGGAGTTCGTCAAGGCTGTATATTGTCACTCTGTTTATTTAACTTATACGCAGAGTACATCATGAGAAACGCTGGACTGGAAGAAACACAAGCTGGAATCAAGATTGCTGGGAGAAATATCAATAACCTCAGATATGCAGATGACACCACCCTTATGGCAGAAAGTGAAGAGGAACTTAGAAGCCTCTTGATGAAAGTGAAAGTGGAGAGTGAAAAAGTTGGCTTAAAGCTCAACATTCAGAAAATGAAGATCATGGCATCCGGTCCCACCACTTCATGGGAAATAGATGGGGAAACAGTGGAAACAGTGTCAGACTTTATTTTTCTGGGCTCCAAAATCACTGTAGATGGTGACTGCAGCCATGAAATTAAAAGACGCTTACTCCTTGGAAGGAAAGTTGTGACCAACCTAGATAGCATATTCAAAAGCAGAGACATTACTTTGTCAACAAAGGTCCGTCTAGTCAAGGCTATGGTTTTTCCCTGTGGTCATGTATGGATGTGAGAGTTGGACTATGAAGAAGGCTGAGCACCAAAGAATTGATGCTTTTGAACTGTGGTGTTGGAGAAGACTCTTGAGAGTCCCTTGGACTGCAAGGAGATTCAACAAGTCCATTCTGAAGGAGATCAGCCCTGGGATTTCTTTGGAAGGACTGATGCTGAAGCTGAAACTCCAGTACTTTGGCCACCTCATGCAAAGAGTTGACTCATTGGAAAAGACTCTGATGCTGGGAGGGATTGGGGGCAGGAGGAGAAGGGGCGCCAGAGGATGAGATGGCTGGATGGCATCACTGACTCGATGGACGTGAGTCTGAGTGAACTCTGGGAGTTGGTGATGGTCAGGGAGGCCTGGCGTGCTGCGATTCATGGGGTCGCAAAGAGTCGGACACGACTGAGCGACTGATCTGATCTGATCTGATTGTTTTTTGTTGTTCCTGAGTATCTTAATAGATATATGATTTGCAAATATTTTCTCCCATTCTGTGGGTTGTCTTCAATTTCTTGATAATGTACTTTGAGGCACAGAATTTTGATGCTTTTCCTTTTGTTGTCTCTGCCTTTGGTGTCATATCTAAGAAACCATATGTATTAATTTCTTTTTGTCTATATTCTGTATTGCACATTATAAAAATCTAGTGGCTATAGCAGTCTTTTTTTAAACATTATTTCCATATGAATCTTGTGATTGAAATATTTGTTATTTTTAGATTCACAATTTAGAAGATCGTTTGAAGAAATACGAGAAGAATGTATACGCAACAACTGTAGGGACACCTTACAGAGGTAGGAGTGATCTCTCGTCATGTTATCCATGCATATCTTGTGTTGGGGGACTTCTGGATGATTTTTATTTTTGTCTTTGCTAATCTCATTCTTTAGAAGGAATGTATGTAAATTCATCAATAACAGCTAGTTTTATGGAAAGAAGAATAGTAATCTAAAGCAAAATTAATGTGTATTTGTTGTTTGGAAAAAAATCAGTATTGCCATGTAGAAGTGAAACTGCAGGTTCCCACTTTGTTCTCCACTTTCCAAATGGACCTAGTTTATGATTTGTGTATATTTTTCCAGACTGTTCTGTGTATATGCAAACATTCATAATTTCTACTGCATGTACCCATATAAACACAGAGTTATATATTTTAAGTGCTTCTGGTTTGGTTTTGTTTTTACTAATTACAGTAATACTAATTGCTGTATTTAAACCAGGATTTAAGGATAAAAGAATTTCATAAAAATAACTTATTTCAAAGTGGCGAAGGATGATTTAGAAGTATTCTTGACTTAAATTATATATGCTGCTTACAAAGAATTCTGAAGACAGGCTTGAGTCTTTATGTAGTTGTTCCCTTGAGATGGTCATGACTTTGAATAATCTTGTAACAATTTTCCCATTCTCAGTTGCACAGCCTTGCTGTATTATGAATAGTTTTATTTTGCTAAATGTTTTGTAAAGCTTTCTGCTTTTTCCTGTAAGGCAGTCAGGCATGAATCTAAGCCATTTCACATTCTTTTGTGTTTTTGAAAGCTCTTACTTATTGTTATGAAATAGCATAAGTTATTATACAGTTTTTAATTAAACAAGGACTTGCTTTAGATTCTTTCCAAAACACACTTCAAAAAGAAGAGAAAACCAACATGGATGTTTCCTATGGCTCATTGCAGAGAAGACTCTTGCTTCAAAGACTGTTTTCCATAGCTAAGTCAACATGTGTGATTCTTAGCATAGAACTGCTAAACTGGTGCCCAGCAATACATAAAGAATATAGTATTGATTCTTTTTTTTTTTTAGTTTCAACTTAAGGATTTTATACTTTCATTTTTTTTCAGTTTTAAATTGTAAAATGAACACACATGTAGTTTTTATAACTGACACACATATAGTACTAGGTGTTAGGCACTGTTATAAAACAGTTTGTCTATCAGTTCACTTATTCCTGTCCACAGTCCTAGTAATATGGTTGAGTCTGCACATTAATCTCTTTGCTATGCTTTTAGATAGTTCTTAGTGCAGAAGGCTTTTCAGATTGCCTAGTGTGCCATTGTACTGGAAGTGAATGCGAGTTTAGACTTCACATAACACAGAATTATGAATTTATTCAGATGAAAGTTTTTCATATTACGATTTCATATACTTGAACTGTATTTATTCTTTATTTTTAAATTGAAATGGAGCTTGATCTAATAGATGAACTATATATTTTGTGACAGTCTTTAAGATATTGAATCAAAGTATTTGAAAACCACTAAAATGGCATTACTACTTAATGCATTCAAGTTATTTTATCTACCTTATGTTTTGAAACAGTTTAGAAAACTTGATATAAACCAGTGCTTTTAGGTTTCAGTTCAGTTCAGTTGCTCAGTCATGTCCGACTCTTTGCGACCCCATGAATTGCAGCACGCCAGGCCTCCCTGTCCATCACCAACTCCCAGAGTTCACTCAGACTCACGTCCATCGAGTCAGTCATGCCATCCAGCCATCTCATTCTCTGTCATCCCCTTCTCCTCCTGCCCCCAATCCCTCCCAGCATCAGAGTCTTTTCCAATGAGTCAACTCTTCGCATGAGGTGGCCAAAGTACTGGAGTTTCAGCTTCAGCATCATTCCTTCCAAAGAAATCCCAGGGCTGATCTCCTTCAGAATGGACTTGTTGAATCTCCTTGCAGTCCAAGGGACTCTCAAGAGTCTTCTCCAACACCACAGTTCAAAAGCATCAATTCTTCGGCGCTCAGCTTTCTTCACAGTCCAACTCTCACATCCATACATGACCACAAGAAAAACCATAGCCTTGACTAGACGGACCTTTGTTGGCAAAGGAATGTCTCTGCTTTTGAATATGCTATCTAGGTTGGTCATCACTTTCCTTCCAAGGAGTAAGCGTCTTTTAATTTCATGGCTGCAGTCACCATCTACAGTGATTTTGGAGCCCAGAAAAATAAAGTCTGACACTATTTCCACTGTTTCCCCATCTATTTCCCATGAAGTGATGGGACCAGATGCCATGATCTTCGTTTTCTGAATGTTGAGCTTTAAGCCAACTTTTTCACTCTCCATTTTCACTTTCATCAAGAGGCTTTTGAGTTCCTCTTCACTTTCTGCCATAAGGGTGGTGTCATCTGCATATCTGAGGTTATTGATATTTCTCCCAGCAATCTTGATTCCAGCTTGTGTTTCTTCCAGTCCAGCATTTCTCATGATGTACTCTGCATATAAGTTAAATAAGCAGGGAGACAATATACAGCCTTGACGAACTCCTTTTCCTATTTGGAAGCAGTCTGTTGTTCCATGTCCAGTTCTGACGAGCTACTGAACTCCTTAACAAAGTAAAAATAATTGTTCATTTTAGTCACCATAGACTATCTGAAGCCAACCACATAGTATTTGGGAGAGAAATACTGGTTTTAAGAAATCTTCGTCTTCCCTAGGCCTTGTCTTTTTAAATTGTTATGCCAGAAAGATGAAGCAGAAGAAGGTCAAGGCTTGGAGGAGGGGGAAGATGTGAGAAATAAAACTGCTGCAATAATACTTGTTTTCTCTTCTAAAGGAAAAATACTAGTTGGAATGCTATATACATTATAGTATACAATGTATATACATATCGTAGTGCAATCTAATACAATACAGTTGATACAAGAATAAAGCCTCTCTCTTTGTTACTTTGTGTTTTAGTTTATCTTTTTCTAAGTGCTAAGTAGCTTATCTGGTTTTCTCTTTACAGTTTAATCTGTTTGTTTGTTTGACAGGTGGCAATTTGTACCATACTGATGTCTCACTCTTTGGAGAACCTACGGAGTTTGAGTATTTGCGCAAAGTGCTTTTTGAGTATATGATGGGTCGTGAGACTAAGGTATAAATTGTGTCTGGTGATTTGTCATATGGTTAAATTTAGAAGGAAATGTATCCCATTTTTAATAAACATATTGATGTTGTGTGTTTACTGCTAGCAGACCATATATGCTGATAGTAGGCAGTAGGTAATTGTGTTATTGCTCTGAGTTTGCAAAAGTGAGTTAGCAAATCTTGCTTGTATTTGTTACATTTATAAAATATTAATTTAAAAATACTGATTGTTGATGCTAAATAATAAAGATAAAAATTTCTTTGACTTAATACTTTGTGAAGCATGTGGCTATTTTTGACTTCAGATCTTAAGATTAGGAGATGAAATTTCATTTTCATGGAGACTTAAGGGTAGTGTGGATAGTATTGGAAATGGTCCTAATTAAGAATGACTATGTAGGGGTATTTAGAAATATTGTACTTTGGTCAGTGTAAGAAAGTTATTCTTGTACATATAGAGTATTGATCATTTAAAAATGACCCCACTGCATAGGTAATAATGCTTGGTTAATTTGTTTTCTAGGATGTTAAATTTGCTATAAGGTCCCTTATAGAGTGGAGTCTAGTCTTATTGTTATTTGTATCCCTGCAGTGTTTTTAAAAGCCTTATAGTGGGCATTTTGCAAATACATCTTTAATTAAATATACTTAGGAAAATTCATGAGCGTTTCTTAAAACAAAATTTTTCATTTGAAGCAGTTTCTGTTTTTGATACTGTTTCAAATTTTTACCTTCATGAATTTTTACATTGTCCTTATATGTTTGCTGAGAATGGGATAATGCATTTTCTAAGAAACAGTCAGTCAGTGTTTTAATTCATTGGTTTGTGGGAGTTACTAAGTGCTAAATTCAGGAATTAAGACAGTTCAGGGGTTGTTTTGGCAAATAAGACCTAAAAATAAGGCATTAAAAAATCTCTTAAGAGAATATTAAGAATTTATAGGTTTTAGATCCTGCTAAACATCAGGAATTACAGGGCTAGAGATCATTTGAATCCTTGATACAACAGAAATCTAATTTCAGTGTATGAAATAGTTCAAGTTAAAGAAATATCCAGTGTGATCCTCAATGTGCATCATAAGATGGATGTATTAATTCACAGTAATTCAGTGCCTTTTTTTCTTAAAAACTTTTTTTTTTAATTCAAAGGATAGCTAAAACTGAATTTTCTCCTTATCTTTAAAAAACAAAGCTAATGAAATGTAACTTTCTATTACTATGCCCTTGTTGGATAGCAGCCTATATTTGAGGTGGCTTAGGTAAAGTTACCTTGTTATTGCAGGGAAGGGAGAAAAGCATTTCTTTAAGAAAAATAGCCTCTCAGAAGTTTAGCTCCTTTGGTTATATTTGTGAGTCTAAAGCTATGATCCCAGAGTTGTTGCTAAATTAGCTATTTAGCCTTTTCTCAATCTATGAAATGAGAGTGTGACTGCCTCAGCCTGTGTGTCCTGGAGGTTGCAATCATGTATGGGGTGAGATCCTTTCAGAGTCTTGATTCCTAAAGAAAGGCCCAGCCCAGCAGCAGTTACCTTCTGGGGTGGGGCCAGTTCAGCCAGGTCTCAGCCTGTGCTTTCGGAGCTCTGCAGTTATCCTGGGCTGTGACTCGGGAGACAGCTTATATTATAAGGAATGTTTTTGAGGCCCAGGCAGCTAGGCATCTCTGCTGAGGAGCCTCTGTGTGAGCTGTATCTTCAGCATTCAGTGTGCTTTCCTGGTTACTAAGAATGAGTAGTCTTTCATTCTGCCATCACATTTTATAAGTCAATATTGAAATAGATACTCAGTTTAATTTATTGCATATTTATTGAACACTTACTGTATGTGGCCTGATGTTTATCTCCATGATGAATCTGGAGATGAAAATGGATATCATCCTTACTTTTAAGCTGTTTACCATATAGTGGGAAGGTGGAGCTGTTCTCACTAGGCACAGTGTGATACAGAGTGTAGCAAGGGCTCTGAAAAGCAGCACCCCCATATTTACTTGTGGGGAGGTCAAGGGCATCATGGAGAAGGAGGTGTATACAGGCCTTTACCAGGGGGCATAAATTTTGATAGATGAGCTCAGAGAGGAGGAAAGCCCAGACAGAAAGTCCTAGACAGGAAAGTAAGTGTGGGCTTTCGAATGACAGGGAGACTGCTCCAACTAAAGCACTGCCTCTGTGATGTGGAAGTGACTCTGCTTAGGGCTGCAGGGTGTAGACGGCCTGGAGTGTTTCAGAATTCTACCTGTAGGTTATTGGAGGGTGGCCCTGAAAATTTTCAAGCAAGAGTCGACGCACTCAAGGGTAGACATGATGTCTGTTTTTAGACATTTCTTTTGTTGATTTGCCCAGTTCCTGTATATTAACAAAGAATTTGAAATGGAGACCAGGCTGTGGTTTTAGGATGAGCCAGAATACGTTAATGGCCTTTGTGATTTGGTCATCATCTGCCGTTGTTTCTTGTCCAGCAGGATCTGTATGTCATCCCACCTGTCTTTCTTCATCTTGCTTTTGCACACGTTGTTCCTTACTTTATGAGGCAGATGATTTTTTAGACCACATGTGTGATACACATTCTTACAGTATGAAGTTAAGTAAACTCCGGTCTTTCTTCTGTCCTGGCACTTTTTTCCCTTGGATTTTGATCCTTCATGCTATTTTTGGTACTTAAATTCAGCCTGTTCTCCATTTCAATAGAAACTGTTTCTCATTCTATCCTTTATTGAATTCTCTAAGGAAAACCTGGTAGGAGAGGCCACTTCTAAACCAGGTGGCTCATTTGAACTTTTCCTTACTTCCCAGGGCCTGAGGATATTGTATGTAGAGTAGACAGGCTGATTTCTTTCCCATGGTATGGCAGAGAACCTGGGCTTTCCATTAAAGCCAGGGAAGAGCTGTAAGTCTTTACTGGGTAACAAGCTGCAAATTCAGCATCGCTGATGAGTTTAGAGGTGGGTTTCCCATTTAATGTTTTTAGAAGTGTGGTGAGGCAACTAGCCACAGTTCTTTTTTTTTAACATGTTTGTGCCTAAGTGTATAATATATATGGTTTCATAATGGGTATAAGTGGACTTTCGGGTTATTCGAACTTGATAAGCTAAATTTACAGAGTGTTAATAAAAAGAATATTGAAACAGTTACTACTGCTTATTTCTCTTGCCATTTCATGCCACATATATGCTTGGTTTCTAGACTTCAGTTTAGCACAGAAGATTCTATTCTGTCTAGGCAATACAGTTTAAAGGGTGAGGATTTTTGTAAAATGCCTTTGGTATTCTCCAGGAACTGAGTTGTATTAAAGGTTTTTTTTGATCATCAGGCTGGCAGCTGCTGCTGCTGCTAAGTCACTTCAGTTGTGTCTGACTCTGTGCGACCCCATAGATGGCAGCCCACCAGGCTCCCCTGTCCCTGGGATTCTCCAGGCAAGAACACTGGAGTGGGTTGCCATTTCCTTCTCCAATGCATGAAAGTGAAAAGTGAAAGGGAAGTCGCTCAGTCGTGTGTCCGACTCTTGGCGACCTCATGGACTGCAGCCCACCAGGCTCCTCTGTCCATGGGATTTTCCAGGCAAGAGTACTGGAGTGGGGTGCCATTGCTTTCTCCCAAGCTGGCAGAGGCAAAGATAAAGGAAGGAGAGTCAGACTCTAAAATCTTGCTCTTTATGGTTTGGGGTTTGGGGTTGAAGAATAGTGTTAGTTGACCTGTTAGTTGAAATAAGTATTAGAAATACATGAAGTGCCTTGCCTAGGTTTAACACATAATAGGAATTTAAAAAATGTTAGTTCTTTTCTAACATCTCCATTCTTCCTGGAAATAATTATGCTTTTCTCCTAATGCTGTGTGTTCCTAAAATTTTGATTAACTATATTATGTCATCTTTTGCTCCGTGACCTTCTGCAGTCACACTTCCCTCCCTCCCTGCAGTCTGCCCAGAACACATGCACAGTCACGTAACTGTGAACACAGAATGTTAAGAGTCAGTTTCCTGGGTGAGCCTCCCCGTCCTCTGTAGCCCTACAGTAAGGAGCACTGCTCCTCGTCCTCAACAGAGCACTAGTACCTGAATTTGTATGTGAGCGCTGACCTTGTTATCCTACTTATTTCATAAGTGGTATCTTCTTTCCTCTCTGTCTCCCTCAAACCATCTCATCTTGATACAAAATAGGGAATTTCAGCCTTTGAGGAGAATTTTCCACGAACTTATGGGTGACAGTCTGGCTTACGGTATATTTATTTAGATCTGCACAGTTTATGATCTTGTTTTGCAAGCCACCATGTGTAATGTTTTGATTCATCCTGTTTTCTACCAAACAAAACATCTTGTGTTTATTTAAAATGTAATTTGTATTTCTATTAGGCTGATGTGCTGCATGTCTTAAAAAAATACCTATAAGCATGTTCATGTTCATGCAGTAGCCCATGTTTATGAGATATATGATGTGATTTAGTTCAAGCGGAACTTGGGAGTATCTAATTCTGATTATTTAGAGCATATGTTTTGGCAATACATCACTTATTAGATAGATTTCTACAAATAAAAAGCCTTATAAAATGAATGAGTAATAAAGTTTCATTTTAATAAGACAAAGGGCCAAGAACATTAGAACTTTATATGGCTTCATGCTATTGTGAATACATCTTCTTAAAATAATATCAACCCAGGCATTGTGAGGGGTCCTTTCAAATTGAAATTCTGTAATTGACTGTTATTTCCTTGACTGATACCTTCACATCATACTTCTTTGGTCGTGGCTTCCATTGAGAGCACTAAAGAATCCCGCTGGCAGGACATGTCAGAATGGGGTGAGAGCCATCTGCCCTGCTGCCTGGTGACTGTCTCCTGTCTTTCTTGTAGACCATGGCAAAGGTTATAACCACTGTACTGAAGTTCCCTGATGATCAGACCCAGAAAATTTTGGAACGAGAAGATGCTCGACTCATGGTAAGCTTTAAGTATAGGCTACAGATAGAAGACAACTTTATCTTGTCTGTTTACATTCTGTCTCATTTACAAAGACTGAGTTGGTAAGAGAAGTTTAAAAGTTTTCATCTTTATTGTAGTATAGCCTGAAAAGTGAAACTACATTATGAATATTAAACTGAGGGCAAATCTGAATGGATGCCCTCAAGGAAAGAACAATCTTATTTAATAATATATATGAGGTTGATACTTACATGAGCTGTATGAAATTTCTGGAACTTGGGCTCTTTCTGGGAAGGACAGAAAAGGCATTTGTTCTGGTATGTTGAGTAATAGTTTTTTTAAACCAAATTATATCATGATGTAGGTGTTTGGTAGATTATAGTTCCTAAATCTATTTCAATTGATTTCCAAATATAATAATTCTGAGTGAAAGAAAAGCATTTTTTAGCTTTTGGCCTTTACCCTACAAGGGAAAATATCAATAGATAACTGAATTATTGGGAAATTTTTGTGTGAAGTCAGCTATGATTGAAATGAAACAAGTACACACCTCATAAATTATACAAAATTGCCCTTGCCTAACTTCTTTTTGTCCTGCACCAATACCAGAATAAGATCCATTCTAAGCAGAGTATGAACTCTGTGATGTTTCCTGTCTGACCCCAAACTTTCTCTTTCTTCTGTCTTTTCTTGTCTTACTAGTAGCCTGCAGGACTTGCACATCTTCCCCTGCAATCTCTTTACCTATTTTGTGATGACAGTACTGCTCTTCTTTTACTCTCCTATTTAAAGCAAACAAAGATCTGCTCTTTAGTGATGGGTTAGCCTACATCTGAATGTCTCCAGTAAGAAAGACTAAGTCAATAAGTAGTTACATCTCAAAGAATACCATCTTATCTCTACTGACTATGTGTGTTTCTTAAACAAATTCTGGCTTATCATGAGCCCAAATAGCCCTTTCTGTTGGGGTCGCAAGTCTGTTCTGGTTCTAACCTGTGGAACTCAACCAAAAACCCTGAGATGGCCTGGATGGAAGGCTTTTATCCTACAGGCTAACCCCCCTGGCACTTATCAGCCCCCTGTGATGCTCCTTTTCTTTGACCCAATGCGTACTCTGACATCTTCCTGGCGTCCTTTAAAGTCATCCAGCATCCCTGACTTTAGGCCCAACTCCATTGTATATTGTGTTATCTGTATATATTTTCTGGGACAACTGCAGCTATTCTGGCTAGCCTTTAATTATGTGTTTTTTTTTTTTTCCTTAAAACATTTCTCCCTGGTATCTAGTGGTCTGAAAAATATTGTCATACCTCTGTAGTTAGCTCTGGTTATAGGTATTTTTGATAGAGAAGTAGGTAACTATAATGTATGCCCTTCATCACTAGAGAGAATGTTGTTTTAAATTCTAGCAAACATCCAATTCTGTAACCTGTAGTTCACTCAGAGTGGTTTTCCTCTTCACTGAGTAAAACAATTGTCTTTATGAAAACAAAATCTCCAATGCAGTTTGAGCCTGTTGACATGATTCTGTCATTATGGTCCAGATATTTAAGAAAATATTTTAAAATGAAGTAAATAGAAAGTTTTTTTTTTTTTTTTTTTTTAAATCTTCATTCATTCTCCTGTAGCTGCTACTTGATGATGAGGTATGGCCAACCTCTCCTCTTACTGTTAGGCTGCAGTTTGTCAGGATTTGGAATATAGTATAGGCTCGTCCTAAGTCACTGCTTTGGCAATGTGGTAGGACATTTGCCCTCATCCTGTACCGGTACCCCTGGCCCCCCTGCCCCGGCCGGTCCCCCACATGCAGCCTTAGATTGTTTTGCCTTGAAAGAAACTTCGAATAGATTACATGTAAATAGTGAATCATGTAAAATGGGAACACATGTACACCCATGGCTGATTCATGTCAATGTTTGGCAAAAACCACTACAATATTGTAAAGTAATTAGCCTCCAATTAAAATAAATAAATAAAATTTAAAAAAAACACACAAAAAACCTTTGAAGACAGATGGAAAAGTTTCTTTCTTTCTTTCTTGAGTTTAACTGAAAAGCAATCTTTGCAAAACATTACATTGTTTATTCATGAATAAAGTGGTATTCATTCTAGATAGGGATGAATTGGTGACTGATCCTTCCTAATTACTTATCCCAGAGGCTGACCTGCTCAGAAAGAAAGCCCCAGACTTCCACTACTATTTTAAGCAGTCTCATCCATCATTCAGTTCAGTTCAGATGCTCAGTCGTGTCCGACTCTTTGCGACCCCATGAATTGCAGCACGCCAGGCCTCCCTGTCTATCACCAGCTCCCGGAGTTCACTCAGACTCAAGTCCATCGAGTCAGTGATGCCATCCAGCCATCTCATCCTCTGTCGTCCCCCTTCTCCTCCTGCCCCCAATCCCTCCCAGCATCAGAGTCTTTTCCAGTGAGTCAACTCTTCGCATGAAGTGGCCAAAGTACTGGAGTTTCCAAGGAAATCCCAGGGCTGATCTCCTTCAGAATGGACTGGTTGGATGTCCTTGCAGTCCAAGGGACTCTCAAGAGTCTTCTCCAACACCACAGTTCAGAAGCATCAATTCTTCCCGCGCTCAGCCTTCTTCATAGTCCAACTCTCACATCCATACATGACCACAGGAAAAACCATAGCCTTGACTAGACGAACCTTTGTTGACAAAGTAATGTCTCTGCTTTTGAATATGCTGTCTAGGTTGGTCATAACTTTCCTTCCAAGGAGTAAGCGTCTTTTAATTTCATGGCTGCAGTCACCATCTACAGTGATTTTGGAGCCCCCCAAAATAAAGTCTGACACTGTTTCCACTGTTTCCCTATCTATTTCTCATGAAGTGATGGGACCGGATGCCATGATCTTCGTTTTCTGAATGTTGAGTTTTAAGCCAACTTTTTCACTCTCCTCTTCCACTTTCATCAAGAGGCTTTTGAGTTCCTCTTCACTTTCTGCCATAAGGGTGGTGTCATCTGCATATCTGAGGTTATTGATATTTCTCCCGGCAATCTTGATTCCAGCTTGTGCTTCTTATAGCCCAGTGTTTCTCTTGATGTACTCTGCATATAAGTTGAATCTTTTGCTTAATAAATGAGTTCAGTTGACTCTTCTATTGATGCTTGTTATGGCGAATATAGGAAAATTGAAGACTTGGAAGGTATGGTTGTTGACCTTTTGGAATCTTTCATTTTAGGCAGAGGGAAAAGCATCCATTCATTCATATATGAATAAAAGACATGGTTATGTAATATAATTCAAGTTATAAAAGCAGATGCTTAGGAAATTTGAAATGTTATAGTAAGCATGAAGTGAGGGAGATCTCAGAGATTACGTATACATTGATTTGATTAAACTTTTGTCAATATAAAGAGATTTTTGGTACTTGATAGAGTCATTCATGATTGTTCCTTATTTGATGGAAAATTAAGATTATATGGAGAAAGTGGAAGCCTAAGTCACATTGGCTTTAAGGTCATTGTCATTCATAAATGAATGATGGGAATCATTGTTTTTGAACAAACCTCTTAAAGAAATCACAACTAACTTCGTACACTGATGAGCTGTACCTGATGAGAGTGAAACACTGCTAAGAGTGATGACTGCTCATTCTCTGTAGAAGTATCCAGTAGAAAGACGTCTAAATGTGTAGAAAGCAAAGCTTTTTAGAAGGTTTTTAAATAATCATTTTAAAGTTACTTAGTCACCTTAGCTTTAATTTAAATGTATGTTCCAGATGGGCCATTTATGCAAGTTGTTGTAACCACAGCTACAGTTTCCTCTCTATTAAAATCAGCAGTGTTGACTGCTTTGTTATTTTAAATTTCAGGGCTGCAAAGCTGGTATAAGTAAGCCAAGCAAACCCCACCGCATTGCAGAGCTCCCTTCTCTGTCTGTTAGTAATTGGGGCGCTTGAGAGATGGTGCATTGCACTTTGTGCTGACAATGTGGGCCATATCAGCATTGGCATTATTTAACAGATACTAGAGGAGGGATACTGTCTAAAACCTTTGCTTTATAATCCTAATGATTATAAGTTTGCTTTCTGGCATGGATCAAAAACTGTCCCTGACTGCTCATAAGGTATTTTTCAGTATAGCACCTCTGTACCATATGTATCTCCCTTCCCCTCAGTGAGTTTTATAGTCTTTGAGAAACCCCACTACAGAATTCAACAGTTATTATTTAATAAGTGGTTTCAGAGTTTAACCTAATTTCGAGAACATACTTTGTAGATGAGAAACCATTATCTGTTAAGTAAGATTACATTGCTGAGCCTAATTAAAGTCTGTTTACTTAAGGATCACAATGTGGAGAGAAGGAATTCTAATCCTTCATTTGACAAGTCTCAGAATCTCTGAGACTTGTTTCTTCACAGAGTCTTTGTTTCTTCACAAAACTACATTATCTTGCTAGGATTGTTGAAGAACCAAAGTATGTTTACTGCCCCAGCTGGAGTTTTGTGATGATGGGCGACTGGTGGGGCTGGTGGGGCTGGTTCCTTAGCCACCATGTAGCAATGGATAGGACTAGTCTTTCCTAGAAAATGAGATTTGGAAAGGTAATCTAATAATGTTCAAGATAAATCATGAGAGACCTCACTGAGTACGACAGTCAAGTCATTTTATGGGAAGGATACCTGCTCCAGCCGTGTCCCATCTCCAGTCCCTGCACCTTCGAGTGTCAGCAGCTTTGTTGTGGGGAGAACTAGTTAGTGCTCAACAGCTCAGCCCCTGGATGACTTTGAGCAAACAAACACTTTTCATATTTCTGGCCTTGCTTGGCAAAATGAGTATGTTGGATTATTCTATCTGCAAGGTTTCTTTTCCTCTGAAGTATTAAGTCAGTTGTAAATTTTGAAGTTCTTTCAAGTGAGAAAAAAAGGTCTTATATGCAGGAGTCAGAAGTTAAAGACACATGCCAGATGCACATAGCTTTGTGTTCCCTAAGGCAGCCTTTTTACTCCTCTCAGTTTTTAGCATCTTGTGCCTGATACTTGATTTTGTGATGGTTTAGGTAATTTAAATGGCCAGAGTAGTTTGAGTTTCAGGATGGGAGCAATAGTGAATACGCACGTGTTTAGCTCATCTCATTGTCTAATTGAGTAAGACTGCCCTTACACCATCAGATTTTTTTTTTTTTTTTAAAGAAAGTCTTATTTATTTAGGATAATTACAGTAAGAAAGTTTATTTTAAAATGAGGTGCTAAATGATCTCTTGGGATTGAGAAGTTCTTTTGTTATTTAAAAAGTGGTTCTTTTAGGGTGCTAGCAAACTTAATGACTATTTCCTTTGACTCTGTTAAAAGAAAATTTTTCTATTCTATTGAATAAGGTTTGGCTTGTTTTCATTTCCCGTCTAATCTGGTCGGTTTTAAAGACCGACCTTCTGTTGACCTTGTTATTGCCTTGTTTTCTTGCTGATCCTTTGTGTCGTGTCACATCCTCGATCAGTCTGAATTAATAAAACCATCAGAACTTTTCAGTATCAATAGGTATAAACATTCTCCATTCCAGTGGACATTTCCGTTTTCCTTTGCATGGTCTCTGTAGCTGCATGCAAGGTGGGTTCAAGAAACAGATGCACGTAAAACCGATGCATAGTGAAAAATACGGCCCCTGTAGACCATGTATTTGTTTTCTTAAAAGTGGTTTTGCCTCTTAATTTTGTTCAGAATACATAGTGTGTGATCATTGCAAAGAAACACTGCAGACAATGCAGAAACATTGCTTAGAAAGGGAGACCTCGATGATCTTCAGCCTCCCAGCTCTTTCCACCCTGACAAGATCATGTTTGCTGTTGGTGTTGGGAACATTCCCAGCTTTATAATTACATAATTATATTTATTCCTCTATCATTTAGGTATTTGACTTTATAAAAATGAGAGTGTGCAACAGCTTGCTTTTTTCACTTATTTTTATATTCCACCTCATTACAAACTGATTTACCTTCTTCTTTTGATTGGTTGATATATGGATGTCCTGCAGTTGAGTTCATCAATTTCCTATCCATAGACACGTAGGTTATTTTAGTTTTTCAATACTTAACATTCATAGACACAGGGAACATACATATATATATTTTTTGCATACTCCCACAAGTTTTCCAATAGGATGTTAGCCTTATTGTGTTGTGTGTGTTGCAAATATTATTTTCTAGTTTGTCTTTTGATTTTGTTGCTTCTTACTAACTGCACATTAAATATAAATGATAAATAAAATGATGCTTCCAAGGTTGGTCACACTAAGAGTAGGCTCAGATCTTATAAACAATTCCTGTCTTTGCTGATACTGTTTTAAAGCAAACTAGGAAGTCAGTTAATAATCTTGGATTATGACCATGTTAAATAGGACATTGAATTTATTGCAAAAGGTTGCTACAGTAAAACTGTGTTTGCAGAGGTTGGGTCCCTTTGAAGGCAAACTTTGGTTTGGGTCATCATTCCTGAAACCATTTTCTAATATGGTGTTGAATTACAAGAGAGTTGTTCGTTGATAAAATTAACATATTTTAGGAGGAAATTCAATGTATGGATGCACTGTATTCACGTTCATCAACATTTCCCCCCAAATTGTTGGTGGTAAAATGAAATTACGTAAATCAAATTGTAATGTATGCTTGAATGGAATTATGAAGCAAATCCTTTTATAAACTGAATAATCATGACTTAATTATATCTAGCATATAAATATGTAATTAAGTATAAAGTACATCTATAATTGTGTTCTTTAAGTTCCGAGTAAAATCTCCACTGTGTAGTGTTATAGTTATTTAGGATGGGAGGGAGTGATTATAGATTCCTTGGTTTGGGGATATGTGAGAAATTTAAGTACATTCAGTTTAATCCTTTGAAGTTCATAAACACATATAATCTCTGTGTTATGTTAAGTCTTAAAACTAACCCAATAAGCTTTTTTTCTTCCTGGCTTTGTAGTATACTTCACCTCGCAGTGGTATCTTCTGAGTAAACCATCAGTCTGTGCTTAGTTAGCATGTGGTGAGTGAAGAATAATATGTCTTGTGTCTTTTGTGCAAAAAATCAAATGTATTGCATGATACTAACCATTTTGCTGGAATTCTTTTTTCTTTTGTTTAATGAAAATATGATTATGCTATGGGTTAATACAGGGATTTTCTGTTAATTTTGCTTTAATATGTAGATTAATAATCACCACCACCAATGTTATATAATTCTAGGAAATTTTAGTTCTTTAAATAGCAATTGAAAGTTTCAAAATTGCTGTTTGAAATTTTGCCCAAAAATCCCCCCAAAAATGTTTATGTATTTTATATTCCTATTTGTGTTTTATTTCTTGAGAATGGTCTTCAAAGTTAATAAAGATTATGAGAGAGAAATGAAAAATCATTTTCTAGATAAGAGTGATATATTTCACAAATCCAGAATGTAAAATATTACACAGCTTGCTTAGAGTCAGGCTAGTCTGAAATAATGAGCACTGCTGCTGCTGCTAACTCGCTTCAGTTGTGTCCGACTCTGTGCGACCCCAGAGATGGCAGCCCACTAGGCTCCTCTGTCCCTGGGATTCTCCAGGCAAGAATACTGGAGTGGGTTGCCATTTCCTTCTCCAATGCATGAAAGTGAAAAGTGAAAGTGAAGTCGCTCAGTCGTGTCCGACTCTTAGCGACCCCATGGACTACAGCCCACCAGGCTTCTCCGTCCATGGGATTTTCCAGGCAAGAGTACTAGAGTGGGTTGCCATTTCCTGCTCCAGGGGAGCATACAGTATAGCAAAATAACACATTTGTCCTGAGGAGACCCTTAGGCAGCTGCTTTAATTGAATGTGGCTGTTTCTAATTAATGTGTTAGTACAATGAGGTGGAGGCATCTAAAATGTTTGGATACACTTGATTGTCCTCACATTTAAACACCCCTCCCATCACCTCTACATATTATCCATGTTATTAGCATGATTTAGTACTCCCTAAATTTTTAGGGATTACTAAACAAACTTTGCATGAATTTTCACAAGTGACAAGTTGAATCACGGTCAATAGAGTTTACTTATAATTAAAGATTCTCTGTGATTATTAATTGAACTAACATGGAACTAACAGTATCAAGTTTTAAATGTTAATATACAGCATTTTTTTAACCTTCTAAGTTCAAATATCCTTTCTGCCTACATTTGAATCTCATTTTTATTTTTAATGTGTATCAGTTAACTTGTTTTGGTGATTGTCTAAAGCTATCATTAGTCATGTAAATTCCATATCTAACTCAGTAAGTCCTCACCTTTACCTTTGTTTATAATATTATAAATACTGTATCATGCTCCTTACTGCATTTAAATAGCATCATTTATCACTTAAAATGCTACCATGTAGCATTTCTGTTGATTGGTAACTTGATTGTCTTCTCAACTTTCAGTTAGAAAAATTTCAAGCAAGATTTGTAAAATTTAAGTAAACACTCATACACCCTTCACCTATATTTACCAGTTATTAACGTTTTGCCAGATTTTCTCACTCTCACTCTTGATTTCTCTCCATATATATTTTTTCTCCTCTATGACATTTGACAGTTGCTTGCAAACATTGTGCTTGTAAGCATTTGACAGTTACTTGCCAAACATAAATCAAATATCTTACTAAGTATCTTCAAAAATAAGGACCCTTTTCCTATATACTCACAATACAGTTGCCACTGTTTGGAAATTTAATATTAACACAATGCTGTTATCTAATATATAGTAAATACATTTCCCAGTTTTCCAAATAATGTCTCATAATTTTTAAAATTCCAGGATCCATTGGGAGATTGCATTTTGTCGTCATATTCTTCAGGTCTCTTTTGAACTAGAAAAGTCCTCCCAGCCTTTTTTTGGTGTCTCATGACATTGACATTGTGCAACATTATTGAATCACACATGAACTTCTCTTCCTGCAACAGTGCAAGCTCACGTTTGAAAATAATAACTGAAAAACGGTTTTAAATATCACAGGAGATCTTTTTCTTATCTTCTCTAGATTTTTAGGACTAACGTGTGTTGAATGAGTTTTATATTAATAAATTGTAAACTCCTGGAAATACGTCCTGAGTGGTGGATTATAATAAAGTCGGGACGACTGTAGTACTTTCTCTAGAACTGAAAGACTCTCTCTGTTACTTAATCTTCTTTGGTGGTTTATTTTTATGCATTTTTAACTTCATACTTGATTTGACCACTGGCTATTAGAATCTTATCTAGAGAAATCTTATTAGGAAGGTTTAACATCATGTCTTCTAAACATATTAAGGTTTTAAAATTAAGTTTGTTAATTTCAGATGAGGCATACATAATTTTTTTAAACCAATAGGTAGTTGTCCCTTGCTGCTATGCCTAGCATCCTAGGAGAACTGTAATATATAGAAACATCAATAGAGAAGAAGGAAAAGCCTTTTCTCCTCTTAAATCTAGCCTGCATCCTTGAAGGCTTCTCCCATGCTAGCACGCTTTCTCCTGGCTTTTTCTAATCGTGACCTGGCAGCCTTCGGTACGTGCTGCAAGGCTGCAGTTTCTGATTTCATATACAAATACTGCTTTCAGGACTGCTGACTAAAAAGATCATTCTAAGGACTGTAATGTTTAGAAGATTCCTTCAGGATTTAATATTTAGAATATTTGTACTTCAGTCTTCAGACTATATAATTTTAATATAATTTAACTTGAAAAAATAAATCTCCCAAAAAGTTAGCTTTAAAAGTTTTTTTGTTTTTTCGTTTCTTTTTTCTCCTCATCCTTTTTCTTTTCCAGTCATGGCTGCGGCCTTCATCTTAAAGAAGTTGGGAGAGTGATGCTGGACAGACCTGGAAAACTGTGCACATTTGCTGTTGGTAGTACGAAGCTGTATTCAGGGCCCCTCATGTAGCCCGAAGACCAAGAAAAATCTGACATTGGCCCTCGGAAAGATTGCAGACTGCCTTTAAAATAGATTATTATATCAGTGGAGAAACAATAATAGTTTTGGGGGTTATCAATTTTTTGTTGTTGTTGGGAAGAGTTTTGTGTTGTTTAAAAGATATTTTGAATAACTTAACCTGATTTATGGGCTCACTTCATGTTCCTTTCTTCCATTCTTTTTGTCCCTCTTTTTAAAGAACTGCTTGACTTTCCTATTTATTTCTAGGGTGATTTTTTTTTTTTTTTTAAAGACTTGTGCAATACATTTTGAGGTGAAATTTAGTGGATTTTTTTCTGATAAATTAGAGCATTTAATTGACTATTTTATCCAGATTGATTTATTGAATATTTGCTGAAGACTAGTTCTTTAAGCTCTGACATATGATAAATCCAAATGGCAGTACCTCATTGTTTACTTAGCTTTTGTACTTATATTTTTCAGAGGAAAAAATACTACTGTAAATTGTAAATAGCCAATACATAACTGTATCGTATGCAAATCTGTGACTGTTGGCAATATCATCTCAGAACAGAAAAATAAAGTTTATTTACTGTATGAAATGTGCTTACTGTGTTTTTTCCTAAATTGAAATCTCTTCAAAGTAGTTTAGAATTTATGTTCTGTCTGGGCGAATTATAATGAGGAACTGTTTGTCAAGAGAGCTGAATTGCTAAGTATTTGGAAAGATTCTTAATGCATTTAATCATGGAGTATTTTTCTAATGTGTCAGAGCTTGTATGGGAGAATAGGCTCTGTGTGTGTGTGTGTATACATGCTTACAATGATAAGTCTATTTATATTAAGGCCCATTAAAATTCCTGTGATTTTAATTGCATGATATTTTATCCTCAGGATACTATCATTTAACACCATGTTCTCTACTGTTGAACATCTAGGATGGTCATTTTGATTCAGTACTCCATGATGATCGGCCTGTCCATATTGTAAGCACACTGGAAAGAACAGTCCAGGACCAACCCGTCTTTCTCTCAACAACCTTTGATTGCCAAACACGGACACACTTCAGAAGACCGTGTGCCAGGTTTGTCTGGCACTCTTTCCCCAAACATTCCAAAGATGTGATGTGTGGGCGAGCATTCGGAATCAGTATACTCTTAAGAGCACTGCTTCAAAACTGAGCTTCACTCAGATCTGAAGTGTCAAAGATGCATTGAAATAGCAGTGCCTGCAGCGGTGCTACAGGGGTGTGCAGGTGGGGGTGTGGGCGAGGCAGAGGCCTTCCTTCCACACTCCAGCCATTGTTTCTGTAGTAATAACAGTTCCCTTGTGCTTTCCTTTAAAATCCTCTTCAATCAGGTTTTGTTGTCAAGTTCTTCAGAAGTGTCCAAACACCAAACATATGTGAATATACGACACTCAGTAAACAATACGGCCATTTAAAATTTTACTCTGAAGAGTTAAATTGTGGGTATGGGTACATCTCTTATAATTTTTCCATTGCTTATTCCCCTGCTGCAGGAAGGCTGCTTCTTGCTTACCACACACCTGGATTGGGCCACCCTCCCCTATATTTTGTTTTTTTGGAAAATGGTTATTTATTTGACTGTGCCAGCATGTGGGATCAAGGTCCCTGACCAGGGATCGAACCTGGGTCCCCTGCATTGGGAGCTCTGAGTCTTAGCCACTAGACCACCAGGGAAGTCCCATGCCCTGCTGTTTTAAATGGGGAATGTGTAGTGTGTTTCCCTGCCCCTTTTTATCATCCCACCACTGTGTGTTGGGGGTGGGTAGGACAGATAATTCGTATTTCTCATTCACAGGTTTCCAAGAAAAGTTAACTCAAGATCTGGGGTGGCTCATGAGATCCTGGATAT
This sequence comes from Bos mutus, assembly GCF_027580195.1. Taxonomy (NCBI): domain Eukaryota; kingdom Metazoa; phylum Chordata; class Mammalia; order Artiodactyla; family Bovidae; genus Bos; species Bos mutus. The sequence continues at coordinate 11,106,973 of NC_091638.1, forward strand.
AATGTTTGATGCTACAATTGGGTAAGACTTTGGGGAAATTTTGGGAAGATGATGAATGTATTTGACGGGCAGTCAGGAAGGAAATGAATGTCTATGACCCAGTGAGCAGATTGTGGTGGACTAGATTGTTGCTTCCAGTTCTTCTCCCCCTCCCTGTATTTGGATCATGCATCCACATACTTTGTTATCAGGGTTCACAGTACCTACTGTTAGAGTGTGTGGAGTACATTTCTTTACCTAAACACTAAGATTGGCTGTATGACTTTGGTCAATGAGTTTTGAGTGGACATGACTTTGCCACATCTGAGCGGCAGTTTTAAGAGCCCTTGCATAGTTCAGCCATTGCCTTTTTATCTCTGTCATGAGACTATGATAAAGACATGAGACAGAGTTCTGCCTTAGCTTGGGCCCTGGGATAAGTGATACATTGACCAGATGTGTAACAAGAGTAAGAAATAAGTAGTTATTATTATAAGCCACTGAGATTTGGGGGTCATTTGTTACTATAGCATGCGAGTGCGTGCTAAGTTGCTAAGTTACTTCAGTCGTATCCGACTCTTTGCAGCCCCATGGACTGTAACCTGCCAGGCTTCTCTGTCCATGGAGATTCTCCAGGCAAGAATACTGGAGGGGGTTGCCTGCCCTCCTCCAGGGGATCTTCCCAACCCAAGGATCGAACCCAGGTCTCTTGCATCGCAGGTGGATTCTTTACCATCTGAGCCACCGGGGAAGCCCTACTCTAGCATAACATAGTGAAAACTGACACACTGTGCAAAAAAAGAAAAAGTTGTTGCAGGATAGTGTGATGTCTTGAGTGTTTAGAAGTTTGACTGTGATATTTTGGTGTGGATTTCTTTAGGTCTGTCTTTGCCCAGCTTCTTAAACCTACAGGTTTATGTCTTTTACCAAATGTGGGCTTTTAATTTGAATGATTGTATTCTTTAGTTCTAAAATTCCCACTCAGGTCTTCATATCTTCCATTTCTTTGCAGAGACGTTCTGTTTCTTTGCTTTAAGCGTGTTTGTAATTGCTCATTGAAGCACATGTCTGATGGCTGCCTTAGAATCTTTGTCAGGTAAAGGATGGGATAGAAGTCCAGATGTTCTACTAGGCCTTCATTGACGCCAAAGGTGGGGAGGTCCTCCTCATCACTGCTGGGTGGGGGTATCGAGTTAATAGTTGCCCACTAGACCTCTACTGACCGCACAGGAGGGTGATCTCTTCACCTTTTTTTTTTACCTTTGAGTAGCAGTGAAAGTCCACTCTCCATTGAGCCTCCTCTTCTTCTACCCCTGCTTGCTGCTCAGCCTCCTCTGACATCACCCTGCATGAGTTTTGGGTGCCTCCTTACAGCCTGGAGGAAGTTAGAGCCCCAAGCTCCCCACTATGCCTTTGCTAGCAGGGGTTGGAGGCAGGTCACATTGTTTCTTGCTGGAAGTTTTTTATGTGTATGGCTGGAGTAGAGCGGTGGTTGTCTAAAAGCTTTCTGTCTTGCCAGGCTGCCCTTTGCTGGTCCTTCGCTTGAGCATCCAGTGTTTCCAGTTAGCCAGTTTCTTCAGTTCCATGTCTGACGTATACGAGGCAGAGGAAGCTCATGGCATGTCATGCCTCAGGACCCAAGTGCCCTGACCAGTTTGCCTCTTCCACTCCACTTTGCAAGTCTTCCTAGGTTTGTTTTATATATTAATACAGTGCCCAGGGTTTTCAGCTGTACTTAGTAGGAGGCTTAGGGAGAAATATGTCTGCTCTATCCTCCCTGAAGCTGGTCTCTTACACAATGTGATTGTAGTTAGTATATATTTAGTGTGTATTATTTAGTGATTTGAAGAATTCTATATATTGTTCCAGATATATGCACTTTTAAAAAATATTTTTTAAAAATTATTTTTAATTGAAGGATAATTGCTTTATAATATTGTGTTGCTTTCTGCCACACATCAGCGTGAACAGCTATAGGTGTACATATGTCCCCTCCCTCTTGAACTTCCCACCCCTTCTAGGGTGTTGGAGATGAATGGTTAAAGAAGTTGTGCTACATATATACAATGGAATATTACTCAGCCATAAAAGGAATGCATTCGAGTCAGTTCTGATGAGGGATGAACCTAGAGTCTATTATAGAGAGTGAAGTAAGTCAGAAAGACAAAAACTGATGCCATATATTAATGCATACGTATGGAATCTAGGAAAATGGTACTGATGAACCTATTTGCAGGGCAGGAATAGAGAGGCAGACAGAACAGACTTGCAGACACAGGGCGGGAAGGAGAGGGTGGGATGAATGGAGAGAGCAGCATGGAAGCGTATACATTACCGTATGTAAAGTAGATAGCCAGTGGGAATTTGCTGTATGATGCAGGGAGCGCAACCTGGTGCTCTGTGACAGAGAACATTCACTTTTTAATAGATGTAAACTAGAAGCATTAGCAGCTAATTCATAATAGTGGTTATAACTGGTCTTCCCTGGTCACTTCCATGGAATCTTTATTTCCTCATCCTTCCTTAGTTTTTTTCAGGGCATCAAGTATTGCCTGCCCGCAGTAAAAATTATTGTTTTCTTTGTACTAGAATGAGAACTCCAAGAGGCCAGGCTCATTATCTGTCTTGTCTACAGTTGTATCCTTACGACCTGGAATATGTAATAAGCACAAAATAAATGTGTATTGAATATAAATGAATGAATGGATGAACAAGTGAATTAAGAAAGAAGATAAAAAGTACCAGTACTTTTTCTGTAATTAAAAACAAAAAAAAACATTTTAAGACTGGGAAAAATTTTAAAGACCTCTTTCTCTCTTAAGACATGGGAACACAAGGGAGCAATAAGAATACAGTTATGAGCAGAACTAGGGCTTTGTTTTCACTTGTTTTATAAGTGAGTTCATCACAAATATTAATATTTTAAGGAACCAGTTACTTGTCACACACATCACAGTAGATCAGGACACACCAGGAGAAATGAGTACAGCTAGAGAGGGTCTCTCCCCTGTTTTCATTCCTACTTTCCTAGATTTTTTTGGGGGGAGGGGATTAAGCCACCTTAGATTTGAAGGTTAGGTTAGGCCCAGGGAAAGAACCTGGGAAAGCTCCAAAGAGCTTAAATTTCCCTAATGTCTTGGAGAGGCAACATAGCATGCTGGCTAAGAACGCAGACTGTGGGGCCAGCCTGCCAGGCTTCCAGGTCTGGCTTGGCCATTTACTCACTAGCCAAGGGATCTGAGACAGGGTGGGATCGTGGGCCCTTTGCTGCAGTATTTGCACCTGGACAAACTCTCCCTGAGCAACAGAATACGGGAAACTATAAGGAACTAAGGAAACTGTGTGTATTTGCAGTTGGGACAAATTATGAACAATAAGACACAAACTTGTCAGGTACTGGGAGCAAAGCAGGGCCCCACACATGGTCCCTGCACACAGCACCACCAAGGGGGTAGGCAGACCACCTAAGCCACCCCTCCAGCCTGACCCACCAATCTGAACCACCATCCCCCACCCCACCGCATCTAAGAGACTAGCCAGCCACTGGGAGCAAGGGAACCTGTTACTTCTGCTCCTTGTGCCGCAGCAGGGGTCCCAGTAAAGCCTTGCCTGAAATTCTCATCTAGCCTCTTAACAGTTTCTACTGACGGTAACAAAGGTTTAGATACAGGAGCAGAAATGGCAACCTGCAAACCCTTTTGGAAGCTTCCGCTTAGATCACAACCTGGGCCAAACTCAGAATTCAGGGGTGGGGAAATTCACACCATCTCTCAAGAGGAGGATTCAGAAAGGATTTGTAAGGGTGTGAATGCAGTGAGCAGGTGACGATTTGGGGAGCTGAATGCAAGCAGTTTGTCAAAACACTTCTCAGCTCAGTACAGTCACTATCAGTCAGCTGAGCTCATACAGGGCGTCCAGCCTGCCTGCTGGCACAAGTGTAAGTGTATTTCCCCGAAGGACATGCTTCAGGGAACCCTGCAGAGCCAGGGGCAGGACGAAAGGATGAGGTTCTGGGCATCCTCTCAGGGCTGCTCCACTTTTACTTGTTTCGTATATTGAGGTTCTCCATGAGGTTTTGTTTGAAAAAAATTCTGCCATCCACAAACCTTAACAAATTTTCTCTTTGGATGTATTCAGACCAACAGGAAGAACACCCTTAACCCATGTTTCCTCGGTCCCTGTATAAGTGCTTTTGCTCATCAGTTTCAGTCCGTACCTTGGGTGATACTCAAAGGCCTCCGTAAGGAAGAACTCAAGGGAATCAATGATTATGTGTTCTTTACAACTATGGGTCACCAATAGGTAAGAAGTTTACTTATAGACAAGTGCCAGGGAAAGTGTCAATGTATTTTCTCTTCTGGCCAATGAGAACTCTTTTATGTATCACATGACATGTTTCTCTTTTCCCTTTGGCCACATGGAAGCCTGGTGCCAAATTTAGGTCCCACATTTCATAACTCTTAAAATTAGAATGGGCCCACTGAAATTCTAAAATACAGATTGCAAGGCTGTAGCCAGAGAGATTCTGTTTCAGTGTGAACCCCTGGGCTGCCCCTGCTGGCTTGATTCTCTCTATTCTCCTGTCCTGGACTTGCCTTCTGATTCTAATACGCGTTTCCTCTAGCCCTGATTGTTCTTTCATACAGTAAGTCAGTTATTCCTCAGTCCAGGCCAGCCGTGAGCAGGGGGCTGCTCCCAGGGCCAGTGAAGGCACTGGGCTGCTGCTGGCGCGTCTAGGGGCCTAGCCTGGGGTACTCAGCTGAGGAGGGTAGGAGGCACCCATCTGTGGGTTTGAGAATCCAGGTGTCCTCCCCAGTGAGCAACCCTGGGGGAGGCCTAATCTGGGGGGCGAGGGCAGGGCTGGGCCTGAGGGTTGGAAGACAACACCCTGGGCTCTCAGGGAAGCAGGACTCCGGCCCAGAAAGAGCGCAGCCCACCAAGTCTCCTGTAACTTCTGAACATCTGATCACACAGGGTCAACGGGGATCTTCACTCCAGTGGGCACCTCCAAATTTAGGTGGAGTAAACCAAGGTTCCCGGAGTTTAATCCAACATTCAGGCTTGGCCCAGAGTTGTTGGAAAGAACACGATCATCCTCTAGGATGATTCTGAATTTAGAATCGAATGTAAATGTTGAAATAAATCCATGGTCCTAATCTTTTGGGGTTATTTGTATTTTTAAGATAATTGGCATATTAAGTGAGCTAATAAATTAGCCTTGGATTCATTTTAAAACGTATGATTGAAGAATTGATTTAGATTTGTGATTTTAAGCTGAAACTTTATTAAGCTTATAAATAATATTGGAATATTTAAGATACCAAGATAGATATTAAGTTTTATCCGTTAGATTTATCAACCTTGGTCAAATAATGAATTATTTAAGTACTTGGGAGCTTTTAGAGTTCTGTGAATCCTGAAATGCTTATGTATGTGAAAGTCACTCAGTCATGTCCAACTCTTTATGACCCCATGGACTATACAGTCCATGGAGTTCTCCAGGCCAGAATACTGGAGTGGGTAGCCTTTCCCTTCTCCAGGGAATCTTCTCAATGCAGGGATCAAACCCAAGTCTCCTACATTGCAGGCAGATTCTTTACCAGTTAAGCCACAAGGGAAGCCGAATGAAATGCTTATAAAGGAAATCAAATGTAATACATTTATTAATATAGTAATTTCAAGCAAAGGGTATTTAATGAAGTTACAAAAACCTCCTGAAAATAATTGCTTGAAATTTGGTAGATTCATAATTAATGAAATTAAAGCTGAACTTAAGGTTCTATATTTGTGATGTTAATAATTTCAATATTAATTTTTTTAAACTGAAGTAGTCTTCTAATGGGGGCTTCCCTGGTGGCTGATGGTAAAGCGTCTGCCTACAATGTGGGAGACCTGGGTTCAATCCCTGGGTCGGGAAGATCTCCTGGAGAAGGAAATGGCAACTCACTCCAGTACTCTTGCCTGGAAAATCCCGTGGACGGAGGAGCCTGGTAGGGCTACAGTCCATGGGGTCACAAAGAGTGGGACACGACTCAGCGACTTCACTTTCACTTTCTAGTCTTCTAATGAAAACTTTCTCTTAAATCTCTTTGAAAATACTAATTGGAATTACATTTTTCCCCCTCCTTTATCCTACAGCTCTTATTTTCTCTGCAGATAGTTGTTCTGTTTGTGAATTTTTCTTTTCCTGTTGTTGGGGTTCCCAGTGGCTGGCAGTCCCTCAGTGACTGTCAAAGGACAAGATGGATCACCCTCATGGCCTGAATGAGTTTCCCTTTGTGTTTTAGATCTGTTTGCTCAACAGCTGTGTCCCTGAATGAAAGGGCCATCTCTGCACCCTGTGGAAGTGGGCAGGGCTAGTGTCTTACCCTTGGATTCTTTCTCTCTGTTTTGTTCTCTCCTCCTCTCCCTCCTTCTACTCTTACAAGACTATTTGCCTTCTGCTCTTTTACACAGCCTAATATTAGATTCACTCCAGGGCAGCTGCAGAGCTCACTGCTCCTGTTTAAGTGGGAAGATGGAGGAGGAAGGAACGTTCATGGAGTATCTTCTCCTCCTCACAGCATTCAAGCCCTCCTAGAGGGTGTAGGCATTGTTGTCCCATTTGACTCATTAGGGTTCACCTTTAGTGGTTTTTCCTGTAGTCATGTTTGGATACAAGAGTCAGACCATAACGAAAGCTGAGTGCCAAAAAATTGATGCTTTTGAACTGTGGGGTTGGAGAAGACTCTTGGACTGCAAGGATATAAACCAGTCAATCCTAAAGGAAATCACTCCTGAATGTTCTTTGAAAGGACTGATGCTGAGGCTGAAGCTCTAATACTTTGGCCACCTGATGCAAAGAGCTGACTTATTAGAAAGGACCCTTATGCTGGGAAGGATTGAACGCAGGAGGAGAAGGGGATGACACAGGATGAGATGGTTGGATGGCATCACTGACTGTAGGATGTGAGTTTGAGCAAGCTCTGGGAGTTGGTGATGGACAGGATAGCCTGGTGTGCTGCAGTCCATGGGGTCAGAAAGAGTCAGACACAACTGAACGACTGAACTGACTGACTTAGTTGTTTTAAAAGTTGAAGCTTTATTGAGCCATGACAAAGATAGCTTAAACAATAAAATGCCGCAAGGATCAGAAAATGTCAGATGCCTGCCTCGTGGTCTTGTGATGGATGATATACAGTTGGGTTCTTTCCTTGGGAGTGATGGAATATGCTAGAATTGCATAACTAGAGATGGAGTGGGGAGGGCAGGGGGAGAGAGCACCCTCAGCAGACAGAGCAGATATGATGGTCGTTGAAACATGTTTGCTCATCAGAAGCGGTGGTTGAGAGTTCAGGTTTCAGAACCATAGGATGGAGATGAATTGGCCCTGGCTGACTCACTGTACATGTGTGCATGCCTTATTTCCTTTAACTTTCATAACAGCCAGAAGTGAGGAAACTGGGTCACCGTGGATGTCAGAAAGCTGCAGGCCAGTAATCTAGAAGGCAGGATTTGAACCTTGGACTCAATGATTTCAAACCTTCCAAACCTGGGCCTTTTCAAATTCAGGCTGAATCGCTAACACAATCCTCAGTATCCTCCGTCTCAGGTCTGAAGTCTCATTCTGCCTTCTTTTTTTCCCCAAATACTTATGTATGTCTGTACTGGGTCTTCATTGCTGCTCTAGGGCTTTCTCTAGTTGCAGCGAACAGGGAGTTGCGGTGCCCAGGCTTTAGGATGTGAAGGCTCATTAGCTGTGGCTTGAGGGCTCCAGAGAGCAGTCACAGTCATTGTGGTGCTGGGACTTAGTTGCCCAAGGCATGTGGGATCTTACCCCACCAGAGATTGAACCAGTGTCCCTTGTATTGCAAGGAGTATTCTTAACCACTGGGTGACCAAGGAAGCCCTCCTTTTGCCTTCTTGATTTAAGTGAAACCCTTTTTCTCCTCTGTGATTCTCCTGCAGCTTTTTTCAGCTTGTGTTGGCAGCAGGGTGCCCCTTGGATGACTGGCTTGAAGGTCTACCTTGTTCCTCCTCAGAGCTTCTACACTGCAGGAGAATTCTGGCCAGACTGTGGTGGACAGGGACCTATGACCTCTTGAGGAGGGGTGATCTGGGGTTGTACTGGTCATGTGAGCTCCAGGAATCTACCTCCTTGAGGCCTGTGTGTGTCAGGCTGGTGGGCAGAGGTGTGGGGTCACAGGTCGGATCTAGGGCTGCCCAGCTGTGCCATCCTGTGCTGTGCACTTTCGGGGCCCACCCTACTCATGCTGGTCCTTCCCTCAGGCCTTTGCCTTCCATTCCCACGCCTGGCCTCAGCCCACACTCTGTTGTGCCCAGAGGTTTAAAGTCTCATTGAATAATTCTTCACCAAAGATGTGCTGTAAACAGCAGTGACTGAATTCTTCTTGGTCACCAGTGGACATCAGTTGGATGTGTCAATTGATGCTTGTGGATTGGCCCTTTGGGCTGTGTCTGGCGGATGTTCTTCCCATCTCAGCTGGGCTCACACGTGCATCTGGAGTCAGCTCTGTGCCTGCTGAGATGTGCTGGTCCAGGGGCCAGGCTGTCTGGTCTCTGCTGTGTGGTCACCCCGAGTCCAGCAGGGAGCACGTGCTTGTTCACGGGCAGCGCAGCAGGGGGCTGGGGGCAGTGGGAGCCCACAGACCTCCATAAGGCCCAGCTCCCTTCCTGCATGCTGTTGCTTCCACTACCTTCTGTTGGTTCAAGCAAGTCACCGGGTCAGGCCAGCGTGCAGATGGCACAGCTGTGAAGAAAGAGGGAGAGAGACTTCTTCATCCCGGGCCTTCCCATCTCTAGTTTTGTCTGGGCCCTGGGTGTGGTGCTCTGGCTGCCAGCAGCGATGGCTTCTGTGGGGTCCCCTGTCCTCTGACCCTGGACGGCTGTGTGAGCGATGTGACTGCTTGCAGAGAGGCTTGTCGGAAGCTCTGAGAGTCACACGGGGGCTCAAGAGCCTCCTAGATCTTCCCAGGAAGCTCTGAGAGCTGGAGCGGTTGGCGAGGCTTCCGCCGTTCATATCTAATCCGGGTGCTGATTGACGGAGGCGGTTTCACTTTGATTGTCCCTTGGAGACAGGAGCCACTCACAGGTCTGTGGCCATTTACAGGCAGAACCAGAGGCTGGTCCTCCTTGTGGAGCACTTCCCTCCTGGTAGAGGTTATATTATTACACCCTCTCTCTGGCCATCGTGTTGTCCCCTCACTGCTGAACCCTCACCAGCCGCTCCCAAATAGGCTGTCCCGCTCCTGCCTCAAAAGGCAAAGCTCTGGGATTCCACGTCTTCCCCCCACCTATCACCCCATTGCTCCCTGCCTCTTTAGAGAAAAGACTTTAAAAAGAGAGAACTACGCTTACCGTCCCTGACCTGTTTGCCTCCATTCCCGTTAAGCTCCTCCCTGGAAACTGCCCTCGGCCAGGACCCTTGCGCAGGCAGGTGGTCTTGCTGGCTCTCATCTGAGTCGAACACGTGGCCCCTTTCTCTTCCAGGAAACCCTCCCCTCACTTGGAATCCACTCCGCCTCCCGATTCGCTGGCCGGGACATCCTCATCTTCCCTGACCGCTGACAACCTAGGGCCCTGGGGTTCAGGCTCCAGGCTTTTCCTCTCTCTTATCTGCATCCCCTCGGTGATCTCATCCTGTCTCCTGGCTTTAAACACCCGCTGCGTGCCAGTGGCGCTCACTTATATCTCCTCCCTGGTCTCCAGACTCTCGCAACTGCGCGTGCAACGTCTCTGCTTGGTTGTGTAATTGCAGCTCGACCTTAGCCTGGCCCAGGCTGAATCCTGATCCCCCAGACCTGCTCCTGGTACGTCACCCCCATATCAGTTAAAGGCTTCCGTGTCTCCTCACCAACTCCTAACGGTCACTGGATCCTTAGATCTCTCCCTTCGGTTTGGGGGTTTGCATTTTTTCCTTTCTGATGTAACTTTATTTTTGGATATATTAAACGTTTGTGCAGTTCAAAGTCAAAACAGTATTAAGAGGCATCCTTAGAGAAATCTCATTTCCCTTACGACACTTGACCCCATATTTCAGTGTTTCTTCTGGCAAAAATAGGCACATATATGTATTTCCCCCCTTTTCCTTACACCAAAGTTGGCATACTATATGCATTGTTCTGTATCTTGTGTATTTTTTTTTTTTCACTGAACAATATATCGTGGAGATCACTCCAGTGCACAGAAAACTTCCTCATTCTTTTTACAGCTACATCAGAATTTCATTGCATGGATGTAATTTATTCAACCAGACCCCTACTGACAAACATGTGAGTTCTTTCCAGTTGAGTTGCTATTGCAAATAGGGCTGCAGTGAATGACCTTATGTATATGCTTTGTGTTTTGATCTTGTGTTTTGTGATTTGGAAGGATGTTTTCAGGGTGGATTCCTAGAACTGTGGGTGAAGGACGTCATCAAGAGAGTCTCGGAGGTGGCACAGGGTTTGTGACCTGGTGCAGCCCTAGAGAGGGCAGAGCCTCCAGTGGCCAAGGACAACACAGAAGGAACCTCCCCCAGAGTGTGGGGCATAGGCCCAGGAAACAGTGTTGAGGCAGCCTCTCCCAGGGGGCAGACCCGGGGCCCACTCGTGGAACATTCTGCCTGCTCTGGGTCTCCTGCTGTGCGGGTCTCCCTTTCGGGATTGGCTCTTGGTGCTGTGGAGTTCAGCCACGTCCTTACTGGTTGTCTGCTGAGTCTGTCTGTTTCTGATGGAGGGGTGCTAAAGTCTCCAACTCTGATAGTGGACTCATCTATTTCGTTAACATTGAGTTTTCTGCAGTTCGAATACGATACGTCTGGATGTGGGGAGGGCTTCCCAGGTGGCGCTAGTGGTAAAGAACCTGCTTAACAATGCAGGAGACACAAAGAGACACAGGTTAGATCCCTGGGTTGGGAAGATCCCCTGGAGAAGGATCCCCTGGAGGAGGACCTGGCAACCCACTCCAGTATTCTTGCCTGGAGAATCCCACGGACAGAGGAGCCTGGTGGACTGTGGTCCATAGGGTCGCCAAGAGTCAGACATGACTGAAGCGACTGAGCAGGCACAGATGTGTAGGGTTTGTCTTTTTTCTTTCTTTCTTTTTTTTCTTTAAGGTGTACACTTTCTTGAACTGATCTCAAGTCAGTGTGTAGGTAAGCCCTGGCTGTCTGTGCACCTCAGCCTGCTCCCAGGGGCCTCTTTCTCTTTCTCCTTCCTTCTTCCCTCCCTCCCTCCTGTCTTCTCTCCCTTTCTTTCTCTCTTTTGGCATTTTCCCTTCTTGGTGCTCTCTGATCTTCCTGGATCTGTGGTTTGCTGTCTGACATTAATTTGGGGGCAGTTTCATTATTACCTTAAATTTTTCTTCTGCTCCTTTCTCCTTCTTTCAATACTTCCATACTATGTATGTGACACATTTTATAGTCGTCTCACAGTTCCAGTTGTTCTGTTCCCTTTTTTCCTCCAGTTTTTTTTTTCCCGTTTTGAATTTTCAATTTGAGAAGTTTCTATTGACATATCATCCAGCTCAGAGGGTCTCTCCTCAGTCATGTCCAGTCTACTAACTGCTCTCATCAGAGGGATTCTTCATTTCTGTCACAGGATTTTTGATCTCTCATTTTGCCATCTTGGGAAATCCTGGAATTTCTGGGTTGACTGCACGAATTCCAAAGAGAAAGCCAATAAGAAAAGGCAGGGAGGAAAAGGAGAAATCTGCAGCCTTGGGGATATCCTTTGCAGTTGCTGAATCAAGTCTCACTTGATGCCGGAACTAAATCAGGATTTTTAACTGACATACCCAGTAACTATCCGTTTATATTATGAGTCAGCTTGAGGTGAATTTTCTATCACTTGTGCCTCAGAGTCCTCACAAGTTCTGTACCTAACTCATAGGCTTATTGTGAGGTTTAAATAGCACTTAAGTGAACGAAGCGTGGCACACAAATAATACTCAGTGAGTGGTCCCCAGTATTGTTATTGTGTTATACATATTTTTACATAGTTATGTGTGCTTTTTTATTCCGTATCCTAACATTGGCATGTCTCTGTTTCTCTTTTTGGTATTATTCAGTTTCACCCCCAAAGGAGAGAGGCTGAGGGAGGGGGCTGATCAGCCGTAGACTTCTGACCACGCGCTTCAGCCCCGGGTCTTCCTTGCAAGACGACAGCTGAGGAACAACACAGAGACCACGTGGTATGGTTGTAACTCCTCTGACATCTCGTTTTCATTCTTCAACGAGATTTGTCTGCATCCAGCTTACACAGAAGGGTTTCCAGTAAAGTGTTCCAAGTGCCTTTTTTCAGAAACCCAAATCCACATGAAAACAATGGCAACAAGAAAAGGTGTAAACTTTCCAGGACAGGCCCAGATTTTGAAAATGTGATAAAGAGGTTATTGTGTGTCCGAACTTTTCACACAAGAATTGGAGGAGATTTAACACCAGGAATAACAAACATAGGAAAAGCAGCTAATGCAGAGCAGATGGGCCTGCAGGGCAGTCAGTGCTGAGCACTTCCATGTCTCTCCTCTTGGACCTTTGGACTCCAGATGACTGAATGCTAGTTTCTCTAATTCCAAATAAAGTCAGTGCATTTGGGGAAACTATCAATTTGATGGGTTTAATTTCTGGGATGATTAATGGATTAAAGTTTTTTTGGGGGAGTGGGGTGTTTCCCTGGTGGCTCAGATGGTAAAGAATCTGCCTGCAGTGCAGGAGACGTGGGTTCAGTCTCTGGGTTGGGAAAGGTTTTTACGACCGTATATGTGGTGGGTGTTTGACACTTGCTACTTTAGTCCTGACCCCAGCTCCATTTTGCAGATGAGAAAATTGAGGTTTTAAAAGTGCAAATCACTTTACTGAAGGGCACACAGCTAGTGTGAGAGCTGAGCTAGGATGGGTCCTAGGTCGGTCTCATTGCATATGCTGTGGTTCTGCAAGCTGGGTAATAGGTGAGGAGGCAGAAGGAGTCATGCGCACATAAATCTGAGAAACACTGTGTGTGTGTGTGTGTGTGTGTGTGTGTACATACAGTGATTACATTTGTGGTCAAGTCTTTGTATGACATAAGCTTTATTTTCTCTTGGATAAATACCTCTGAGTGGAAGGGCTAGGTCATAGGGTAGGTATAGGTTTAATTCTAAAGAAACTGTTGAACTGTTTCTCAGGTTGGTTGCACTGTTTTGCATTTCCAGAAGCAGTATATGAGAGTTCTGGTTCTTCCTCGTCAGCACTTGGTATACTCAGTCTTTGAAATGTTTGCCATCTTAATAGGCATGTCATGATAACAGATTTTCTTACGGTTTTAATTTGCCTTTCCTTAATGACTAATAATACTGAATATGTTTTCATGTGCTTGTTTACAGTCTGTATATCCTTTTTAGTTAAGTCTTCAAATGATTTGCATATTTTTGAGTTGTTTCATATCACTGAGTTTTGAGAGTTCTTTAATACTTATTGATACAAGTCTTTTACTAGTTACCTGCTTTGCAGAGATTTTCTTCAAGTCTGGGCTTGTATTTTCATTCTCCTAATAATGTCTTTTGAAGAACAGAAGTTTTTAACTCTGGTGAAGTTCAATTTTATTTATTTTAAAATTTATTATATTGAAGTTGATATACAATGTTGCATTAATTTCTGCTCTACATACAAAAAAGTGACTGAGTTATGCATTCTTTTTCATATTCTTTGCCATCGTGGTTTATTACGGGATACTGGGTGTAGTTCCCTGTGCTCTACGGTAGGACCTTGTTTATCCATTAGAGTCCAATTTATATTCCACATTTCTTAACTTCTGTTTCATATTTTAAAACCTTAGGTACCTTCTAGAGGAATTCTTGGTTTGATTTTACAACTCACAGATTTACTCTTTGGCAA